>NC_141536.1:153712498-154012498 GCF_021556685.1 Rattus norvegicus
CTCAAGATCCCAAGGAGAAGTCACAGTGGGATTGTAAACAAGAAGCCAGCTGGCCCAGCCCTCAGCAAGCTTGCCACACACGGGGCATGAGCATAGGTCGTGGAGAAGACATGTGTGGCCCGAGTAGGGTCACACCCATAGCATTGGTGTTGGCATGGGTCCAGGGTCTTCTGGGACTTCTCAGCCTGGAAACCAGAGGTACCCAGTGAGGAGAGATCAGAGACAAGGAAGGAGGACTAGAGAGGTACCCTTTCCCTCCCGACTCAACTCACCCTGTGCAAAAGGCTGCCCAGAGCCTCGGCCATCTCATCTATGCCGAGCAGGCCACGGGACACCATTCGCAAGTTCAAAACCTCCCTGGCCTCTTTCTGCAGAGTCAGGCTGTGTTCACCGGTGCCCATGTAGGTCACAGGTTTTGTCTGCTCGCTTCCAGACTTTGGAGGCTGAGGGGAGCACTGCTTTTTCGGGTAAGGGAACGGAGGCACAGAAAGGTCGTGTGACTCGCCCAGGTCACACCTTGGCTTGCTTCGGAGCCTAGATTTGCACGCCGACCCATTGGATCCAAAGCTCATGTGGCATCCCCTCAGGATCTGAACCCACACCATCTCTGCCTGATACCCTGGCGCTCTGGATCTGAAATTCCTGCTAGGTGCTCCCGTGTGGAAGGCTCCGACCCCAGTGACAAGGTATCTAGAGGTAGGGCCTTGGAGGATGATTGGATCATGAGGGCTCTGACCTCATTAGCGATCGACCGTTGCTAGACTCTACCTCAATGGGCTGTTGGGGAGGAAGTGAGTCGCAGAGCAGGCCTTCTTCGAAAGACGTGCTTTTCCCTCGTCTCTCTCACTCTGCTTCCTGGCTACTGCACAGTGAACAATGTTGGTTCACTAGCTGTTCTCTGGCTGTGGTGGACAAAACCAACCTACCATGGAGGAAAGTCTCTGAGACTCCTCAGAACCTTGGCTCCTGAAAGCAGACTTGCTGGAGTGTTCCGTCCCTGCAGTAGGGTACACTGACCAACGGCAACTGACCTGACACTGTCATTTAGGCCTTCATGCCTCAGGCCTGAGGCCTGTTGTTAGAGGTAGGCTTGCCCTTCAGTGACTCTCCCTGATTCAATTCCTCTGTCTCATTCCCCTCAGAGACTTCAGAGTCTGTGTTCTTTAGACCTGGGAGAACTGAGCCTTCAGAGGGCTCAGGGGCTGGCTTTACATGGGTTTTAGTGTTAGCCTCCTGGCTGTGGGTACCTCAGCTGCTGCCCTCCACCCCTCATTCCCACTTCATTGCAGGCCTCCAGACAGATGAGGGCTTGAGAAAGGGGGTGTGGCTGCATGGCTACATGGTCCAGGGAGGGAGAGGAGGACAGGCAAGATGGAGGCATCAGCTTCTCCTCCTCCTCTCTGCCCAGACTACAAGTCTGCAGTTTTCTGTCCCTCTGCCTCTACCATTTATGGATTCATGAAATATTAACTGAGTAGCTACTACGTGCCAGGCTCATGCTAGAGACTGAGGCGCCCACTGAGCTTAGTGCGTGTCCCGGGGCTGCCCATAACCCCGTGTGTGTGCACGCATGGACTCACCCATGCACTGATTCCACAGACAGATATAGACGTACAATTCTCAGTTAGGTCCACGAACCTCAGTAAAGATAAAACACAGGCACCCCCACATAGGCACGAAGGATGCAACCTCATTGCTGGTTCGAGAATTGGCGGGAACGGTCCCCTGGAAAGGACGTGGAGGCAGAACTCTCTAGGCCCATGAGAGACAGTCTAAAGAACACTTCAGGCCAAGGCAGGAGCTAAAAGGTGAGGGTAAGAATTAACTATCGGAGTTGGGGATTTAGCTCAGCGGTAGAGCGCTTGCCTAGTGAGCGCAAGGCCCTGGGTTTGGCCCCCAGCTCTGAAAAAAAGAAGAAAAAAAATTAACTATCCTAGTTTGATGAGGTGATGCACACCTCTAATCCTAGTGTGTGGAAGCTGGAGGCAGGAGAATTGGGAGTTCAAGGTCATTCTCAGCTACTTAGTGAGTTTGGGCAAATCTGGGCTACAAGGAGACCCTATCTTAGAAAACAAAACAAAACAACAAACCCATCATCACCACCACCACCCAAACTAGCCACAGTATAGAGGGGATACAGGGCTTGGAGTTTGGGCTGGAGAGCTAGAAGGTAGGGAGGGGTCTTTAGAGGGACATGAGTGAGCTTGTGTTTAAAGAGTTGGCCCTGCCTGTGGCTTGAGGAATGACCTCAGAAGGCGGAGGTGGTGTCTGGGAGAGACAGCGGTGGTGGCTCAGACCTGGGAGGCCGCTGTAGGATGAGAGAAACTGACAGCTCTGAAATATTTAGGAAGCAGAATGGAGCAGACTCCATGATGGATTGACCTGAGGGGAGGCGGGAGGAGGCAGCCGGAGGACGGCTTCCCGGTTTTATTTTTCTGTTTTTCGCTGACGTTTATTGATCACCTACTAAGAGCCAGGCACATCCTGCACTTCACAAGCGCCACCTTCTCCGTTCCTCATGTAAGCTCATAAACTAAGTCATCACCATCTCCCTCATTACCCTCTCACTCCGGGAAGGAGGCTGTGGGAGCCGGGACCTGGGTCCTCCAGGGAAACAGCCTCCGCAGGTCATGGCTACAGAGAAGACAAGTGAGCGGCACCATGAGTCAGTACAGACAATGCTGGGCCACCCTCAGAGCCTCTTCTTCGTGCCAGGCACGGAGTCATCCAATTAGCTAATAATAAGAGGTGACAGCTAAACGCGGGACACACACCAACCCTCTCATTGCGTCCTCCGAATGGCTGTCTTTCAGATTTCTATTCCAGAAAAGAGGGCCAGTGGCCCATACAGGCTGAGGACTCGCCCAAGGTCACACAGTTTGTGGTAGATCTGGAATTCCCACAGGCTGTGGCGAGGAAAGGCGAATAAAGATGGGTAAGGGGGATGGGGGTGGAGGGTGGAGCAGTGGCTGCTGGGAAGGGCACACGAGTTTGGACCAAGCCAGTGCGGATATTCAAGACTCCACTTCCCATGCCAGCTAGGAGCTCTGTGGGCACAGGCATGCGCACACAAGCACTTCCTGGGTGCCTGCTGCTCGCCGGCCAAGGCCGCGGTGTTCTCTCTCTGTCCCAGGTGTCCGGGTTGTACCTGCCTCATGCCCCGCCCCCGCCATGCCCGCTTGCAGTGCCGCAGGCACAGCCTCGCTGTACATCATGTTGACAGTAGAAATTACATCCCGGCTGCTGTTTTACACCGCGCCCTGTCAGAACTCACCGCAGCCCAGTGATCAGGACAAATTGAATACCATCCTGGCCGTGTCAATATTTATTCCATTTTACAAACGTGGCCGGATGGGGGGCAGGGACCCGCTGAGGTGCCAGCCAAGCAAAGCCCCAGGAGGCTGTGCCCCTCCCTCCGCATAGCGGATCACCACCTCCCTTCCCCTCTCTTCTTCCCCTCCCGTCCTGGACTATTCATAATCGGTTAAAATTGGATTTCAGTCTTGATGCCGAAAACGGCACAAATCATTAACGCGTGCTGTAACTAATAATTACAAAATGGAAAAATGGATCTACCCTTCGATCAAAACTCTGAAAGTCTCCCCCTCTCCAGAAACCCTGCCCTCTGTCCTCTGAGACCCAGCAACAAGTCCCTCATGCCCTACCTTTGAGAGAAGCCCCTTGACTTGCTTGCCTGGGGCCACTTCACTGAACATTTCTGCAGAATTTGGCTATTTTGTTGTTTCGCTTGCTTCTGAGCTCCTACTATATACAGTCTTTTGGGTCTTTCCTTTTAAGCCGTATTACAGGAGTCCCCTTTGCTTTGTTTTTCTGGGTCTTTTTTTGCGGCTGTATAGTACTCCACTGTATAATTGCCCTGGTTCCTCTACCTGCCCCTCTTATCTGTCATCTCCCTCATTTTCTTCCTGCTCCTCTGTCTGAATCTCCCATTTTTCTCTTTTATCCCCCCCCCATCTTACTTCCTGGGCTGTCTGTCCCCCAGTGTTCTGTTTGTCCCCTGGGAGCTCAGCACGTACTCACTGAGCACACACTTGATCTCAGCTTCTCTGTGGGAGCAGGGGTCCTGGTGCCTCCTCCTGAGTGCTTTCTACTTCCCCCAGCTGCTCGAGTAGGTAGCTGCAGGAACACCAGGTTCCTCAGGGCATAGAGAGGTCCCTGTCCCCACAGCCTGCCTCTCCCTTGGCAAGAAGCTTCACCCAGTGATAAACTTTCCTCCCAGACTAAAAGAGAACTGAGGGATTTGAAGAACCCTGAAGCCAAACTCAGAAGGGAGCTGGGTGTGGGGACAGAAGGCTACCCCTTGTCTCAGCTCTGCCATTCAAGCTCTCAATCATTCCCCACTGAGGACCTTGTGTGTTGGGTCCCACGGAGCCAAGTCAGAGGAGAGCTGCGGGTGGAGGAGATCCTCTAGGAGTCATGGAGGGAGTGCTTGGGTACCCCAGGGGCTCATGTCACACATCCCTGCCAGCCTCCCTGGTCTCGGAAGCCGTATGATGAGGCTCATATTCAGGGTAGTTAATTTTTACTGCAACCCAAGCAGATGACATTAAGGCGTCTGTGCCTTTGCAGGATAGGAAAAAGCTCCCTGGGAAGGAAGGCGAGGTAGACAGGGCTGGAGCATGGCTCTGATAGCACCATACTGGGTGACCTTGGCTAGCCTCTACCTTTCCTGAGCTTCTATGCAATAGAAGGCTATAACTGGTACCCAGTGTTTATCCCAGACCACGGCAGCCACAAGTGGGGCTTATTCAGAATTCAGCCCCTCCACCCAGCCCTGGAACATCTGATACAATGCCTATAAGGATCACATTAGAAGACACAGACTACTTCCAGAACTTTCCACAGGCTAGAGACATGAACATTGGATGAACCAAAATTAAAGACCTGTACTTTCTGCTGGACTCAGCACTCCAGGGGGCTCCTGGTGCTGTCTAGGCTACTAGGGAATAGATGGCCACCTCTAGAAACTGGGGCACAGAGAGATAGGGTCATCGCTTGGGTGAGAGCTAGCCAGGAAGCAGGGAAGCCAGGACCTGCAGGAGGAAGTCTGGCCATGCAACCTGGCTGCTCTGGAAAGGTTCTGTAGCAGCTCTTGGCACAGAGCTGGCAGCCCTGGGCAGGGAATCGGGCATCGTGCACCCACTGCATGTCTGACTTTGAAGGGTACATGTTCCAGTTCACTCCCGTAACCAGGGCAAGTGCTTACTGCTTTGTTTATATATTTCTTTCTCTCTGTCTCTCTCTCTGTCTCTCTCTCTCTGTCTCTCTCTCTCTGTCTCTCTCTCTCTCTCTGTGTGTGTGTGTGTGTGTGTGTGTGTGTGTGTGTGTATGTGTGAATGTGTACACATGTGTGGGTATATACATGGGGTGCCTGTGCACGTCTGTGTGTCTGTGTTGATCTATGCAGTACATGTAGAGGTCAAAGGTTGGTCCAGGGTCATCCCTCAGTGCCTTCCCTCCTTTATTCTCCTGTCTCTCCTTTTATGTGTATGGCTGTTTTGCTTGCGCCGACGTCTTGCTGACAGTGCTTGCAGAATAGGAGGAGAGCATTGGCTCCCACAGCACAGGAGTTACAGATGGCTGTGAGCTGCCGTGTGGGTGCTGGGAACTCAACCGGGGTCCTCTGCAAGAGCAGCAAGTGGAGCCGTTGCTCCATCCTCTCTACTTAATTCTTTTGAGATAGACTTTCTCAGTAAAACTGGAGACTGTGGATTGACTGGACTGCCTGGCCGTTAAGCCCCAGAGATCGTCCTGTCTCTGCTTTCTCGGTTCTGGGATTACAGAGAGACACCCCTGTGCCCAGCCTTTGATGGGTGCTGGGGATACAGACTCAGGTCCTCAGCTCTTTACTGAACCATCTCTTGGGCCCTCCTGTGTTTAGTTTTTTGAAATGGGATCTCAGTAGACGAGGCTGGTCTCAAACACACAATACAGAAAAAAGAAATGACTTTGAACCTCTGATCCTGTGGACTCGAAAGCGAGAGTCACCATGCTTAATTTACTGTTACCTCCTTGGACTCTGGCAGAGTTTGACAGGCTTCAGTCTCTAGTTACTAAGGCACGGGGTGATGGGCTGTGCCCACTAGCCTAGGGTAGGGACAGAATGGAGCTCCCCAGAACTTTACTCTTAAAGGTTTCTCAGCCCTAATCCAGCCCCTCCCCCCAAACACCGAGCATGTGCTCACTTGCACCAGTGATGGGAAGTGGGGGCCGGCTGCCTGGACAGGGGCCCTGAGGCTGAGTTCTGTGTGCTAGTTGATAACAGCGGGTTTCATGGAGGCCCCTAGGGGTCTTATGCCAAGCCAGGCCTGGCTTTTGAACCCGCCAGACACTGGATTGCCTGCCCCACCAACGGCCTGGGCTCGAATGCTCACTGTGGCTACAGCCTTTCCCCATTAAGGCCTCCGCGCCAACTGTCTGCAGCTGCGAGACACAGGCGTCCCGGGTGGCGCGTTCCACTGAATCAAATCTACCACAAACTCGGGACCTGACCTCAGCTCTAGAGATGACAGCAGGCAGGATGCAGCCTGAGCCAGGGCTTAGCCAGCCAGGCCCTGCCAGCCGCAGAGGAGGGAGCCCCAGGCCTGCCGCCTGCTGTGCTCACAGCGGGATCAGCGCCCCAGATCTCTCTCAAAGCCAGGCCGCCGCCACTGGCCTCACAGCTCATCTCCCGCAGCTCCCTGAGGTCCGGGCGATTATGCCACTGAACATTCCGCTTTCATCTTGTCAACCTCGCAGTAAATTACAGGCCCGGGGAGGCGTGGGTCTCCTCCTTAAACAAGATTCAATTCCACTTAGCTGCCCCCCTTCCCGCCCCCCACGTGGCTCCCCCCTCCCCCAGCCTGCTCAGGATTTATGGCCTTTCCTTGCAGGCAGCTGGTAACCATGGTAGGCTCCTTGGGGAGGCTGCAGGCTGGAGCCTTGGCAGCCCCAGGCTTCTGCTCGCTGGCCACCGCCTACTCAGCGGGGAGAGGAAAGGCCAGGAGTGTGGGCTTCTAGAAACTTGAAGTCGCGATAACAGCAACACTGGCCACAGTGAGTACTTCTATCTCACACACCCAATCTTCCCAGTCACTAGGGCACAGGCGGGAACACTGATCCTTAGTGCCAGCAAGCTTGTCACATCTTCCTGTTCTATACTGGCACAGGCGGATAGGTGCTGGTCCCCAGTACATGCGTGGTCATCTAGGGATTGGTCTGTGAAGTCAACTGAGAGAAGCAGTTGGATCTGGGGCTGGAGTTGCTACACCAGGGAACCAGTCTCTTTCCAGAACCTGCTATTGCAGTCTTGATCCAGGGCGGCCACTGCAGATCCCAGCTTCTGCTTACATTCCTTCAGCGACCAGGAGATCACTCCCTTGGTGGCGAGCATTTTCTCTAACTATTAGCACGATTACCTAATAATGGACCAGGCTCGGCTGCCCCTCTCGATGACACCATTGCATCATCTAAGGTCCTCTCTGCCTTCTGGCTGCAAACTGCCTTATTCAGCCCAGGTTTTCTCCACTTGCTTCCGGGAGCTTTCTCTGTCTTTTCTCTCCCTACCCCTCACCTTCAGCTCCTACCCTCACCCCCTGCTTCACTGCACCCCAGAAGGTCAGAATTGGAACTTTCCTGCTTTCACTTTCCTGGTGGAGAGGCCCAGGATGGGCTCAGATCTGACAGTTGGAAAAGCATCCAAAAGGCTACCACCCACTGGTTTGACACCATAGCTCTGCTCAGTATCTTAAACAATAAATCACTTCATTCCCACGCAGCACCTACTACAGCTGTGATTATGAAGCACAAAGGTCAAATGACTTCCCCAAGACCATACAGTCTAATGTTTGAGCCACACTTCTACCCTGGGGCTCCATGGTCCCACATGTCCTACAAGCCAAGGAGAAACAAGAATGGATGCAGTGCTAAGGGAACAAGGCCTATTGCTTTTCTCCTGGGCCCTGGTATGAGTTAAGTGTTCCCTCACCTGGATTCTGCCCACAAGGGACTGTCCCTTTCCACTCTTGGGGACATCTGGACTTACAACGTCCTATTACATGTCAGTCCTAGACCTCTGCAGGGTAAGGTCAGGATCCAGTTCACCACCACCACCACCCCAGCTGGGGACCGAACCCAGGGCCTTGCGCTTGCTAGGCAAGCGCTCTACCACTGAGCTAAATCCCCAACCCCAGTTCATCTCTTAAATGCAATTCTAACCCGGGCATCAGCTCAATCCAGCCTGATTACATACAAGTTCTTGTGGGTTCTGAATGAGGTGACATTTGAACTGTCTTGGAAGATTATATAGGAGCTCAGTATGGGACTCATGGGCGGAGGAAATAGCTTGTATGAAGTCTTGTGGAAGATGTATCGGCCCAGGGAAGGCTGAGATGTGACTAGACCCAGCGCCTTGCTGGGGCGACTTGGCTTCGCCACTGAGCTGTAACACCCTTACTAATCTGCATGTGTCCCAGACAGACAGGCACAGGGAGGGAATGATACCACCAGGTCCCACAGCCATAGGTTGGAAGCTTGGAGTTGCAATCCAGTTTGGCCAGTGGCCCCCTAGAATGTAAGCCAAGTCCCATCTGGGGCAACAATAAGTTAGGTCCCATCTGGGGTGACAGATAGACGAAGCTGGTGCCAAGCCTGAGGGGCGTTTCTCCATTTCCAGATCCCGACAAGTGATGGAGCTGGCAGATAAGGAATCTTCTTCCCTAATCTCTCTTCTCAGGCTGTATCAGGGGAGGGAGCAGAGCCTACACTCCTTCCAAGGCTTAATCCTCTCCTTCCTGCAGTTAAGGCTGTGGGTGACAGTCTTTGGTAGCCGTCTGCAGAGGACTGAGGATGAGGACAAGGACTAGGAAGCTGCTGTTGATGGCAAGCCAACAGGCACGGGTCTCTGTTGTAAGGGCTTCCTGAGATGCATGGGGAGCCTCAAAATTTGCTCATTGCTCTGGAGAAGGTAGGAGTGGGGCTGATGGGGTCCGTGGGGGAGTCACACTCGGGCTGAGCTGGGTCCCCAGCTTTGCTCCTGCCAGCTGTGTGACCTAAGGGAAGGTACTTCCCCTCTCTGAGCTTCAGTGCTCTTCTATGCAAAATAGGGGAAACAAATCCTCCAGGATGATTTTTTAAAGCTCGAGTTGATGGTGAATACAGAAGTAATTCTCTGGAAAGTCAAGTGCCGGAACCAGGCGAGCCGTGACTATTATTTTCCACAGGCAAGAGAGGATCTGAGGGTGAATCAGAAGCACTGCAGCTCCTGTCGGGGTGGGGTGGGGGGGATTCACCTCCAGTTCTGAGCCCCTGTAGGGGCCCCCCAGTGAGTCTTCATGCAGGAGTCCCTCACCTACTATCTGACAAATTGAGCTCACCATACAGGAAACACCTATCACCTATCCACCTGTATCCTTGTCTCTGTCCAGGCCTATCTGCCCTCTTGCCTAAGGCCAGTCACCTGCTCCTAGTTTTGTGGCAAAGATCTCCCTTTCTTGAACAGAGGCCAGCCCGACACTCTGGCTTCTTTTCCCTGTGGCTACCTGGGAAAATGATGGTTCCTCTCTGGAACGCACAATGAATCCCTGACCCCATACAAGGCTCTCTAAATTCCTTTACATTTTATCCGTCTGTCCGTCCGTCCATCCACCCACCCATCCATCCATCCATCCTTATCTATCTATCTATCTATCTATCTATCTACTCTCTCTCTCTCTCTCTCTCTCTCTCTCTCTCTCTCTCTGTGTGTGTGTGTGTGTGTGTGTGTGTATCACAACTTGAGAGAATCAGGTCTCTCCTCCCATGCATGGATGTCAGGGATCAAACCCAGGTTGTCAGGCTCCCTCGTATGAGATTTGAAGAGGTGGAGCCATCTGGGATCTGTAAGAGGTGCTCACGATCGAGCTGATGGATCTGTGTGACTTCTAGCTTAATGGATGTGAGGGCTGTCTTCACCGTCAGTTTCACTGGGCTTTAGCATCACCTGGGAGACACACCCATGAAGGTGGTTCTGGAGAGGATTCATCAAGGAGGGGGCACTTGATCAGTCAGTGTGGACGGCAGCAGTTATGCTGTTCTGGGGACCCAGACTGAATTTAGAAGGAGAAAGGAAAAGTCAGAGCAGCACAGGCATCCATTCCCCTGTCTCTGCTTCCAGTTTCTCAGAATCTCTTTCCCCCCACAGGTGAGAGTGTATCACAGTCTGAGGGTGAATTGGAAGCAGCTCCTGTGGGGTGGGGTGGGGGATTCACCTCCAGTTCTGAGCCCCTGGAGGGGCCCCCTGTGAGTCTCCACTCAGGAGTCCCTCACCTACTGTCTGGCAGCATGACCTCGCCTTACAGACATGATCAAGTAGCTGCCTGATCAAGTGCCTGGCCTCACAGACACACCACCCTGAAGCCTTATCCACCATGATGAGCCCTATCTCCTCAGACTGAGCCAAGGTAAACCTATCCTTCCGGAAGTTGCTTCTAGTCAGGTACATTTGGTCACATCTATGGGAGGTATGGCTCCGATGATTCTCGGGTTATCTGAGAACGAGTCTGACTCAGGGTCATTTTGGCTAGGTCTCTCATGTCCCATCTCCCTCCACAGTGCCCCAAGCCACCCTAGGATCTGACAGATAGTAGGCCATCACTATGTAAAAATGCCCCTTTACTTTGGACCAGACCAGAAGTCAAAGAAATCTCACTTTCTTCCATCTCCTGGGAAGCTCCCTGCTTTGTCTTCACCTTTCTCTAATGGGATCCTGGATATCAGCACGGAAAATGGCCCCAGAAGATTCTAATCGGCAAGAACTAAGCACACATCTCCCTGGACCGACCTCTTCCCATGGCTCAAAAACCCAGCAGGTTGGGGGGACCCCAGATTCCTTGCCTCATATCCCATGCTTTTTCAGTCAGTTGCGACCAGGTGTTCGCTCTCAAAATGTTGAAGTCATCAGTGACTGCCACGCCATCCGGTCCAGCTATTGTCCCTAGTCTTCATGTCCCTCATCCTCAGTGGTCTTTGAAACCTTATTGAACAGCTGGTGTTCTTTGCAACTCCCATCATGCCTCTGGCTGTCCTTCACAACCATAACCTCTTCGGTCCCCACTGAAATGCTTCACTCATTCCTGGGCAAGCCCATTCATGCCGATGGCCTCAGTTACCCTCAACACCACAATGGCTGCCAACCTCTGTGGTCCTGGTCCTGACCTGTGCTCTGAATTTAATTGAGGGATTCACACCCATCTCCCTTAGATGCCCCTGCTAAGCCTCATTGCTAGCAAGCTCAAAGTCACCTCACTGAATGGCCCCAGTATGTGTCTAGTGGCCCGAGCCAGAAGGCTGGACGCTCTTCCTGGCAGGAGCCTTCTCTCCCCTCCTGACCATTCCTCCACCTGGCCACTTGGAGTCATCTGCCTCCCACTTCAGTTCCAACCAAGGATTCAGGGTGACCCTTGGGTTATGGTTTTGCAGTGGACAGTGACAAGATTTAACAAGGAGAGAATCAGAGAAACAGAGGCTGGGGTGGGAGGGAGAGTGCCGGTGGGCTATGCCCGACACGTTCCCGAGAGGTGCCTACGGAGACGTATAACCGGCAGGTGCAAGGAACAGTCTGGAAAGAACTCCAAGGACAAGCCCAGACTGGAGATATAAATCAGAGCATCCTTCAGCTTCAGGTGACATTTAATGCTGAGGGATGCTGAGGTCGCAGAGAAGAGACAGAGCAGGCTCAGGGCACTGCCACATAAGAGAGGAGGCAGGAAGGGGGTGAAGCAAACAGTGGGGAAGCAGAGGGCTGAGGGGCATCTAAAACGGAGTCATGGAGCTGACCAGAGACCAGAGAGCAAAGCTGCTAAGAGGCAGGGGAAACTGAGGCACAGCCACACCACGGCGATCCTGGAGAAGCGTACCAGAGAGGCAAGGGTGTCATGTTCTATCCTGTTGTGTCCCCTGCTCAGCTCATTCTGCATTGTTCTCTGACGTGTCTGGTTTTCCTCAGCTATGCGTTGACATCGTTGTGTTTTAGTTTTTATCTTAGGAGAGAACTTGAAGCCCTGGAACAGTGGAATTTCTCTTTCTTAAAAAGCACTTGCACTCGGCCGTGCATTTGACTTTAGAACTTAAAGCCCTGTGTTCCCTGGGATTGCTGAGTGGCCCCCGTGAGTCCCAGCTGTTTCTTCCGTTTCCTCTGTACCTCAAGGGCCCTTGAGAGTCCCAGGGGCTCTGGGGAGGGTCTGCATTTTGACTCCCTCCTCATTCAGACCATGAGCTTGGACTTCCATTCCTTTTACACTGTGAGATCATTAAAAACCAAATTCACACTGTCTGGGATCAGCCAATGTCCTGAGGGCAAATGCCGCTTCTCCGCTCTCTAAAGGCCCCGGCTTTCTGTTTTCCCTCCAGTTTTGACCTAATAATTCCTGGTAATTCCTTACAAAGGGCTCGCTTGTCAGCTCTTTGATGCTTTAATAAGATGATTTTTGTATTTTATCCAGCATTCTTAGCTCCTTTAAGCCGAAGGGTTTGTCCCCAAACCTCAGTGCCCTATTTCTAAACACAGAGATGGCTAATCTCTAAGGTTTGGGCACAACGTGTGGCATATTTTAATGGCTTCATAAATATTTGTTGTGCCAGAGCTTTAGCTCAGCCAGTAGACTGCTTGCCTAGCGAGCTAGAAGGCCAGGGTTGGATCCTTAGCACTTTGTAAAAGAGACATGGGGTTCATGCCTGTGGTCCCAGCAACACTCTGGAGATGGGGGCAGGGGATAAAGAGACCAAGGCCATCTTCAGCTACTCGCTGAGTTCAAGGCCAGCCTGGGGTGTATGAGACCCTATCTCAAAAAACAAACTCAAAGGTCCTTTATAGATTCGGGTGTTTGAACATTTTGTCCCCAACTGGTAGGACTTTAGGAAAGCTCTGTTACCTTAAGGGAGGTGTGAATTAGAGGAAATAGGCCTCTACAGTGGTCGGGGTGGAGGGTAGACCTTGAGGGTGTTAGCTCAGCCTGGACTCTATGAGGCCCTGTCTCAAACAGTAAATAGAGTCACTGTTGATTGAGCGAAGAGCATGAAGCTAGACCTGCAGTGTCCCAGCTCTTTAAAGGCATTTCCGTCAGGCTCAGATGAGATTCCAACAGAGATGGTGAGCGGTGAGAGGCAGGGCTAAGCGGTGAGCTGTGAGCTGGGGAAAGAACCACGGGCAGGCAGCGGTACCAGAAAGGACTGGTAAGCACACAGATGGAGCCATTCACTGGGCTGGAAGGCAGTCTCACAGGAAGTGGACCACGGAAGCCGAAGCCTGCACGGAGGCTAGTTACGTGGGAGGGATGTAGAAGCGATGAGTGAGGCGAAAAGCGGGGACCATCCAGGAAAAGGCTCCTGGTGGGGGCTCGGTGAATGGAGAAGCAGAGCCCAGGCAGGACAGCTCCCAGTGCCGCTGGCAGGAGGGAGGAGGAAGCAGCCTGTTGGAATGCAGGCATGGTAATTGCTACAGAGGAGCGTTCCCTTCCGTTTGAAAAGCTTTCTGCTCTGGTTTTCTTTGGTCCCAGTTTCAAAGGAATTTTAATTGCAAAGAAAATTTTGTCATCTCCCTAGGGGGAGAGGGCTCCTCGGCTTGGAAAAGTCCGTGCCTGATGCGGCTGCTTCTCCAAACTAGTGGTTTTCACGCTCTGGCTGCGGGGAAACTGGCTGGATATTGGTCCTAGTGGAGGGAGGGGATGAGGCAGGTCTCCCGGCTCCTCTCCAGGGATGCAAAACCCGAGTTTGCATCCTGAGGTGGCCTGGACCAGGTTCTCCACGAGTTTTAAGTGCCAGCCTAAGCATGGACCCGGGGTACCTGTGCCAGGCCCGCTTTGTCATCTGTTTGGCGTGTTTGTTTAAGCATGCTAAGGCCTAGGGAAAATGGCTTCCATCCAGTCATTTTAGAGCAAGCTCCACATGGTGGCTGATTTGAAAGCAGTCTTTAAAAGTTCAACATGAACTTAGCATACCATCCAGTCATTCCACTCCCAACAGGGCAACACAGTCCAGCCAAAACTGTAATGATGGTGTGTGTGTGTTCGTGTGTGTGTGTGTGTGTGTGTGTTCATGTGTGTATGTGTGTGTGTGTGTTCGTGTGTGTATGTGTGTGTGTTTGTGTGTTTGTGTTCATGTGTGTATGTGTGTGTTTGTGTGTTTGTGTTCATGTGTGTATGTGTGTGTGTTTGTGTGTTTGTGTTCATGTGTGTATGTGTGTGTTTGTGTGTTTGTGTTCATGTGTGCATGTGTGTGTGTGTTTGTGTGTGTATGTCTATATATGTGTGTGTATGCGTGTGTTCGTGTGTGTGTTCATGTGTGTGTATTCGTGTGTGTGTGTTCATGTGTGTATGTGTGTGTGTTTGTGTGTGTATGTGTATATATGTGTGGGTATGTGTGTGTTCGTGTGTATGTGTGTGTGTTCATGTGTGTGTGTGTTCATGTGTGTATGTGTGTGTGTTTGTGTATGTATGTGCATATATGTGTGTGTATGTGTGTGTGTCTGTGTGTGTTTGTGTGTTTGTGTTCATGTGTGTATGTGTGTGTGTTTGTGTGTTTGTGTTCATGTGTGTATGTGTGTGTTTGTGTGTTTGTGTTCATGTGTGCATGTGTGTGTGTGTTTGTGTGTGTATGTCTATATATGTGTGTGTATGCGTGTGTTCGTGTGTGTGTGTGTGTTCATGTGTGTGTATTCGTGTGTGTGTGTTCATGTGTGTATGTGTGTGTGTTTGTGTGTGTATGTGTATATATGTGTGGGTATGTGTGTGTTCGTGTGTATGTGTGTGTGTTCATGTGTGTGTGTGTTCATGTGTGTATGTGTGTGTTTGTGTATGTATGTGCATATATGTGTGTGTATGTGTGTGTGTCTGTGTTCGTGTGTGTGTGTGTGCATGCACGCGTGTGCACATGTGTAAGTTGTGATCTGTACCCACGAAGGGGCTCTCTGAAAGCTGACATCTCTGATGCTCGGCTCCATGAAGAGTGAAGAGCCAAAAGACCAAAGCGGTGCTAATCATAAGCCTTCCTTTCTAAATGTCCAGAAAGGCAACTCCACAGAGACAGAAAGCAGATTGGCGTTGCTTGGGACCGGCGATGGGGGTGGGTAGATGTGACGGGCAGGAAGGGGTGAAAGAGACATCCTGATGGATGGCGTTGGTAGGTGCCGGAGAGTAATTTACTGGACATCATTACGTGTGCACTTACAAAGGAGGAATTTTATAGTATGTAAATTATCCTCAGTAAAGCTGTCAGGGGAAAATGGCCCTGCTTCTTTCAGAACCAAAGACAGAGTGTCTACAAGGCCCTACATGATCTGCCCTTTGACCTTTATGATCACAGCCCCACCTCTTCTCTCCTCTCCTGCCAGCTTGCCGACCTTGTTCCCAGCTGAGGACCTTGGCATTGTCCATCCCTCTGGCTCCATGCTCTTCCCTCAATATCTGACGTATTCCAATGCACCCCACCCCTGAGCGCCCTGGTCCAAATAGAGCCTTTTAGGGAAGTATTCCAGATGCTCTAAGGACAGCAGCCCCCCTCTCTCTGGTCCCCATCAATACTCTTGCTCTTTCTGTATTTCATTCAGCCCTGATCACCTTCTAGCCTGAATAATTCCCATATTTACTGTGATTTTCAATGTCTCTGTGCGTGTGTGCATGCGTGCGAAATGTGTATACAATAAGGTATCCAAGGAAACCAGAAAGGACCCCAGATCCGTTAGGGCTGGAGTTGCAGGTGATTGTGAACCCCCTGATGGGGGTGCTGGGAACTGAACCCGGGACCTCTGTATGAGCTGCAAGCCCTCTTAACTGCTAAGCCACCTCTGCAGCCCCTTTGTGTGCTCTTTGTGTGCCTGGCTTCTCCTCCATGGCACTTTATGTCACTGAGAAAGGAATATTTGTTGGCTTTTTTCACTCACATGCCCTTAGGACACAGAAGAATCTTTGCCACGGAGAGGTGACCAACATGTATTCGTTGAGTATCTGAATTCATTAGAGACTCCACGAATACCTGAGTTCTATTTGTGCCAGAACCTGATCACATGGGCTCTGGATGGACGAACGTTTTACCCCTAGAGGAATTGCCTGTTAGGAGATGGACAGTGGCAAAAAAGGAGGGGTGGGGTGGGACCGCCAGATTCCATCACTTAGAAATCAGGGTGGGGGTGGGGGTTCAGGCTGAGGGAATGGCATTTGCAAGGCCAGAGGCAAGAGAGAAAGTATCATTGGGTTTAGGGAATTGTGAAATATCTGTTTTAATTGAAACAAACAGGGCCCTGGGTCTAGGGGAGATGTCACTTGTGGGGTCATCTGTAGAGGGTCCCAGCACATTGTAATAAGTCATGTCAACTTAGCAAGGCACCAGTGGAAAGGTATTGGCTGCATGCATTTGGGTGGCTCCAATTGAATGTCTGCAGCCCCACCCCCCTCTCCGTAAGGGTGTCCTGGGCTTTAGCCACACACTGGCAGTCCCGGGAGGGCCTCAACAGGGGAATGATGGTGATTAGATTTTCCTTTTAAAGGATCACTCCAGCTGTCAAGAGGAGCCCTGGAGAAGGGTCCGAGTTGATCCAGGAAGACCGGGTGGGAGGCTGTTAAGCCAGCCAGGCTGGGAGAACTGACAGTCGCTGTGATGGATCTGATGTGGGAGACGGGAGTAAGGAGGGATTCTGGGTAACGGCACAGCCTCCACCAGCACAGTGAGCAGAGCCCACGTGCTCAGAAGGGCTGCCACAGGAGCTGGACAGGGCTGTCTCCTTCAAGCTACACACCCGGAACCCCCTGGGGAGAAGGCTGTTGTCTCCTCTATTTTTACCTTTTTAAAAGCTTTACCTGTTTTAAAATTATGAGTGTCTGTGCGGAGGGGTATGTGGACATGCGTTCAGGAGCCCAAAGAGATCAAAGGCCTTGGATCCCCATGGAGCTGGAGTTACAGAGGTTGTGAGCTGGGACCCAAAACTCCATTCCTCTGCAAGAGAGGCACACTCTTCTTCACCGCTGAGCCACCTCCCCAATCCCTGCTCCCTCCACTTTACAGACAAAAGAAGTGGAGCCCCAGGCTTGAGTGGTGTACCCAGGACTCAATCTGATGACCAGGGGTCAGAAAAGGTCACTGTCAGGATCTTACACTGGACTAGGGAGCCAGTACTCGGTAGGGAAGGTGCAGGTGACCTCCCAGACACAGGGAGACAGGTCACGTGGGTAGGGAGACTAAAAGGAATCATGGCCAGGAGCAAGAGATTTGGGCCTGGACCCCCGGAGAAGCTGCCCAACAGCAGCAGAGATGGCTTGGGGCCAGTGTTGGGGGAGAGGAGTCCAGCTCCAGGCCCAGATTGAAAGGTGGTCATTGCCAAAACAGGTTGTTAGAAAGATCCCTGTAGAACAGCGGTTCTCAACCTTCCTAATGCTGCAACTGCATTCAAAACAGCCCCTCATGTTGTGGTGACCCCAGCCATAGAATCATTTTCGTGGCTACTTCATCATTTCAAGTTTGCTACCTTTGTCTATTGTGATGTTAATATCTGCGTTTTCCGCCGGTCTCAGGGGTTGAGAGCCACTGATCACAGTGGAAGCAGGAAGCCCAGACCAGATGCTGCCCCCCCCTCTTTGTCCCTTCTTTCTGTGTGCAAAGTGCCGGGATGTTATGTGTGGTGCACAGAACACACCTACGCACACGAAGCATAGGAAACAAATCAGGGAGAGACTCTCGTGTTGGAGGAACTTAACGTCATTTTTATTTGTTTTCCCCTCTATGCTTCTTTGTGTATTTTTTAGGCTAATACATCTTAAACAGATTACAGGCAGGCAGAGGGCAGGCCGGTGAGGAGTACAGAGAAGTAGGGAAGGTGGGAGGGGAACAGGCAGGAGGGGAGAGGGGAAGAGCACAGAAAGGGGAGCAAAGGGGAGAAAAAATCCGAGGGCAGAGCCTTCCAGATCGTGGCAGGATGGAGGCCAGTGACCTTGGGAGGGTTGTGATAAAGATGGGGGCAGGGAGGAGGGAGAGGACAGCAGATGGCTGTAGGCTGACTGGGCATTGAGTGGAAGAGAAACAAACAAGACAACTTGGTAATCCAAGATTTGTGGGAAGGAGAGAGAGAGAGAGAGAGAGAGAGAGAGAGAGAGAGAGAGAGAGAGAGAGAGAGAGATATTGTAGCTCGGGAGGACTTGGCGACCCAGAGGGAGGAGGGAGAGGAGCGATCGGTGTGCAGGAGACCCAGGTGGAAGGCACTGGCCAAGGGCACGGGTGGCAAACAGGAGCAGAAGGGAGAATTAGAGGGCTCAAGGTGCTGGAAACAAGGCTCCTGGGGCTCTCTGGGGGAACCATCTTCCGGATCTTCCCTCTTGGGAGTGTCCTTTGTGGGACAGTGACCAACTTTGCATCTTGGGGTGACCTGTGACCCCAGCCCATGTTTCTAGGTCCTTCTCTCAATATCTTGGGCCCCAGATAAGGCCCCAGATAGCTCTGTCTGACGGTGCAATCCATCCACGGATGTGACCTTCCTTGTCCTCCACAGACAGCTTGTTTCCCTAGAGGCTCTTGTCTTAAACTCTCTGGAGTGGTGACTACTGGGGAAGGGGCTGTGCTTGGCTCAGGGTAGCCAAGGGCTGAGCCAGGTCCTATCATGTTCCCCGTGGCTTTTGGCAGGAAGTAGACCCTGCAGGTTCTGTGGGTCTTATCACTCACTGTCAACTGAAACCTGGGGAAATAGACTGGGCATGTAGCTTATCTGGTAGAGTTACTTGGAGCACACAAAGCCCTGGTTTTGAGCCCCAGCACCGCATAAACCCAGTGAGGTGGCTCACACCCGTAATCAGTGCTAGAAGCAAAACAATCAGGAATTCAAGATCACTCTCAACTACATATACAG
The DNA here is from genome assembly GCF_021556685.1 of Rattus norvegicus. Taxonomy (NCBI): domain Eukaryota; kingdom Metazoa; phylum Chordata; class Mammalia; order Rodentia; family Muridae; genus Rattus; species Rattus norvegicus. The sequence goes on from NC_141536.1 coordinate 153,731,361, forward strand.
TAAATTTGAGGTTAGCGTGGGCTACATGAGACCCAGTCTCAGAATCAGTCAGTCAGTCAATCGGTCAAACCAGCAAGATGGCTCAAGGGTAAAGGCATTTGCTACCAAGCCTGAGGACCTGAGTTCACTGCCCAGGATGCACATGGTAGAAATGGAGAACCAACCCAATTAGTTGTCCTCTGATTTCCACAGAAACGCCTTGGCATGTGTGACACCCCTATCCCTAACTCCCCTCCCCACATATAAAAAGATTGAATAAGCAAAGTCATGTCTCTGAGCCTGGAGAAAGTTGTGTTGGCAACTTGAACACAGATGACAATCACAATGTGACTATCCCCAAAAAGCTGTGGGTGAGAAGGGAGAGGAAGACATACCCTTTGTAGGTAAGGTGGGGGGTGATCAGAGAGAACAGAGCGCCCAGTCCCCACAAGGGCCGCATTGCCTCTGAGATAGAAGACTTAAAGCGCGTCAACATGGATAGCTTTCAAAACATCGTTGGAAGAGAGAAAGCAAATTGCGCGGCAATACACCCAGAATGAATGCATTTACATTAAGAAACGTAAAACAATGCTACTTATATGCTGTGGGTGCACGGAACGCATGCTGAAGTCTAAAAATGGTACAGGATGACACACAAGCTTGTCACAGCCCCAGCTCAAGGGGAAGCAGGACAAAGCCATCTAAGGAGGTGATGAGCAAGGGGCCCCAGTCGCTTCCAGTCTCCCACTCCTTAGAGTGGGATCAGGCATCCTCCCCACCTGCCCTCCCTTCATCCCTCCCCTCCTCCCTCCCCTCCTTTCCCTCCCTCACTACTCCCACCTTCCTTTCTTTCTTTTTTTCTTTCTTTCTTTCCTTCTTTCTTTCTTTCTTTCTTTCTTTCTTTCTTTCTCTCTTTCTCTCTTTCTTTCCTGTTTTGAGACAGATTCTTACTACCTTACTGGGACCTCACAAGAATCTTTCTGTCTCAGGGTTCCAACTGCTGGGGTTATAACCATGTACCACCATGCCTGGCTAGAGTTATGTGTTTCTTACATATATATAAAAATACAGCATCTGTTTATTTTCATGTGCTTGTGTGTGTGTACGCACATGGGTACAGGAATGGCTGACGTGTGGAAGTCAGAGGGTGACCTTCGGGGTTCGGTTTTCTCCTTCCATGAAGTGAGGCCCCGGGATTGAGGTGGCTTGTCAGGTTTGGTGGCAAGTGCCTTTGCCCACTGAGCTGTCTCGCCAGTCCTATTCCTCAAAGTCTTGAGGAACAAATTATAATCTCTGATTGAAGAGGAATCTGGGGCACAGGGAGGCAAACTGAATTATCCTGGGGAGAAGCTGAGACTCACAACTAGGGCTGTCCCTTTCCTTATCTCTGTTGCCCAAGCTTGGAGGACAGAAAGACCTTCTAAGCTGTCCCCTCATCCCCTTGTCTTTAGGATAATGATGGCCACGGCGCCATTCTTCACACTGCCTCATGGGAGAGCCGCTACCCTTAGGTAGAAATCCCATGATTCCCCTTGTCTACCTGCCTTCTCTCTCAGAACTGTAAAGGAATGACTCCAGAAGTGGAGGCAGGGTGGTGCTGAAGGTAGACTGTGGGGCCCAGCTTTGGAGATGGAGAATTGAGTCTTTCCACTCTCTGGGAAGCTGCAGGAGATCAGGGGACCGCAGGGTGACTGGATGGAATGCCTTTTAAAATTTAAATGGAGATGCTATGTAGTACAGGCTGGCCTTAAACCTATAGCGATGCTCCTGCCTCAGCCTCCCCACTGCTTATGTGCCGCCATACCTGATAGGTACTAGGGTACTTAGGCCTTAGAAGAAATTATGTGGGTGAGAATGTGCTTTTGTGCAGCGGCCGTGCACAGTTTAGCTAAAGCCACACAATGGAGAGGCTCTGTCTCAAAAATAAATAAATAAAATACAATGATAATAAAAATTTTAAAAGACTACGCTTTGTAAGGAAAACAAAGGTTCCCTTCGCCCAGTTGGCTGCGGTCACCGTGGCAGCCTTTCTGGGTTGCTACTTCCTGTCCCTTTGTATTCAGACGGCATTGACACAGGTCTCCAGTAAATTCCCAGCTCACCTGAGTCACTTGGCAGAAACAAGATTTTATGTCAACTCACAAACCGACCCATGTAAGCCCTCCGACAAACAGTGCGTGTTATTGCAAAGGCAGCTAGCCAACAAGGGAAGCAGTCAGCGGCCCTTTCTCTGGTTTGTCACGGACACATCTGCCCACCTACACTTGGCATTCGGGATAAGATCACGCATGCCCGAAACTTCCCTCTCGAGGGAGAAGCAGGAAGGGCAGGTGGACTATTGTCGGGATGAGAGGGGAGGTGACCACTTATGATCAAATAACAGCTACCATTTTCCCGATGCTGCCTGTGAGCCTTTGTCCGTCTCTGATATGGGGGCCGAGCTGCAGATACCCCCTGCAGAGAAGGAACTTCACACAGAGGAACACTGATGCCTTGCAAGACGCTGAAGTCCACACTGCTGGCTTAAGACCTTCCCCTGAACCAGGGCCCACTGACGATTATGAATATATGATGAATATGAAAATATGAATTCCAAGAATACCACCATTTCCCTTTTATCCCCAAGCACACTATACGCTGGTGATCTAATGATGCCAGTCCATTTATTCATGCAAAGCATGTTATTGAGAACCTAACTCCATGCTTGGACAAGTGGAAGGAGAAGGTAGTGGAGAGGCGAGGGCGGCGCTCGGAAATGGGTACCTCGGAAATGGGTACCGCCCAAAACCTAGGTTCTACCCAGAAGCAGATCATCCTGCTGGGTGTCGAGTAGCACCAGGGACAGAGGGGTCTATAAATACTGGGCGGAGATGGGGGCGGGGCAGGAGCGCGTCGGGGCGGGGCGGGAGCGGGCTGGAGCAGGGAAGGAGTCTCGCTTTCTTATTTATTACCTTTGGGCTCTCAAATGCTCGACTACCAGGCACAAGTGACAAAATAAAAAGGGAAAGGAAAAAATGCCAGCTCCAGCCCGAATAAAATCAGGGCAAATAGAATAAAACCTGACAGCCAAGTATAAATAAATATTCGTAAAAGAGTTAAAGGACAGATTAAAATAAAAACACCACATGCAATTCTTACCCCTTGACAAATGCAGGGCGAATTGGGTTCTTTTAATCAAATGTTTGGCAGGTGTATGAATTATTTATAATTCAATATCGGGTGGTTAAATGGAAAATGGAAGATGTGCCTGTGGTCTTCTCAGAGCTTATCCCCTCCCCCGTGAGTTTCCCCGCCCTGGGGGAGGGAGAGCCGAGTGCGTGGGAGCTGGGAGCCCGCCCCTCCCCCACACCAGGTGCAGGGCTAAGCCTGGAATCCCTGCCCACTGCTGGGCATCACCCTTTGCCAACCAACCCACTCCCCAGCCACAAGCCCGAAAGCTGGGAGTCCCAATCCGGAGGGAGGCCCTGCCGTGTTGCAGGCAGGAGGAGGGGCACCTGGTCAGGAGCACGAGAGCTGGGGTGCAGAGAGGCAGGGGCCTGCTCTCCAGGGTCATCCAGCCATGTGCTCCTATACCCAACTTTGCCCTCTCCCAGACCCTTCTCCCTCCAGCAGGCTCCTCTATTACTCTCTCTTACTTCTCCCAGTTTGTTTAGAGTGTGAGGCAGCCTGTGGCTCTCATCACACCAGGCCACCATAAGAAGCACAGACGAAAAGTGAGGCTCAGAGGGAAGCCGGGTGTCTGTCCAGGTCATGGGGGCAGGGTGGCACCAAACCCTGTGTGATCTGGCCTCTTTGCCTCTGGTTCTCCGCTTCATCATCTCTCTACTGGGCTAATGACAATTCTGCCTTGGGAGCTGCTCAGGACCATCAAGGGGGTAGAGTCACTGGGCAGACAAAGCCTGCCTTCTGCAGCAGTCACTCCGCAGTTATTATCATGGCTATAAGATATCCCACCCATTTGACAGATCAAGAGACAGAGGCCCGGAGAGGGGGAAGGACTTGCTAACAGTAACTCTGTGAGCAACTGGGAACCCAGGCCTCTAGGAACATGACGGCCTAGGTGTGACTGGCTGGTGTCTGCCCCTGTCCTGCTACCCCACCATATACCCAATTCTGACCTGCTTCCCCTCAGACACCCAGAGCCCTAGGGAGTCACTTTGCAGAGTCGGAGTTTGGGGAGCGTCCGCCCTGTGTCCTGCCTCTCTCAGTCACAAGAGCACACGAAGATACTATAAGCACCCCACAAGCAAAGGCAGGCACTGAAGATCCAGTGTTGACGGACTCCCAGGAGCAGCAGACGAATGCGCTCTCGCCGCTCACCGACGGCTGTCGGAGAGGTAGGAGAATGAAGGCAATTAGTCCCTTTAATGCCGATTTCAGACTAATCTTTCACACTTAAGGAAATTGTTCCAATGATTTTCTTATTTTCAGGGGAGCTCGTTAAGTAAGAATTAGAAAAATAGATACGGGAGGAGAGATAGGAAAATGGATTTTGTAATGACAAGCTGCCTAAACACACTGTGAGGGGGCCTAGCTGGGCAGGATGTTGGGATGGATCCGGGTCCCCCTTGCTGTGTGATAGTCTACCCCAAGGGAGGGCAAAGATCCCAGCGAGGGTGGAGATGTGGGGCCTTTGCAGCCTCTGCCCCCACCCCGCCCCCGGGGAATTTTGTGGACTCTGGTTGTGGTGTCATGTTTCACACCCAGAATACCTATCAGCTTCCTGTGCCCTACTCTGCAAGAAGCAGAGACGTGTGAAAGGTCAGCTCTCACCATCTACACAAACCTTATCAGGTTTGGAGCTTAATGCAGGGAATTCTGGCTTGGGTACCTACTGAGTCCTCTGGGAAGCTTCACTGAGTGCCTACTGTATACACATTGTAACACTGGGCCTCTCCATCCATCAGAGCCACCAGCCCCTCTGGTGGGTGTGGCTACCTGGCCTGTGAAAATGCAAGTGTAGACATAAAGCCCGCCTCCAGCCAGCTCCCATTGGCTGTGTCATGTGTCATCTGTTCCCACAGGCGGATGCCTATGCTGGAATGGCTGCTGAATGTCTTGGATGTTACACTTGGTTACGCGACTTGCCAGGGCCACAGGACCGTAAGCTAGAACTGGAGGCTATGCTTCCTGTCTCTCTACCACCTCTGTATGAGTCCTGTAAGAGGAGCATCTTTGGTGGGAAGGAGAGCCCACTGGGAAAGCGTCCACCTCAGGATAGTACCGCCATTTTCTCCATCTCCTTACTCCTGCTCTGTTCTCATCTTCCTCTCTCTGCCTGGACTGTACCTTCCTCCACCTGAGCACTCTACCAGCCCTGACCACACCTAGTCTCCAGCTTTCTCATTCACCTCAGAACCTAGGAGGGACCCTGGGTCTCCATGTGTAGCAGCAGTGCATTCTGGGAAGCTCATCTCCGTGTGTCCCCCTGACTGCCCCGTCTATGGACCAGGTCAGTGACATTTACAGAAATGCCTGATGTTTGGTTCTGACAAACAGAAAGTTCTCCCTAGAGGTAGAAGGAGACGTGACATTTCTTCTCTGGTCACAGAATAGGCGACACGTTCAAGCCAGTGGCCATAGCTCCAACTACAGTGCAAACTTCCGCTGGGGCGAAGCTCTCCTGACCTCAGTGGTTCTCACCCGTGGAGGATCTCAGAGCATCTACTGCATCCAGAGTCAGCTTCTCGGGTCCCACCTGGGAATCTGCTGCTGGCGGCAAGAGGCCAGAGACGCTACTAAATACCTCAAAACACACAGAAAGCCCCCAAGACAACTGTCCAATCTAATATGTCAGAAGGACCGAGTTTGAGAAGGCCTGCCCTAGAGTCATCTGATCCACTGTCCCCTTAAAGCTAGGGATAGGATTTGGAGCTTCTGTGACGACAGGGCAAGCAGGGCCATGGGCCTCCAAGACAAGATCCAGGTCAGATGCCTTTTTTATGCCCCCAGCCAATGAACCCGCACTGGTTTCTGCTGGTCTCCGAGGCTCGCTGGCCGGATAGCACATCTTCTATTCTCACAGTACAGATGGCTTTGGGCTGACTGACTTGAGACACGTCTCTTCATTCCGAGCCTCGGATTCCAGTCTATAAAACGAGCCCGACACTATCTCTCACCCAGCCAAGTCTCCAGTCGTTTCAGCATCAGATACAGTTGTCTCTGCTTGGTAAACCAGAGCGCCAGGAACGACTCTCCTTCCAGGAGAGGGCTAAGCAGGTGGCGGGGATGAGGGTTGGGGGGATAGCTCAGAAGGCAAAGTGCTTGTCACGCAAACAGACCTGGGTTCAAAACCCAGAAACCACGATAAAAGTCAGGCATGACAACATGCAGTACAGAGCCCAGCACTTGGGGAGTTGGGGTCAGGGACTTGCTGGCCAGCCAGCCTAGTCAACTCAGTTCAGCCAGCTCCAGTTCAGGGAGAGATCCTCTTAAAAAAGTAAGTCTCACAGCGTCAGAGGAACAACACCCCACAAGGTTGACCTGTGATTTTTACAAGCCTACATACATGTCTGTACACCCTCACACATGTGTCGCACATACATGTGTTGCACATACATGTGAGCAGAGAGACAAGCTAAGACTTTATCAGGTGTTTGCCACCTCCCATCAACTGTGCAATGCAGTGTGAGCATTTTCTTACCTAAAGTAAAAACGGGGAAACTGAGGCAGGAAGCAATGAACCATGCTCAAGCTTGTTTGAAGTTAGCTCTCTGGCCCTCCTTTTTCCACCTCCAGACCTTTCTAAGACAGTACAGGGCAAGGAGGTGAGGTCAGAGCCCGACTGGGCCTAGCCCTCCGGCCTTATTCCCCCCAGTGTCCCTCCGGGATCCCCGTCGCACCCCATTAGCACTGCTTTAAAAAGCGCGGGGCAGACCCGGGCGCGTTATTGCCCACATAAATCAGGCGGCTCCCGAGTACCGAACACCTTTAAACAAACAGCTGATGGGAGTGAAGTTCCGGGATCGTTATTAATAGCTTTTCATTTCGGTGGCCGCTGTGCTGTGACATGCCTTCCCAGCAGAAGCCCCGCGCAGCCAGCCCCCATCCGCTGATCCCCCGAGTCCGCCAGTCAGAATGAATGACTGTACCTTTGTGTTAATTGTGGAGCCCAGCCGCAAGCTGAATGCTAATGGGGCCAAGTGGGAGGGGGCGGGTGCTCGGCCTGCCTGGCTGCCTGGCTGGGAAGGACCCCACCTCTGGCCCCTCCTCCACAGCCAGCGGCGGGCTCTTACTCAAATACTTATCTAAACTCTACCCTCCTCAGCTCAAGAAAGCCCCATGGCTCCCACGGCGCGGAGCCAAGTCTCCACTCATCCCTCTGCTCTGGAAGCCCTTGGCTCTCATCCTGTCTGTGGCTCAGGCCTCTTGCTGGCATTCCGACACCAGGAGCCCAGCCTCGTTTAAACCGTTATTTAGATACTCATTCACTCAGTAGATGCTTTAGTCCACAGACAGCCACTGAGTCCTCCGAGGGACCAGGGAGGAGGTGGTAAGCAAGGCAAGCCCCTGTGTTCCTGGAGTCTTAAGATCAGGAGTCATAGCCCAGGTTAGCTCTTCACTATCTGTGTGACCTTATAGTGGCCCTTCTGGGCCCTGTAGTCGTCTCTGCTGTAGAAGGGAAGCCCTCCTAGGAATAACCGCAGACACGGTTTGTAAAACACTTAGCACGCTGCGGACCACTGTGGAGCACTTAGTAACTGTCAGCTCTTACCTTCATTAACTCAGGACTCGTGTGCATGGTGATGACAAGTAAGAAATGAGCAACAGGACAGTCTGGGGTCCAGGGGAAGATTCCCAAGGGGTAGGAGGGTTGGGGAAGCAGAGGGCAGCAATAAAGAACACAGCGTGGGTCAAAGGTCAGGACAAGTGGACTGCACCAAGCTGATGAACACAAGGCTCGGGCAAGCCAGGCAATGGACAGGAAGGCCAAGCTGAGGCTGGGGAGGAGGGAAGCAGGGAGGACAGGGAGGATAGCACGCAGCACCCCATGAGTCTTGCTAAATTTCATCCTAAGGACAATAAGGACGGCCATTGAAGGCTGTCTTTCCCCACCTTCTGAGGTCTAACAGAGTGGCTCAGAAAGAGACACAGACGACTTGGGGCTTAGGGGCAGTGAGTGTACGGTGTCTGCAGATACACTGAAGGCTGAATCCTCAAGACATAATCAAAATGTTATAGGCAGAAGTGGGGAAGAGCTTCAAGACGGCCTCTTCACTGATATGAAAGAGGAAGAATCTGGAGGGCTGGCGACCATGCCCCCGGTTAGCTGTCATGGCCGCCTGTCTCTGAGCCCTTACAATAGCTAAATACCCTTCCAGATCTTGTTTGTCAAGGAGGGTTTTTATTTATTTATTTATTTATTTTTTTTTATTACTTACTCAAAACCAGGTTCTGCAATTTCCTCCTGAAACCCATCTGGCTACCCCAGAGTGGCCTCTCCCTCCTTGTTCACCTTGTGAACCTTCTGCTTTTCACCTGCATGCCTGCGGTGCGTCTCCTGCTCTTCAGTCACCTGCCTCCAAACCCAGGAGGCCCCAAAACCACTCTCTTCAGTCTCCGCCAATCCCTAGGTGACCACACGTAACCCCGTGCCTAGAGCCCCCAGAGGTTTGCCATGTCCCCATATGCATGAATCTCTAGCAGATCCCTCCCCAGAATCCAAACAGTGAAGCCACCTGACCGTCTACTGCAGAGATGCAAAGAACCCTCACAACCACTCTTGTCACCACGCCCACCACACCAATGATGACGGAATGGCACAAGTGTGATCACCGCCCCTCTTGCGTTCTCCCTTGGTGACTAGTGACTCCCCTCTACCAGCTGCATCTGCTAAAGACCGGGGAGTCATTCTTGATTGTGCTCCATCGCACGCCCACATCCTATCCATCAGCAAATCCTGCCAGTCTTAAAATAGATACAGAATCTGACCAATCTCACTACTGTGGTTGTCAACAGCCTGGGACACGAGGAGTGTCATATCTCACCTGGATTATTGCCACAGCGTCCCGGATGGTCTCCCTGCTTCTGCCCTTGTCTCTGCAGCGTACGCTCAGCCGAGGTGTTAAAACATAATATCACCTTCTCCAGAAAGTCCTTTGGCTTCTTGTCTTCCTCAGAGTGAAATGGCCCCTAAGAGCCAGCGAGATTTGGTCTCATGTGACTCCTCTGATCTTTCCCTCCATCTGTTTTCTCTACTCCGCTCATAGCAGGCTCTGGCTGCTCTCCAAACCCACTCTGATCCAGCCTCAGGGCCTTTGCACTGGCTGGTCTCTTGGCCTGCAATACCAGTCTCCCTTATGTCTTCCTGGCTCTTGCTCTCCCAGCCTTAAGGAGTCTTCGCAAATGGCTGACCTTAGGTCAGTGCAGTAACAGTCCCTCTTCCCCCGAGCTGCTCCTTACAGTGCATTTCCTTTTCTACTCATCCAGGAGACCAGCGAGTCTGAAGTAAAGCCTCTGTAAGGAAACACAATGACTTGAGCAGGCCCTGCCTGTCTTCCTTGAGGAGTGCTGACTCCACATGGAGGGCAGTGCTCCCTAATACTGCTCTGCTTGACTCTTAAGGGACTAGAGAATCTTTGGTTGTGACAGCCTGACTGTTTCCCCAGAGGACAGTGAGACCACACTCTACCATTGTTCTGGAGTGAAGCAAAGAATATGTTAAGTGCTTGGATAAATACATGGATGACAGACAATGAGTTCACACCCGTCTCCTGGAGCCCTGAGGACCAGAGGAGGGTCAGGGTTGGGGTCTGGAAGCTGAGCTGGGAAGATCCAGAAGTTTCTTCCTTCTAGTGTTTGGAATTACAGTTTGGATTGGGGGGGGGTTGTTGTTGTTTGGGGTTTTGTTCACTTGTTTTTGTTATAGATTGAACCCAGGGCCTTGAGTAGGTTAGGCAAGCCCTCTGCCACTGAGCCATCCCCCAGTCTTATGGATTGGGAATTCTGTTTAAGGTGAGTTGCTGACGGGGAAAGCTGGGGCCTAGGGCCTGGGATTGAACTCAGAGTGAGAAGTAGGCTGGAGGCTGGGACTTGAAGTCAGAGTTCACAGTTTCTGGCTGAGCTGAATGTTTGGGGGCAGGGACAACATGCTTGCCTCGGCTGGCCTGGAGACTTTGTCAGGGACAGGAACTCTAGCTGAAGGGAGCACAAAGGGCTCAAACTAGAGGATACTGCTTGGTATTATAAAGCCTCTCTGTAGGACACTGGGACAAGGCTCACATTTTATAGCCGTGTTCTAGCACAGCGGATGTTTGCCAGGGTGACTTTGCCACCTAGGTGACACTTGTCTGGGCATTTCTTGATAGCAAATGTACTGAGATTGGCCCTAATCAACCCTCAATGGCCTACCCCAGCATCAAGGAAAAGCACTCGAACAGGGAACGCTTGCATTCTCTGAAGGTCAGCCAGTGGCTCATCTAACTGGGCTGGGGCCACAGTATGAGGGTCTTAGAGGCCATCTGTCCCTGTATCCCTGTGGATTCGTCTTCATCCCTGCATATTATCCTGGGTCTCTGAGGGTAGAGAGGATGGAGGGGAAGGAGAGGAGAGCCAGTTCTGTGAGCTGAAGCTACAGCCAAGCAGGGCAGGGGCTGCTAAGAGAAAGAGAGAGGGACCCATAGTCTGGGCAGGGCAACAGAGGGCCTCAACAGGACCCAGGCTGTGGGGTAGAGACCTGGAAGGTGGTGGGGAGACACCTGGGGCAGCCTCTGCTTGTAGTTCAAGAGACTCATATTCTCTGAACCACGGGCTCCTATACCCACACAGCCTCGGCCCAGTTCAGCCTTTCAGTTCATTGTTTCTTGGAGCCCAGGCTGGCCAGTATGTCTTGGAGGTTGACCTTGAACTCCAGACCCTCCTGCTTCTACATCCCAAGTGCTGAGATCAACGCCTGCTCTTAGGCCCAGGAGATGGGCCCTACTCTCATCCCTGTCTCCCTGAGAAGCCATGGCAGTCCAGAGAGTCTGGAAAAGTTACCGATAGCCCCCCAGTTCCTTGTGGCAGACTGGTTCTGAGTTGGCTAGGGTTTCAGGTGGGGTGCTCACAGCTGGGGTTCCCCGGCTTCCTATGCTACTGTCTCCCCTCCATCCATGTGCACGTGTGATCTCAGCTAACCTCTCAACGCCTGCTGGATCTGCTCTGTGATTACCATTCTTGATGAAGCAGCACAGCCCAGAGAGGTCAAGTGTCTCTTTACACCTCCGGGTCTGCCCAACATCAAGGCCACTTGTGCTCCTCTGCGTGACAGCTGGGGTGCATGTCTGCACGGCCGCCGGTGCCTACTCTCCCAGCTGCGTCTGACTGTTACCGACAGGCAGACATTTCTGATTCTCTCCCTCAGCCCCAGGCCTGGTTGGGCCAGGTCGTTCTTTTTTCTTTCTAATTACATCTGCTTATTTATATGTTTTTTAATCTACTTGTTTGTGTATGTTGGTTCATACATGCCATGACACATGGAGTCAGGTCTCTCCTTCCACTATGTAGGCCCTGGGGATCCTACTCAGGTCATCAGGCTTGGGTGCAAGTGCCTAAGGGACCTATCATACCATCTTGCTGGTCCAACGGTCATTCTTTCCTGTGGGGCCATCCTGATCCTAGAAGGATTCTTAGCATCCATCCGGCCTCTACTGTGTCCCCCAGCTGCGATGATTTTAGTTCTGCAGCAAACTGCTCCCCACTTTAACAGGAGTATCAATCCCAAGGCCAGGTCAGGAGGAGCATCCTGTGACAGATTAACTTGGGAACCACAGATCAGAGAGGAGGTACCTTCTGAAAGGTCACCTGGGGTCAGTGACATGCTCAGTCCAGCCTCCTGCTGGAACCATGGTCCTCCAGGGGAGTGTCCTACAGCAATACCTGATGAGAGCCAGCCCAGTTGCTGTGCAGCTCACCCACAGTGGCTGAGCTGCTCTGAGTCTGCCTGACGGCCAGCCCAGTGCTAAGGAAGTAGCTCAGGAAATGGGCGTTTGAAGTTCAGCAGCTCTCACCTGCTTTTCTGACAAACCGTGGTTACAAGGGAGTCCGTCCTGGTTGCCGCCCCAACTCCAGGTGGCCTCTTGTCTCTACTGTCTGTTCCCCTCGGTCTGCCATTTGGTGTCAGGTGGCCAACCCTCCAGGCACGTAAGTCCCCAGGTGTCCCCTAAAATGTGAGTGTTTCCTTGCCTTTGTTTATGGGGCTTCTGGTGAAAAGTTCTTACAGTGGGAACTCCTATTCAGCCTTCAAGGCTGAGCCCAGTCATTTGATCCAGTGATCCAGGGTGTGGTGGTGGTGGTGGTGGTGGTGGTGGTGTGTGTGTGTGTGTGTGTGTGTGTGTGTGTGTGTGTGTGTGTGTTCATACATATATGTGTTCTGTCAGACTAAGAGAGTCCTTGAGACTATAAGTCTAGGAGTCTAACTAATCCGTATAGCCTGTGGGTTCACCTGGCGTTTGGCTCAGAGGAGGTGAGTAGTCAGAAGGATAGAAGAGTAACAAGACCTTTGGCTGGCTGGCAGGCACCACTCTCAAAACTCCAGGGAGGGAAGCTAGATTCTTGCTGTCCCCTATTTTTACATTCTGAGGACTGCCCCACCCCCAGTCCTGGCCACTGCCTGCCACCCCAGCCACCCACGCAGTCTGTGGACTCAGAGAGCACCTTGGACAGAGACCAGACCTTTTTTAAAAAATGCTTTTATCCTCTGTGAAGCCTCCGCAGGGAGCTGTCTGTCGGCCTCGCCTTGCTGTGTGATTCCAGACACTTCCCCTTCTTCTGAGCATCCCAGAACCTTCTGAGCACCAGGCGGGGGTCTCAGGTCCTGTGTTCTCCACACCTGCACTTGGAATGTCCCACCTTTCTTTCCCCCTCTAGCTGCCTCTCACTTTGAGTCAGGCATCTTCCTCCAGGAAGTCCTCTGACTAAGGACCAGGTGTCTACTCCAACTCTGGGGGTCTAGGGAAGAGAGAGATGACTTTCTCCAGATCTGTTCTGTATTTTCTGAAGTTTTTTTTTTAATTGGGGGGGGGTTGTTCCAGAACCCTCTTTTTTTTTTTTTATTCTTTTATGAGTACACTGTAGCTGTCTTCACACACACCAGATCCCATTACAGATGGTTGTGAACCACCATGTGGTTGCTGGGAATTGAACTCAGGACCTCTGGAAGAGCAGTCCGTGCTCTTAACCGCTGAGCCATCTCTCCAGCCCTTTTCTGAAGTTTGAAATGTACTTGCACACTCAACTCTGCAGGTCTCGGTTTGTTTACCTACAAAGTCGAGGGAAAGTTGGGAAAATGCATACAAAATCAGGGGTGGCTCTGGGCTTGAAGCCTGTCCTTCCCAACCCAACACTTGCAACTTTCACCAAAATTCAGGCCGTTCCTCCATCTGCGCCTTTCCTGCAGTGCCCTGGCTATGTCCTTTTTCTCCTTTGGATCTGAAGTTGCGAAAAAGAAAGAGCATCCCATCTCTCAAGTTCTAGTTCAGCTTGGGTGTTCCCGAGTTCTGGGGTGTATACAGGGAAGCCATGCTTACTCCAATGCCAAGGCTGGAACCTGGAAGAGGAGCTAGGAAGGGACAGAGACTTCCGGGGTGGGGAGGAGGGTGTGGAGGGAGGAGGAGCTGTCCTAGCATGAGTGTGAGAGACGAGTTAACAGCTCAATTGTTATTTCAATTACACGGATTATTTGAAAACAATGTTATGAGTTTCATCACTGACAACCCCGGGAAATGGCTGCTATGGCAACCGGGAAAAAGAATGGCGCTGGCCAACCAATCCCAAGTTCTGCCCGCAGTCCCAGTTTGTTCAAACTCTCCTTCGTGGCCCCTCCCATCTTCCACTTGGGGAAAGAGAAAGAAAGGAGACAGAGGGCAGGTGGAAGGACTCTGCAGAAGGGGAAACTGAGGCTCGGAGAAGAGAGAATAAGATGGCTTCTGAGAACTGGGAGATTTTCATTGGGTGAGAATACTTGCTCTGCAAGCATAAAGACCAGGGTTTGAATCCTTGGCTCCTCTGTAAAAAGCCAGGCATGGCTACCAGGTCCTGTACCCCCAGCATTGGAGGGGAGAGGCAGAGACAGTGGCTCCCAAAGGCTCTGCAGACCAGACAGATCATCCGGTCAAAGTTCCTGGTTCGACGACAGACCCTGTCTCAAGGAAATAAGGTGGAAGTCAAGAGAAAACACCCAGTGTCTGATTTGGCCTCCACATATGCACACATGGGTGCATACACCTGCACACTTGTATGCTTGCGTGCGCACACACACACACACACACACACACACACACACACATTGTTTCACTAGATTCCTTCTGGGCAAGGATGTTGGCTCCCTGTACAGCAGAGAAAACAGGGCCCTAGGAATCCTCTGACTGACAAGGGGGCTCCCAGGACACCTCTGCTACCCCTGCTCACTACTAGGAGAATTTCCCGAAGCCCCACTCCTCCATACGCAAGCCGCCTCATCTCCCACTGCAGGGCCTCCACTAAGCCAGAGGAGGGGCAGGTGGAATTTGCAAGATTCCTGGGGCTCTTTCCTGCTTTTCTTTCAGAGCCACATGGGCAGACACCTTCCCCAGCCCAGCGGTTTACAGACAGACACTTGTAGCCGCCCTTGGTTTTAGGACTACTTTCGCTTTCCCATCAGAAGTGCCCACATTCTGGCTGCTCTGCAGAACCATGCTAAGCACCGTTCAAATACTGCATCTGGCACAGGGATTAGAGACTGTGATTATCACTGACCTCTTACAGTTGGAGAAACTGAGGCAGCCGTGTGGCTTACACAGACCTAGCAGTCAGGAGGCCCAGGCTACCCCAGAACGCCTGCTCTCAGCTGTTCTCTTAATCCCCCCTGGACAGAAAAAAACTTGGCATGGGCCACCTCCAATGGCCAGACGACTTATAAAACTGAAACTTCCAGCCTCACCTTTCCTCCCGGGACACCTTCTGCCGGCTCTCCAGCTCTTGCCTTGAAACTTCAAGTACCTGGCTCCATAGTTGGTCAGCAGGGGAGATCTGAACAGACTTAAACGCGCGGCAGGGCTGCAGGAGGGGAGCTGCAAAGTTTCTGAGGTAACTGCTGGCCACGCTGCCGAGAGCTCTGCTCTTCTGGAAGGCAGGAAGCTTCACAGTGGCATCCTCACTAAGGTGGTGCCCAGTGAGAGACGGATCCTATGTATGCATCACCTTGGTCAGCAACCCCATTGTACAGAAGAGGAAAGTGAGGCTCAGGGAGTCAAAGAGATTTCCTGTGGTTAGCCACTTAGTGTGTCACTTGTCTAGAGAGATGGTCCAGGTACCAAAAGGACACGCATGTGGGGCAGCGGAAGGGCTCTGCAAAGCTGATGGATGGGAGGCAACATTGGCTCGATGCTAGCTAGGCAGGGGGGTCTGACTCAGCGGGTGAAGAACTATGTCCGGTGACACAATGGGGCCTTGAATGTCAAGCGAAGGGTCTGGAGCTGACAGATAGTCATTCCTGTCCTCCCTCTGATCCTCCCTGTGGTCCTCCTATTCTCTCTCCTATGCTCCCCCTCCCTTTCCTCCTCCTCCTCCCTCTCCCCCTCCCTCCTTCCCATCCTCCTTCCCTCCCCTGTGCCTCCTCCCATGTTCCCTCCCTCTTGTGCTCCCTCTTTCCTATGCTCCCTCCCTCCCTCTCCACTCCTGGTGCTCCCTCCCTTCCTCCTGTGCTCCCTCCCTCAGCGGCCTCCCTCTTGTGCAGTAGAGCAATTTCCCAAAACATTTTCTCTAATTTGTGATTGTTTTCCTAACCCAGAAACAGCGAGTCTCGGATTCTCTAGCCTGTGAGCCAAGCCCAGTGGAGCTGCCAGCTCGGCTGGTACTCGCTATCAGCCCAGCCTGCTTGCTAACCTGAAAGTTCCCCTGCTCTCCAAGCACGGAGGTGGCGGGCAGCTGGTGGAGGTCTCACGGGCCCATATCCAGAGGCTCTTTCCAAGGCCCGCAGAGCAGATGCAGAAGCCCTGGAGTGGTGGTCAAGCTGGCTCCTCCACTGGCTGGCTGCCACACACGAAGACATCTCATTTGCACTACCATTTAGGGACGAGGGTATCACCAGGCTCCGGAAAGGGTCTGGTCTGAGCTGGGGGACAAGAGTCTGTGCAGGGAGTGGGCTCAGAATTTACAAGGATGGGGGTGGTGGTACAGAAAGTCCCTATTGGAAACTCCAGGTAGGAAGGGAAGGAACATGGCAGGAGTTGAGCGAAGTGGCTAGGTGTTTATTAGGACGAGAGGGACAGCGCCGTGATCCAGGGCCTGTGGTAACAGAGGCTTGGTGACAGGATTTGGGGCTAGGTAGGGACTGGCACACGTGTGAAGTGAAGCTTAGGTTCTGTTAGCAACAGTTTTGAGGGAGGCCTACGCCCAGAAAAGCATTCTCCAGGAAAAGCCAGATACTCAGCTGGAGGCTGAGGTTTGTGAGAACGGAGGCTTAGGAGGAGACAGGAAAGGACATTGGCTCCACAGGAAGGAGGCAAGGGCTCTCTTGAATGAGGGACACTTGGGGACAGACGCTGGCTGTGGAGGTGTGGGGCCAAGGGTGAAGCCCTTGTTTACTCTACAGGCAACTCCCCACCCCTACCTTGATCACCCCACACAGGGCCCAGCCAGAGTCCTCCAGTACCCCTCCAGAAATGTCCCAGTCTGTGCCCCCCTTTGCTCAATCACCCCTACAGTTTTAATTACCGCCCCCCTGAGTCAAACACAGACAGATAGTGTCATGGCCAATACAGTAGTCTCCCCTCTAGCTAGCTAACCTCGATCCCCAGCTTCAAATGCAGCCAGTTTCCTCTGCCTCATCCTGGGGACCATTCCTGCTTTCTCAACCAGCTGAGTCTAGTGAGACACTTCAAGATGCATTTATGGAGCACCTACTGTGTGCCTCTTACTGGGGCCAATAGAGTCCCAATGGGAGGAGATATCAGATGTGGAATCAGACAGATACCAGCCATGGTTTCGGGGGACATTGCCAGCTTAGGCAGATGTGTACGCAAGAGTGTGCATACACACACTCCCAGAACCCAAAAAAAACAAACAGCGAATGTGTGCAGTATTAGCAGCTAACAGTTTGGGAACATGGCTCATCTCCAGGTCACGGTCATCCAGAACCCTTCACAGCCAGGAGGACATAAAGTCCCTTTCTAACTTCTCTCTTCTAGGTTAAGGAGTCCACCCTTTCTCACTGTCTTTCTTAATTCCTGTCTCATCAGCAGGTGCCTCCAGACATTTGCATCAAGATTTCACCTCAGCTGGGCACATAGCAGGTGGAAAAGAAGCACACTGGAAGTGGCAGGCACATAGTAGGTGAAAAAGAAGCACCCTGGAAGTGGTGGGCACATAGTAGGTGAAAAAGAAGCACCCTGGAAGTGGTGGGCACATAGTAGGTGAAAAAGAAGCACACTGGAAGTGACAGGCACATAGTAGGTGGAAAAGAAGCACATTGGAAGTGGCAGGCACATAGTAGGTGGAAAAGAAGCACATTGGAAGTGGCAGGCACATAGTAGGTGGAAAAGAAGCGCACTGGAAGTGGATGGGTGAGCTGGTGGAGTCACTAGTGGGAGGGAGCAGACAGGTGAGCAGGGAGATGCAAAGCAAGGCAGTGGGATGTGGGTGGGCGGATGGTGAGTGTGGGTGGGTGGGTGCACAGCAAGTGAGCGGCTGGGCAGCGCTTGGCGTTTAGGTGGGCAGAGGCAGCGGGCCAGCAGTGGGCAGTCCCACATTTGAATGGAGGCAGGTGGGTGATGGGCTGGAAAATGACCAAAGGACGGATGGCATTAGGTGGGGCGCTGGGTGGCTGAAAAATGTCAGCAGACTCTCAGCATTTCTGGGAGTCTCTCAAGCATAGACTCCTGCGATTTGATTAATGGGCCCTAGTTCACATGTGCGTGTGTGCCCACTCCCCACATACACACACACAGAGAGACACACAGACATACAGACACACACACATACATGTACACACACACAGACACACACACAGACACACGCACACACCTCCATGCCCAGGCTGGCCGTGTTGTTAGATCTTTTTCTCTTTTTTCCATAGCATCCCCTGCAGCCAAGCTGCACTAGGTTGAGGTAACCACCCGGAGCTTTTCCCTCTGCCCCTGTTCTCCACAACCTCACGCGATCCCCTGATCACCGTCTTCCCGATGATTCCATCGCCCTATTCCCTGTGTCCTCTTTCCTTTTAGTTCATCCTAAAGTTCAGCTAGCTACTTGCAGTGGCTCCCCATCACCTGTACTCCTCGGCCTGGAGTGCTGAGGGGCCTTCCTTCAGCTCCTCACCCTCTCCTTCCCTTCACATCTTCTGTGCTCTGGTCAGCCTGGCCACTAACTCTCAGGCAGACATCAAGTCGCTTCCACTTTACTGAGCCCTCTCTCCCAAAAGCCTCTCCAACCACAACAGTGCCATGACTCAACCCGACGCTCTAAGACTGTCCCCTGAGATCTGTGTCCAGTAAGCCACTTTGTGGAGATAGGCTTATGACACACCTCGTGTGTGTGTGTGTGTGTGTGTGTGTGTGTGTGTGTGTGTGTGTGTGTAGCACAGTATCAGTGTTCAAGGCTTCTAGAACCTTCCTTAAGCTTCAGTCTTCCAATCTTCTCCCCAAACCTCAGAGGTCAGGACAGAAGCCCAAAGGCTGGCAACACGTCTCAGGTCCCTCTGCTGGTAAGTGGAAGTCCGGCTCCTGTGCCCTCAACGGGACCCTGTAATTGATTACACAGTGTCCTGGAAGTGAGAGGGGCTCTTCCTCCCTCCGCCCCCTTTTGCTGTCCCTACCTCTCCCCACTGTTCTTCTTCCTGTCCCCGTTTGCTCACTTTGGCTCTGAGATAAGATCTCACATAGTGCTGGCTTTGAACTCACTTCGTAACCAAGGGTGACCTTGAGCTTCTGATGCTCCTGCCTCAACCTCTGGGGTGATCAAATCTGGGGCTTCATCCATGCTGGGCAAGCTCTCTTCCACCTGGGCAAGCACATCGCTAGTCCCACCCTGCTCCCACTGAAGCTCATCAAGAAGGTCCTGTGAATAAACAGACTTGAAACGGCACCAGAGAGGGCACTGCAGGCCCCTTTTCCTGTGGAGAGTTCCTATCCAAACAATTGATTGGTCCCTCCGGTCTTTCAGCTGCTTGTGTGGCAGAAGACACAGGCCAGGGAGCTCATGGACCTCAGCTATATCTCCCCTCAGATTCTGTCAGCTCATGGTCTCTGCAGGCTCCACCCTGAGGCTGCAGTCCTCTCTCTGGACACCTGAATCTCCTCAGCTCGTCACCTGTCAGTCATCTTGTCTGTCTGCTGACCTGAATCCACCTGCCTCTGCTACCCATCCATCAGCCTGCCTCAGACTGTCCACCTCATGTCCCCGTCTGCCTGGTGTTTGTCACTCTGCCCATCAAACACATGGTCCACCTCCCAACCCTGGTCTCCTATTCTTCCAACAGCAAAGACGGAGGTGGGGCGGCCTTTGTGGTTACCATTCCTTAGCTGGCTGCTTTCTTAACATCTTAAAGCTTGCCTTTCCAGAGCCCAAACGGTCCCCTGCCTCCCAGCACCCTCCTCATTCCCCAGAGGCCTCAGCCTTGCTGGGTCTAAAGGTTTCCACTTAAGGAATCAGGTCAGTGCCATACACCTCTTCTTGCCAAAAATGTCCAAGCAGTCCCCAAGGAAATCGCTGGACACCGGCGTGAAGATGTGTGTACAAGGATGCTCATGGCAGAATTGTTTGTAATAGCAAAGCATTGGAAGCAACCCAAGCGTCCAACCGCGGGGGCTGGCCATGTGAATTATGGACAGCCACACAATGGCGGGCTAGGCAGCTATTAAAAAATGGTGATGTGGATGTCTATTCATCGAAATGGCAAGACGCTCACAGCACACTAGCCAGCAAACGAGGCAGGGTCCAGAGGCACATTGTGCAGAGCACGAGGCCGTTTTTATTTTTATTTTATATCTATGTCAACAAGAACACGTTACCGAAATGGTGACCAAGGGGCAGTGGGATCATGGCTAATTAAAAACCCTTTCATGGATAAGAAGACACACGGATGTATGTATACATTTATACCCACATGAATGTACTCTTCCTAGGAGCTAAGCCATGCGGTCTGCCCTTGTGCCTCCTCCCTCCTCCCAGCCTCTCAGGAGGCACGTTAGCTAAAGGGATTTTCTTGATGAGCAGACTGAGGGTCCTACAGAAGCAATGGTGGAGCTGAACTGTGAGTTCAGCTCTCTTGGGCTCCAGGGTCAGTATTCTTAGGCAGCGACTTATTGTTTCTCATTTCATTTATCCGAGACTCATCTATTTTATATATGTGTGTATGTGTGTGTGTGCGTGCGTGTGTGTGTGTGTGTGTGTGTGTGTGTGTGTGTGTGTGTGTGTGTGTGTATGAATGGAGATGTAGCCTGGTTGGTTAAGTATGTGGCTTGCTTGCATGATGTCCTCAGTTAGATCACCAATACTGCATAAACCAGGCATGGCGGCCCATGCTCACAGCCCAACGCTCAGGAGACAGAGGTGCAGGGAACAGAAGGTCAAGATCAACCTCAGCTACAAAGTGAATTTGATATCAGCTCAAGACCCTGCCTCAAAACAGACAGACAGGACAACCCAAGGCCAGCAGGATGGCTTGGCAAATAAAGGCCGGTTTCTCAAGCCTGACCCCCTGAGTCCATCCCCGGAACCTAAAAGATGGAAGGAAAGAACTGAGTCTACAGAGCTGTCCTCTGCCCTCCGCATGCATGCCATGGCACGTGTGCTCACACGCACCTCTCTCTCTCTCTCTCTCTCTCTCTCTCTCTCTCTCTCTCTCCCTCTCTCGCTCTCTCTCTCCCTCTCTCTCTCTGTCTGTCTGTCTCTCTCTGTCTCTCCCCCCTCTCACACACACTAATAATAATAACAGTAATAATGAAATTAAAAAGAATCGAAGCAACAATGAAATCTCCGTAATCTTTTGAAAAACCAATGATGGAAATGAACAAGACCAAGAGAAGGGGCTGGCGAACTTCACACCGGGTAGCAGCCTTGGCCTCAGAGCTGGTGGCTATCTCCCTGTGCAGGAGCCTAGGTGTGCTAGCTCCCACACTGAGTGGCTCTAAGCCCCTCCCTAAGCCCATGCTTGATGCAGCAGAGGCAGGCTGGCTGTGTGCCACATGCCAGGCTCCACACCCAGGAGACAGGAGGAAATATCCACACCGGCCTCCGTGGAGTCTCCCCTCCATGGGCCCCCCATGTTGCTTTTTTACTGCAGGCTTCTCTGTGGTGTCGTGGCCAGGGATGGGGACATCTTGCTGGTGGTAGGTGGTTTGGCACTCTTGTCAGTGACGTCCTTCACCCACTGGGTGCCAGAAATGGCCTTTGATCCAGAGATATTTCTAGACACCACCCAATATCATTTGGGGACCATAAGTGGCACTGGTGGGGAAACACTGAGAACAACAGTGAGGTGGCTGGTGGGAAAACTCAGTTCTCCTCCTAGGGTTTGAGGCACAGTGGTGGTCACGGTGGTCGCACAGGACCTCTTCACGCTTCAGACTAGATGTGGGGTGAACCTTGGTACCTCACAGACATACTTCCTGCCCTCACAAGGAAACCGGACTTTTCAGCACTGTCCCCTGGGTGTTTCCACTTTCAGGGCCCACCAACCTCTCACAGGTATCCATCCCCACCACTTCTGTAACCCCTGCCCCACATTTACTGTCTCCATGACCCAAGAGCCTCATGAGCCAGAACTGGGCACACCTGTGTCCACTGCATTCCTCTAACCCTCTCAGGCCCTACATGAAGCTGACAGAGCAGGCCTAGCAAGGGCAGCCCCGGACCTGGCTTCCCAATCTAGCCACTCTCTTTGCAGCTGGTCGGAAGCTTCTCCAGGCAAATGTCACCAGGTGCTCCCCTTATTGAAACCCCTTCAGGGTCCCCACTGCTCAAAGACACCCTCCCATCCCATCCCTGCTTCCTGTGGCTCACCAGCCACACAGGGCTCTGCTTCTGCAACCCCATGGGTGGCTTCCCTGTGATTCCCCATTCCATGCACTCACTTCAGCAGCTGGGCTTGCATTTCCCAACCCCCGCACCCCCCTTTGCCCCGGCCCCCATGAGACCTCCATAACCCTGAGCCTGGAGCCTGCTTCCTCTCCAGTCTGCCTCCCCCTTGCTCCTTAAAGGACCATTATTCAGTTCTTCAGGGCCCTGCTTCTACCTCACTCTTTCTGAAAGTTTCTGCTGCTCGGCCATAGCTCTTACCACCACCGTGGTGATGAGAACCACTTAATTGTCCTCGGGCCATGCTGGACCCCTGGCCTTCTGCTGCCTGGGATTAACCACTGTGTCTCCCACCCTCCGCACAACACTCAGTACCGACATGTGCTTAGCAAACACATGTTCATGTGCATTTTTTCCAACTAAATGATGAACAGACGACAGCCACAAGGACAAGTGCATGTGTGACATAGGGAAGAGATTGTCACATGGGTTGGGTCATGGGGCTTCAGAAGATCTTCAGACTGGGTTGCTCCGAGGGAGCGCCATTCAGGCCTTGTGCAGGGCTGCTGGGTTAGAGGCGTAGTAGGAGATAACAGAGGATGCAGACGGATTACAAGGACCTTGAATGTCACTGTGCAGAGCCTGGACTTAATTCAGTAGGCGATGGGGAGCCATGGAGGGGTTTTAATCAAGCAAGTGACGTGATCCCACCTGTGCGGGGGAACAGTGACTGTGACTGCAGCAAGGACCGTGGTAGAGGGAGAGACTGGAGGCCTGCAGGCTGCCGAGGAGCTTGCCACCACGGTTTAGACTGGTTTAGACTTTGCAAAGCCGGGATGCCTGAGTCAGAGTGGGATTCACGGGATGGGTTGGGGGAAGAGAAGGCGGAAACTAGGGCAAAATGAATCTGGGAAAATCTAGACCCTTCCTTTGCCCCTTGCTGCTTCACCAGACAGTTTCCACGGCCCTGGAAGCATAGGAGGAGCCTGAGGTCAGAAAAGGCCTGATTTTAGTCCCCAGGGAGCCAAGCAATTGTGCCAAAGCCATTTCCTTCAGGATTATTAGCAGAGGAGTGTTAAACCATGCTCAATGTTTTGTTTACCAACATCCTAAGTGCCCAGCACTGTGCTTAGGGAACTGGCTTAGGCATCTTCCTCCCTCCCTTCCTTCCTTCCTTCCTTCCTTCTTTCCTTCCTTCCTTCCTTTCTTTCTTCCTTTCTTTCTTTCTTTTTTCTTTTCTTTTGTTTCCCCACAACAACCTAACAACTGAGGTTCAGAGGTTCAGAGAGGTGAAGTAACTTGTCCAAAACCACAAAGGCCACAAGTCATAAACCCAGCCTACAGTGACAGAACTGGTAGCAAGCAGATAGCCAGAGATTGGGGGTCTAATGATGAGACAAGAAGTTACTTGACTACAGGTAAGGTGGAGTCTGGTGGAAACATGGGAGGAGAGACGCCCCTCCAGACTCTGGAACTTCCTATACTCAGACCCAGACCATGCCCAGATGTAGGAAGGTATAGTCCCCTGTGCGAGAACCCTGCTGAGGAGTGGGTACTGTGTGTATCCTTAGCACTAATAAAGTGGCAGCCTCCGAGGGTGAGCACCAACATGGGCCCAGGACCCAAGAGCAGCGTCCTTTTGCAGATCAGAGAAGAGTACACCTTCCTTCAGGCACACGCAGTTGCCTTTAGGGCGCCCAACTTATTGAGTGGAGGCAAAATAGATTTCAGATCCTACTCTCCTGCAGTGCAGAATCCCCTCAAGACAGTCAACAGCCAGCCCAGGGACAAGACAGCTATGCCTCCAGCCTCCCTGTTCTGTGCCTCTGCCTCCCAGGATCTAGTCTCCTTCCATGCATAGAGACGCAGGCCATTGTGCAGTGTAACTTTCCTGTCAGCCTTTACCCTTCCCAGGTGAGACAAAGTCTGGTTAGTGCCCATTGTCCTGATGACAGCATTGAGATCAGAGTCTGTCTTGAGTAAGCACGGGTGGGGTGGGCTGGGCTGGGAGCATGACCCTAGACCCAGACCCAAAAACAAAACTCAAGGTGCTAAGAAGCTGAGGCCTCACACCAAGCACTCCATCCGAATACAGCGTGCTCTGAGCAGCTAAAGCTGGTGGAGTGGACCCCCCTTGTATGTGGGAGACATTGGGGAAATGAGGCTTCAGTTCCCCAGCCCCGACCTGAGGTGCTGGTCTCCTCCCAGCCAAGAATGACTGACGCTGAGTGTCCTAGTTCACGAGGAAGGGTTGGTACAACCCTAACTTGGGTCTCAGCCTAGCCCTCCATCCTCTCCCAGG
Organism: Rattus norvegicus; assembly: GCF_021556685.1. Taxonomy (NCBI): domain Eukaryota; kingdom Metazoa; phylum Chordata; class Mammalia; order Rodentia; family Muridae; genus Rattus; species Rattus norvegicus. The sequence goes on from NC_141536.1 coordinate 153,755,614, forward strand.
CCACCCTGCATGGTGCAGTTACATAAACAGGAACTCATCCTCCCCTCACACCCAGGGCTGTATTTCCAATGGATTTTCCTGGTGGAAGAAAACAGGAGAAAACTCCGATAAAAGAGGGAATTTAATTGGCCGGCTCCTTTATTGGTGTGGTAACTAAACTGTTCCGAACTTTGCTGTGTTGCAGGCCCCTGTTCCAGCCACCGCCCAGTCCTTCCCAGGGAGTCTCAGAACCCCCAAAGGATGAGGGCACAGAGAACCCCAGAGACCCAGCCTCTGGGCAAAAGCAATCAAGAGCGTAGTCACCTTACATGCACGTGCACACGCAGGCGCACACACTCTATACACATGAACCCAGGGTCACAACAGTTTGTCACCTAACAGCTTTCCTCCCCAGGGAGCTTGGGCATCTACCTCAAACACCTCATGCTGCATTGGAAGTACGCATCTTCCTGCTCTGCCTACAGTCCGAGGACAAGAAACGGATCCGTTTTCCCTCAGACTCGTCCAACATAAGCTGGTGAGGCCTGGGTATCAGGGTATCTGGGTTCCCATTCTGCCCTTTGGTAGTGTTTGCCTTGCGACCCCACAACCTGCTCTCCAATACTTCAAGATGGGAAGGAGGACAGCCCAAGTAGATAGACTCAGACAGGATGGCCCAGAGGCAGATAGCTTAGGCTGAGAGACCTAGCTGGCTTGGTAAGGCACCTGCTGAGAGGCACTGGTGCCCTTGTAGTGAAGGAAGGAAGGAAGATCACACAGACTCCCCCTCATCATCCCAAGAAGGGTTTTAGGGAACACCGGAAAAAGCAGGGAATCCTGCTGCAGCAGAGAGAGGCTTGGGGAAGAAGATGCCTCCTGATCTGACAGAGAGAAACTGAGGCAAGCAGGGTGAAAGAAGGCGGCAACATGGAGTATGGGACCGTGGTAGAGGGAGAGACTGGAGGCCTGCAGGCTGCCGAGGAGCTTGCCACCACGGTTTAGACTGGTTTAGACTTTGCAAAGCCGGGATGCCTGAGTCAGAGTGGGATTCACGGGATGGGTTGGGGGAAGAGAAGGCGGAAACTAGGGCAAAATGAATCTGGGAAAATCTAGACCCTTCCTTTGCCCCTTGCTGCTTCACCAGACAGTTTCCACGGCCCTGGAAGCATAGGAGGAGCCTGAGGTCAGAAAAGGCCTGATTTTAGTCCCCAGGGAGCCAAGCAATTGTGCCAAAGCCATTTCCTTCAGGATTATTAGCAGAGGAGTGTTAAACCATGCTCAATGTTTTGTTTACCAACATCCTAAGTGCCCAGCACTGTGCTTAGGGAACTGGCTTAGGCATCTTCCTCCCTCCCTTCCTTCCTTCCTTCCTTCCTTCTTTCCTTCCTTCCTTCCTTTCTTTCTTCCTTTCTTTCTTTCTTTTTTCTTTTCTTTTGTTTCCCCACAACAACCTAACAACTGAGGTTCAGAGGTTCAGAGAGGTGAAGTAACTTGTCCAAAACCACAAAGGCCACAAGTCATAAACCCAGCCTACAGTGACAGAACTGGTAGCAAGCAGATAGCCAGAGATTGGGGGTCTAATGATGAGACAAGAAGTTACTTGACTACAGGTAAGGTGGAGTCTGGTGGAAACATGGGAGGAGAGACGCCCCTCCAGACTCTGGAACTTCCTATACTCAGACCCAGACCATGCCCAGATGTAGGAAGGTATAGTCCCCTGTGCGAGAACCCTGCTGAGGAGTGGGTACTGTGTGTATCCTTAGCACTAATAAAGTGGCAGCCTCCGAGGGTGAGCACCAACATGGGCCCAGGACCCAAGAGCAGCGTCCTTTTGCAGATCAGAGAAGAGTACACCTTCCTTCAGGCACACGCAGTTGCCTTTAGGGCGCCCAACTTATTGAGTGGAGGCAAAATAGATTTCAGATCCTACTCTCCTGCAGTGCAGAATCCCCTCAAGACAGTCAACAGCCAGCCCAGGGACAAGACAGCTATGCCTCCAGCCTCCCTGTTCTGTGCCTCTGCCTCCCAGGATCTAGTCTCCTTCCATGCATAGAGACGCAGGCCATTGTGCAGTGTAACTTTCCTGTCAGCCTTTACCCTTCCCAGGTGAGACAAAGTCTGGTTAGTGCCCATTGTCCTGATGACAGCATTGAGATCAGAGTCTGTCTTGAGTAAGCACGGGTGGGGTGGGCTGGGCTGGGAGCATGACCCTAGACCCAGACCCAAAAACAAAACTCAAGGTGCTAAGAAGCTGAGGCCTCACACCAAGCACTCCATCCGAATACAGCGTGCTCTGAGCAGCTAAAGCTGGTGGAGTGGACCCCCCTTGTATGTGGGAGACATTGGGGAAATGAGGCTTCAGTTCCCCAGCCCCGACCTGAGGTGCTGGTCTCCTCCCAGCCAAGAATGACTGACGCTGAGTGTCCTAGTTCACGAGGAAGGGTTGGTACAACCCTAACTTGGGTCTCAGCCTAGCCCTCCATCCTCTCCCAGGCCACCCTGCATGGTGCAGTTACATAAACAGGAACTCATCCTCCCCTCACACCCAGGGCTGTATTTCCAATGGATTTTCCTGGTGGAAGAAAACAGGAGAAAACTCCGATAAAAGAGGGAATTTAATTGGCCGGCTCCTTTATTGGTGTGGTAACTAAACTGTTCCGAACTTTGCTGTGTTGCAGGCCCCTGTTCCAGCCACCGCCCAGTCCTTCCCAGGGAGTCTCAGAACCCCCAAAGGATGAGGGCACAGAGAACCCCAGAGACCCAGCCTCTGGGCAAAAGCAATCAAGAGCGTAGTCACCTTACATGCACGTGCACACGCAGGCGCACACACTCTATACACATGAACCCAGGGTCACAACAGTTTGTCACCTAACAGCTTTCCTCCCCAGGGAGCTTGGGCATCTACCTCAAACACCTCATGCTGCATTGGAAGTACGCATCTTCCTGCTCTGCCTACAGTCCGAGGACAAGAAACGGATCCGTTTTCCCTCAGACTCGTCCAACATAAGCTGGTGAGGCCTGGGTATCAGGGTATCTGGGTTCCCATTCTGCCCTTTGGTAGTGTTTGCCTTGCGACCCCACAACCTGCTCTCCAATACTTCAAGATGGGAAGGAGGACAGCCCAAGTAGATAGACTCAGACAGGATGGCCCAGAGGCAGATAGCTTAGGCTGAGAGACCTAGCTGGCTTGGTAAGGCACCTGCTGAGAGGCACTGGTGCCCTTGTAGTGAAGGAAGGAAGGAAGATCACACAGACTCCCCCTCATCATCCCAAGAAGGGTTTTAGGGAACACCGGAAAAAGCAGGGAATCCTGCTGCAGCAGAGAGAGGCTTGGGGAAGAAGATGCCTCCTGATCTGACAGAGAGAAACTGAGGCAAGCAGGGTGAAAGAAGGCGGCAACATGGAGTATGGGACGGGCCAAGTCACCACATTCCAAAAAGAGAGTGGTCAGGGTGCGGTAGCGTGGGGGTAGCGTCTTAGGGACGGAGGACACAATAGATAAGCTTGCGGGAAGAAGCAATGGCAGTGGCCAAAGCTAAGCTAGCGAACAAGCCTTTGGCCAAGTTGTGCACTCCTGCCAGTTCTGGGACCCGGGGAGCGCTAGAATCAGACCCCGGTAAAGAGGAACTGGAACACACACTTGCCACAAACACCACCGACTTGGAAGGGTGGGAGAGAAAGCAGGGGGTTCCTGGCAGCTCGGGCATAGAAAGCTTTCAACGGGCCGGCAGGCTTCAGCCATCGCCGCTGTGCCCGCCAGCAGGGGGTGCCCCTGCGGCTTGGGGAGACCTCGGGGGACTCCAGTCTCTCTCTGCGCTCCGCCCGCTGCACCCTACAGGGTAGTCTCCCGCGGCACCCTAGCTAGGACAGGGACCCCATCAGGCCACAAAAAATTGGCGAGGTCAGGTCCCCAGGCAAGGGCGATGTGGATAGGGATAGTGTCCACCGAAGGTCCCACAACCCGCATGCCGCACGGTAGCAAGGTCCACGTCCCCGGTTCCGCACCCCGGGCCCCGAGGGTCAGTCCCAAGTGGCGCTTGCTTTGGACGTGAGCCTGTGGAGCCCGGTCCTTCTTCGTGGTAGGGACAAAGTCCCCGGAGTCGTACGTGGATGGAGAGGGCAACGGTGCCCCTCGATCTCCACCGGCCACCGACGGACTGCCGGAGGGAGCAGGAGTCACGTCGGCAGGGCCTCAAGGGTCCTTGCAGCCTGTCCAGCTCACCCCACCCAGGGGTGGCCGCAGCCGCGCGTGTCGCCGCGGCCCGACCCGCACACGCACCCGCGCGGCGCACACGCTCCCGCCGCGCCGATCGCCGGGCCTCCGGGAGGGGCCGCCAGCCGAGCCGGGGAGGCGCGGGGTGGGTGGCTGGAATGCCGGGGTCCCGGCCCGTATCGAGGCTGGATTCTCCATCTCTGTACCACCACCCCCCTCGCGCTGGCCCTACACCCCCGGCGCCGACACCGCCTTCTTCCCGGCCTGGGGGGCATCCCGGAGCTCAGGACACAGGGACCGCGACTCCAGGGCCGGGAGGTGGCCGGGCTGGGCTCCGCGCCGGGGAAAGTTTGGACGTGGGAAAGTCCCTGTCGCCCCGCCCGGGAGGGGGCGCGGGATGGGCGCGCTTCGGCTGTTGCCCCGGAGCCCGCGCCGCGCCGCGCCCGCCTCTCCCCGGCCCGTGAGCCCTCCCGGCCCGCAGCCTTCCCCGGCGGCGATCGTTTATCCTCCCGCGGGCGCCGCGCGCTCTTACCTCGGGGAGCGGCCGGGCTGCACCCTGGTCCGCACCTTGGGACGCCAGCGAGCGGCAGGATCCGGGCCAGGTCCGGCTCCGGCGTCCGCTCGGAGGAGCGGAGGGAGAGCGGGAGCGAGAGGGGGAGCCGCGGCGGCGAGTGCGCGCGTGTGTGGAGGAGCGAGAGAGCGAGGGAGTGTGCGTGTCTGACTAGGGGGGAAGTGTGCAAGGGACGGATCCCTTCCTTCCTCCCGCAGCCTCTGGTGGAGACTCGGAGAATGCAGCGCCCGCCGGGCAGGAGCGCCGCGCCGCAGGCGGCCGCCGGGCCGGACCCCGCAGCCAGCCGGGGAGCCCGGCCCCCGCCCCGACCGCGCCCCTCCCTCGCCCGCGGGGCCCGGAGGCTCCGTCTCCCCAGTCGCCGGCAGCGGGAAAGCCCCCGGGGGAGTGCTCCTCCTCCTCTCAGCTCTGATCCGCGCGAAGGGAGCGCCCCCAGGAGGGGAGCAAGCTCCCTCCTTGCCTGGTGGTTCAGCTGCCCCGAGGCACCCGTGGCTGACTAGACCCTGTCCCCACCACTCCCCTGGCCAGACTTCGCTGCATCTAGCCCCCTTCCCCCCTACACACACTATGAAAGCCCAGCTTCAAAAGAAGGGGGTGCAAGCGAAGGTAGAGGCGGGCTTCTCAAGTGGCCACCCTTGGCTGGCTGCCCAGAAAGGCCCTTTGCACAGACCGAGGCTTCAGAAACAATCACAGTACATTGAGGTGGACAGAGCCCCTGCTCCGGGGCTGAGAGTCTGCTGGCAGGTGGGAGGTCAGTTGTCCTGGGAAGAGAGCCACGCTGGCCATCCCTCTTTAGGAGAGAGCTCTAGAAGTCCTGCACCTCCAATCCCCCCCCCCCAATAAAAAGAGTAGGCAAACAGGACAGCCGGGCCTAAACTTAGTGCCCCCTAGCATGAGGCTAATAAAATCCCCCCACTGTCCAGAAACGCAAAGCCAGACTTTCCGTTCTTGCTCGAGTTCAGCTAGCCCACTGCCCGATGTCTTTTCTGCCTAGACTGTTTCCTTTCTCTTGGCTGCATGGGTGCCAGCCAGGTGGCTGAAGTAGAATGAGATCGTGCAGTTGTACGTCTTTGCCATCGGCCCCTAACCAAGCGTCCTGGCCTGCAAAACAGACACCGAGCTAAAGAGGTGGCAGCGCCTGCCCTCCGAGCCCCTGTTTCCTGATGGTCCCCAGGGTCCCATATTCCATTCCACCCTGGCCTGCTCACCACCAGGCGCTCTAATTTCCACTCTTCCGCTCCTCCCTGGTGACTGCTGTCTCCTCTGGGTGGTTGCATTTCTAGTCCTTCCAGCTGAACTCCATCACTCTTATTTATTTTGAGATTTATTCTCTACCTCGACAGCCGGTTCCCTCCCTTAAGTCCTTCTTCTCTCGGTTCATTCCCTTCATTGATCTCCCAAGCGTTGCTTTTGTGCCGTCTCCTGGTCTCTCTCCTCCCCTCCCTCTCTATTCTTAGCCTCTACCCTTTCATGCTTTCAGAAACCAGAGGCTGGCCTTCCAGATACATCGCCACACTCTCTGCGTTCTCCCTCTTCCCAATTCACGTTTGCAGCTGCGGATCCTCCTTTCCTGTCCCCGCCCCAGGCCTGGCTGCGTGCTGACCCCTCAGGAGTCTGACCTAATTACAGGGGCCATAGGTTGTTTGCGCCTGGGCTACTGCAAACGCCAGCAGTGAGGGCCTCCAGAGTCTCTTCTCAGAACTCTATTAGAGCCTTACCTTTTACTCTCCCAACATCTAGCCTTCCCCTTTAGGCTGGCTCCTGCCTTTATCCAAAAAACCTCCTCTGGGCTCCCACATGTCCTTGGGCTCTGAGAGCACTTGAGAGTTAGCATTGTCAGAAATGCTGTGATTTTACTATTATGCAGATCGGTCCTATTTTACAAATGAGGAAACCGAGGCACCACATTTTGGAATATCAGGAATACACGGGCAAAGCGGTGAGAGCAGATTAATATATGCATTCTGCTTCTGTTCTCTGGTCTGGTCTGGTAAGCCAACTGAAGCAGTGTGTGGCAAGAGCAAGGAGAGGCCTCATGAGAACCTTGGGCTGTAGCAGGGGTCTCCTTCCCCAGCATTGATTCAGATCAGATGACATCATTGTGACAATAGCAGCTAGCAAGCCCTATGCCACCCATTAATTTTCATAAAGATTATTTCACTTGATTGACACAGTAGACAACCTACGAATTTATAGACAGGGAGACTGGGGCTCAGAGAAACTATGAAACTTGCCGAGAGTCACAGCATACGTGGAAGAGCGGGGATTTCCATCCTGTTCCGGCCTCTGAGCTGAAACGACAGGGAATGTTTCTTCCAGACAAGCAACAGGCCTGGGGACATCCCAGGTGTCTTTACACTACAGTATGAGGTGACCACACAAGAGGAGCATCACTCGTCTGGGGTCTGGATGGAGTCATGGAGGACTTGGGGGAGGGATGTGGCTGGGAATTATTCTGGGAGGAGCTTCTAAGATTCCACCAGAAGGGCCAGCTGGGTTTGGTACACTATGGCCTTTGGAATAGTCATCCGCACCCCTGACGCCCTCTCTTGAACACAGGTTTCCTCCCCCTCACCCCATAACATTTGGGGCCATAACCTTTTGTCACAGTGCTGTCCTGTGCATAGCAGTCTGCCTGGCAACGTCTCTAATATCTACTCACTAAATCCTGAGGCACTACCCTCTTCTTCTGGTTGTGACAACTATAAACGCATGTCCAGATGCTGCCAAATGTCCCCTGAAGGGCAAAGTCAGCCCGAGTTGACCATCAGGGCTTCAGTGTTAGGGCCTGAACAGTGGGTTTTGTTTCAACATAGTATGCCTTTGAACAGGTGTCACAGGTGTGTGTGTGTGTGCTCATATGTGTATGTATGCATGCATGCATGTATGTATGTATGTATGTATGTATGTGTGTGTGTATGTATGTGTGTTTGTATGTGGGCTTATATGTGTGTATGTATTTATTTGTTTATATGTGTGTATATGTATTTATATATTTGTACATGTGTTTATATGTGTGTATATGTATGTGTATTTGTTTATATGTGTGTATGTGTATATGTGCTTACATATATGTGTGTATTTATGTGTGTATATGTATATGTGTGTATATGGATTTATGTGTTTGTTCATGTGCTTTGTATGTTTATATGTGCATCTATGTGTGTATGTGTGTGTGCTCATGTGTGTGTGTTTGTGTATGTGTGTGTGTGCTTTCAGGTCCAGGCTCTTTCTCTCCCTGTTTCTTCCTCTCCCCTCTATGATTGCAGACCCCACAGGGCCTCACCTGCCTCTGCTCTCCACACCTTCAGCCCCTGCGACTTGCAGTCACCCTGCTTGTCTCTGTGTCTGTCCGTTCCCTTGATGCACACATTTTGTCTGCTCTTCTCTGATGCCCTCCATCCTGTCTCTGTCTCCTCTTCTCTGGCAGCCTTTCAGGGAAGTCTCTGATGCTTTCTGAATGTGAGCCATCACTTGTCCTTTCTACCTGTCCCCACCCCCACCCACCCTGCCCCAACGTGTGTCTGGATGTCTGTTTTCCCCTAGTTCCCCCTCCCCCTCTCTCTCCTTCCTCTTTCTAGTGCCTTCCTCTTCTCTGCCCTGTTCTCCCTGCTCTCTCTCTCTCTCTCTCTCTCTCTCTCTCTCTCTCCCTCCTCCCTGTCACTGGGCTCTCTGTACTCCCCCTGTCCCCTTGCCATCTTCCTCTCCTTGCCCCTCACTTCGTCCCTCCTCCCCCTTCCTTGCTTCTCATCCCTCCTCTCCTCCCTCCTGCACTCCCCCCTCACTCCTTCTCCCCCTCCCTCTTTGTCCGTGGGAGCTGGAAGTTAAAAGCTTTTCCGAACTTGCTCTGCAGTCGCTGTTCCCGGCGCCTTTCATCTCGCCAGCACATTTGTAAAACTGCGCAGACTGAAGGGCCGTGACATGAACAACCAAAGAAATGTCAATGCCAGGATGGGGCCTCCAGCCCACCAGGGGGGTGGTGGTGGTAAGGGGAGCCATTGGGGCTCACCCTAGTGCCTCCTGGGAAGGGATCCTCGACCTGGGCAGAGTGGAGGGGCCCCCACCGTGGCCCTAGTGCTTTGTGAGCTGGGCTCTCCAGAACTGAGCTCAGCACAGGGTGGGCAGGGGGCAGGCAAGGTGGAGGAAGTGAAGGCCTTAGGGCTGCCAGCTGGACCAGCACAAGACTAGGCTGGCAGCTGGCACTCGGGAGCTCTGAGAAGCAGAGATGGGTGGATTTGCTGCTTCCCCCCCCCCACATCTCATTGCATTCAAACTCACCAACCCAAAGCCAGAATGACTGGGTTCAAATCCCACCACTGTCACTTACCAGCCCTGTCACTCTGAGCTTTGTCAGAGGAAAAGCAAGCCTGTGTTAGCAATACCTGTGTGGGAAGAAGGCTGGGGTGAAGGCTAAACGCACGAAGCCATGCCCAACACTTAGAATAAGTGTTTGCTGTAATTAACAAGGACAGAAGCAAAGGCTCTGCTGGCTGGGATGGTGGACTTCACACTGAAGAAGGAGAAACCAAGGGTTATCAAGGGCAGATGGCTTAGGTGAGAAATCGGGATTAAAGCCAGCCTCCCCTCCCTCCTCTTCCTTTCTCCTGGAGTTGTGGACACAGGGTTGGGACATCGCACTCTAGCTGGCCAAGCAACCTGCTTGCTTGCTTGCTCCGTGCTGTATGTAGAGGGGACCATAGTAGATGTTTAATAATCCTTTGTGAATAGATGAATACAAATGTTGGGTCGCACGAAGGCTGGACAGTTGGAAGGAGCTTTGTTTGCAGGTGTGTGTGAGGGGCAGGCATGGGGAGAGTGAAGCTCGAAAGCGGCCTGGGTCTTGCTTCCGGGAGTTCCACAACAGGGGAGTATGTCCAAATCCTTAACTCCCATCTGGCCTAAGAGCCGGCAGCACCCTGGACAGCAGACAAGGTGACAGGTGGGAGCCGCTGCCTTGGAGCTGTCCAATGACTGTTGTAGCCCATTTGGCAGCCTCGTGCAGCTTCTGCCTGGAGCGAGGCTCCAGCCTTCTGCCTCCCATGCTTGCTCTGTCCCTCTTCTCAATCCCTCCGAATCCAGATCCAAAGTCAGGAGCCCCGCTGGGGCAGGTGCCTCTTCTGACTTCCCCTTTCACTGCTTTCGACAGCTTCTGCAACTCCAAGGCTGACACTGCAGGTGGCTGTGTGGAGATGGAAGGACGGGTCCCCAGGGCTTTCCTGAAGGTCCCTACAGACCCAGAAGACTGGAACAGGGCCTGAGCACCTGGAGCACCTCCCCTGATCCCCTCCTTCCCTGTGGTTGCAGGGTGAGACAGCCCTGTCACCCACACTCCCCAAAAACACACACTTCAAACACTCCTCTCCCTGAATTATTCACCTGCCTCTCCCCAGGGCTGCTGCAGAGCGCCCAGCCCAGGTGCTGAGCAGGAAAAGGAAAAGGAAAAAAAAAACCAGGAAGGCCCATTAAATTTAAACACCACTGAGGATTGTCAGGTATGAGGTTCTATTCCTGGCCTGGAAAAAGAGCAGCTATCGAAGAGGTGGCGACCGGCGGGAGGACAGTGAGCAGAGACCACCGTGGGGTGGTTGACTCTCTGAGGAGCAGGGAGACTGGGCCAAGATGCCAGAGAACCAGGGTCTCCCCTCCATGCTGGTCCTCATGTGTTACAGCGCCTCCCTCCCTCACCTGCTCTGGTAAGCCGGAACACCCATCTAAAAATAGCTCCTTGCAGTTACCCAAAAGCCCACCATTCCCGATTCAGCTCTCGGGAGGAGCAGGGCATCGCCTCTCCAGCTGCCTGCACTGCTCCTGGCTTCCTTCCTGCATCTCCTCTCCTGGAAGTGCCAAGCTATTTCAGGCCTTTATCCTGCTCTGATCTTTTACAGTGTTCTTACCACTTGGAACTCTGTTGGGACTCGAATTTGCCGGAGAACTCCTATTTGTCTCTCAAAACCCAGTTCTAGTTGATAGCATGGAGCTTATGAGCCTCTGCTCTTCACCAGCCTGGAATGTCTGGCCCTGACTACCTCCTTTGCAGACCTTGAAATGGACATCAGACTGTCCATGGTCAGACCCTATGGCCATCAAGAGCTGCGGTCACGCCTACTTCAGGATAGGTGGTTGGGAGCAGGGAGAGGCACTGGGGATGTGGAGAAGCTCTGTTCCAGGCCTGGCTGTGCTGTCAAATCACTGTGTTTTGCGCAGGCCCCTGGCTTGCTCTTAACCGTGTGTGTGTGTGTGTGTGTGTGTGTGTGTACGAGCACACATGCGTGCACATGCACGTGTGCGTGAGGGAGTCTGTGTGTGTGTATGCATGAAATAAAGGGAACATGGCAGGAGACCAATCATTTCATGACAAGCACCACCTCAGTAATAAATGCTCAGGAGTCCTTGCCCCTATGTAATTTCCCAGGTCATCTCTGCACGAATGCTGCTTCAGCCTAAAGTAACTGGTTTATACTGGTTTATTTAAGCCAGCTTTTACATACATACATACACACACACACACACACATAAACACACACATAAATACACACATAAATACATCCATACTCACATGTATAAATATGCACATATACAACCCCTGCACACACATGTATGCACATATACACACATGCACACACATATACACACATATAAATACACATATGAGCACACACATATAAATACATATATACACACCCATTGAGTGCATTTATTGCATTACACACATAAACACACTTATGAGCACACACATATAAAAACATATACACACATGTACACACATATAAATACACACATATACACACCCATGCACATACACATGTACACACACACGCACACCACACACACACACACACACACACACCACACTCCTGTGCAAGAGCGAACGCACCACTCTGAATTTTACAAGCCAGTTTTGCAAGCCCTTGAAAGTGGCCCATTGAGTGTATTTATTGCATGAAACTGTCAAATACCAATCAAGGCTTGCCCTCAGGCTCCTCCAGAGCCAGCTTCTCAGTCTGGAAGTCCCAGCCCAGTTCCAGGTCCTGTCTCTGTGAACCTTGCTAGAGAGACTGCCACTCCTGCTCTCAATCCCTGGTCTCCCTCCCTGCTCACAGGTCTCCCACTCAAGGCTCACTGACTGCCCACTCAGGGTTCCTCACTTCCCCTCCACTCATCCTTCCTATCTGGGATGCTTACTGTGGGTGACCATAGTCCAGCTGTGTCAGTGTACACGCCGGAACTGCCCAATGTGAGTAGGCACCTCTGTGCCGTCAGTATTTCTGCTCAGTGGTATTTTGGTAGAGAAGGGTCAAACAGCGGCCCCTCCCTCTTCCACTCAACCCCTCCCCCTTCCACTTGGCCCCTCCCTCTTCTGTTCAGCCCCGCCCTCTTCCACTTGTTCCCCCCACCCCTTCTGCTTGGGGCCTCTCTCCTGTTCAGTTCCTCCTTCTTCTGCTTGGCCCCTCCCCTTTCCGATTGGCCCCTCCCTCTTCCTCTTGGCCCCTCCCTCTTCCGCTCTGCCCCACCATTGCACACTCTTCCAGGCCTGTTTATCCATCTCCGTTGCTCTCCTCACTTTGTGATACTTCCAACTCACTGTTGGCTCATCTGGTTTGTCTCTGCAGGATGGAGGTTGGGCAGTTTGAGGCAGGGATCTCCCTGTCTTACTTAGCAGAGCAGGTGCTTCAATACGTCACTGAGTAAGCGGCCATATGACCTTAAGCAAGTCACACGCCACTCGGAGTTTAGTTTCCTGAGCAACCTACCCTGAGGAAGCGCTGTGGGCTGCAGGTTTCTGCTGGCTGCTAGTTCAGAGAGGAGTCCAGGCCTGGGATCCAGGTCGTGACTCTATCTGTAACTCTCCGTGTCACCCTGGACAAGTCACCAGCCACCAGGACCCAAGGCTTGGCTTTGCCTCAGGGTTCAGGTGCGACAGACAAGAATCTGAGCCCAGGTGCGTGTCGTCTCACTCTCTGTCCTTCCTAGCCCACCTCCACCTCTTTATCTCATCCATTCATTCCTTCACTCGACTAATACTTCCTGATCACCTACACGTCAGACATCGAGGACTTCCTTTGCAGTAGGGGAGCCGGTGAGCAAGATAAATTAGTAAAATAAATACCATGTCAGAGAAATGTAAGGCAGAGAAAGGGCCCCGGGGAGAACCGCAGAGGGTTGTCAGTTTTAGGAAGGAGGATCAGGCAAATTGCTCCCTGAGATGAGGATACAGGCAGAGAGATACAAAGCAGGTAGTCGCTTTGGCAGGAAAGCACCTTCTAGGCAGAGGGAATGTCAGGCACGGAAGCCAGAAGCAGAAGCCAGGAGCAGGGCAGCCTGGGGAGTGTGGCACCCAGGGCCAGTGGGTCAGAGACTGGAGGGTCAGAGAGTAAGTTGGCTTTCCCCATCCTCTTCTCAACAGAAAGCTGGGCCCAACATCGATGACATAGGAGCCTGGGAGGGGGGCTCCCCGGTACTGCCCTCCCTTCCTCTCCCATCCTTGCCTGCGCTGCGGGGGCCTGCAGCTTTGGATCCGCAATTTATCTCCCGGTGCCAGGAGTTTCCTGGAGCCCGGCCCTTCCTCCCCATTCAGCCCCGCTCCCCTGAGCGTCAAAGACAGGTGTGAGGAATTAGCTGTGGGGACTAAAGCCGTGACAAGAACCGGCACAAAAGAAGGGGACAGAGTGTAATGTTTATTACGTTTGAAGCAAAGCAAACACGCGGCCTATTTATGTATCTATAGAGAATTAATTGGCGAGCGGCAGCGAGAAGCAGATTATAAATTAGAATCATTTTCGCCAACTGAAACCCATTCATCTTGCTTCAGAATGGGCCTGTCACTGCCTCCTGACTAATTCTTTTACATTCCACGCTTTTTCTCACTGGCCCCCCACAGGCTCTCACCTTGAGACCTGAGCCCCGGGGGTGTCACAGAGAAAAACCACGGTTCTGTTTTCCCAGGACCCTCGCTCTCTCTGCCTCTCTCTTCTAGGTCCATTTCCCCACGAACTCTGCGGAGTTGAGCCCCTAGCATCCTTCTGCCACATGATTGGTCCTTTTCCTCCCATGGCCCCAGCCTCTCTCTGGCTTTGCTGTCCCTGAGAGCCTGGCAGGAAGGGCCTCTCCAAAGCAGTTTCGAGTCAGGCAGGTGGAGGGGCCAATGGGAGGCTGCCATCCTGGGGATGCTGGGGGCACTAGCGGCTGCTGCCTTCCTTTGATTCTGGGCTCCGAGCAGGCAGACGCCACAGGAATCAAAGAGAAGCCACGTGGCTGGGGTCCTGGCAGGCCTGGCTCTAGCTCCTCTCACCTGGAGATGAAAGGCCAGGGCAGATGCCAGTCTTTGCCAGGCCGTTGAAGGAGGTCATGCAGGTCCTGGGCTGTGGCCCAGTTAACCCTCCCTTTTCTGCTGTCCACATTGTACCAGTCCTTTGGGTCTGGAGGCTGCTGCATAGAAGCCTGAAGCCTTTGGAGGAGGGGCACCAGGCAGGGGATAGCAATGCTAAACTTTGAGGGCCTATGGACAATGGGTGGGACCCTGGAGTTTGCTCAGCACAGGCCTGACTTTAGGAAGCTTTTCTGGATCCCAGGTGGTGTTTCTCTGGACCTCCGTTTCCTTGGTGTAGAATACAGAGGAAAAGCCTGAACGGACGCTAGCCAAGGTTTTGTTACAAAGCCTGCAAGTGTACAGTACATGGAGGCACACACCTTAAATCCTGGCTTTTGAGAAGCAGAGGCAGGTGGATCTCTGTAAAATCAATGTCAGCCTGGTCTGCTTGTGAGTCCCGGGCTAGTCAGGGCTACATAGTAAGACCCTGTCTCAAAGAATAACAGTGAAACAGCAAATGCTCCTGCCTGTTCCTTCCTCTGGGCCACCATCAGCTATCTCCCTTTCTCATGACCCTGAAACTAAAGGTCAACTCATCGGGGGCCTTAGGAACCCGCTCCAGCATCAGCAGAGAACATTCTGACTGCTTTTCCCATGCTGTACTGAATGTCAGTATTCCACGTATCGTCCCTGTCCGAGCCCTATAATGGTGTGAAGACTAAATGAGGTGATGGCGTGAGGTGACTCATGCCCATTAGGTGTGTAATAGACGTAGGTACTACTTGGCAGTATTGATTTGGTGCAGGGCTGTTGGCCATGAATCCTGGTGGTCAAGCTCTCTCTTCTCTCCCCTCACCAACCTTTGGAAAACTACAGCCATTTCTAGTTTCCTCCCACAATGTCACACTCTCTCCCCAATCACTCCCCACCTAGGGACTCTGGGCAGAGCCCTCTGAGAGAGCCAGAGCTGGGTCCTGAAGGACCTTCTCCCAAGACAGAGAAACGTCAGTGTTGAAAACGTAGACTTTCAGGTCCCTCTCTGATGCCTGTTCCTCTATCACAACTCAGGGTCCATCCAAGAGATTAGGAGACTTGGTCTTACCATGAAGAACCCTCTGGTCATTAAGGGACCACAGAAAACATCAAGATGTAAAAGGAAGCAAAAAAACCACAAAGGTTAGCTACACAATGCAAAATGAAAAACTACAAAATGAAAATGAATGTGTGTTTAATGAAGTGTCTGTAAAACCCAGCGCTGAGCCAACTGGTCAACCGTGGTTCAGAGTTTGTCTTCCAAACTCACACATGAAAATGGATGAGGTGGGATCCTGCATCTGACTGCACATGGGGTACATACAGCAGGCGAGGACTCTTAAAGCAGGAGTGCTCAGGAATCCACCGTGGTCTTCAGACTCACCTGTATCCCAGCTCTACTCCCACTTAGGGGCTTTGCACAAGCTGCTTCCACTCTAGAGATCTTGAGTCTTCTTTGTCAGACAGGGAGAACCACTTCCTAGATGCCAGGATGGCTGCAGGAATGATGGGAGCTACTCTGAGAAGGCAGGAAGCACTTTTGAAATGTTCATTACAGAGGTACGCACTGGTTATCCCAAGAAGCTGAGGCATGAGAATCACAAGTTTGAGACCAACCTGGGCCACATAGCAAGACCTCAACTCAGTAAATACATGGGGACTGGGGAGATGGCTCAGTTGGTAAAGCCCTTGCCTTGGGAGCACAAGAAACTGGGTTCGAGACCCAGAACTCACTTTAAAGAACTGAGCAAGGTAGCATGTGGTTCTTAGGCATTGGGGCCCACTGCTCAGCCTGCCAGCCTAGCCTAATCTATGAGTTCCAGGCCAATGAGAGACCCTGACTCAACAGAAAGGTGGCTGGTCACTAAGTACGTGAAGTCCCCCTGGTGTACTGTGGGATCCTGCATCTCCTGGACAGAGACATCAGCCCCAGGAGCCCCTCCCTTATAAAATGTCATGAACAAACACGGCCCTCAGAATGTATGAGGGCTGGTAACAGGCATCAGAAATCATGCAGAGTCACCTGTGACCCTTTGCTTACAAGATCCCAGAAAGAATCAAGTTCCAGGGGGAGGATCCGGCACTGGAGAAGGAGATTGAGCCTCCAGGAGGCCAAGACAGCGAAGCAGCCACTTGCCCATCAGAGAAGATACAGATACATGTCCCCATCTGGCACCTGGCACAGCCCTACTGGTGTATGCCAGTTCTGCATAACCTACTGGGTATCGTCCTCCATGATGGTTGGAAATTCGGGAAGAATTGTTGACTAATTCCAAAACACCAAGATTCTACTCAAAATCTCAATGAGATTTATATATCTCAATAAACATCTTAGAATGCCTCATGAAGGACGAATCCGAGGATGGCTTTTCCAACACTGTTCTGGGGGGCGAGGGTTGAGACAACTGGCACCTGCGTGAGGGACAGGCAGGGGAGTCAGGAGGGACCCATGCTGTGCCTATCCTGGTAGCGCTTAGAATAATAGGCACTGTACAGCATGAGCTGAGGGTGCGTCTTTGAAGCATGTGATCAAAGAAGTGAGACCAAAGGGTCTTCACAGCGGAATACCATTTGTGTGTCGAAAGTGTGATCAGAAGAGGGTTGCAGAAAGCTAGATGTGTGTTCAAATTTATAGAGCTCAGCACACGAAAGCTACTGTATGATGATTCAAATAAAACAAATAAGGGATCGCCTTCAGAGGGCTCGCGGCTCAGAAGGCGAGGTGTGCATTTCCAAAGTGCACTCAGGGCTGGCGAGATGGCTCAGGGGGTTAAATGTGCCTGACAACGTGAGGCCCGTTGGCAGGGCTCTCGCATGGTAGGGGATAACAGGCAGTTTGTTTCTCACCTCCACATCCGCTCTGTGGCGTGCACGTGTGTACATACGTGCTCATGGTGAACAGAAAACTAAGGCAGAACCCCATTCATACAAACCCAACAGGCTAGGAAGAACACATGGACCCCAAGACTGACTACAGCTTTGCTTTTGGGAGCTCCCAGGGTGATTCGAGAGACACACTGGAAACCCCTACAGGATCATCGGGGCTCTGACACATGCCAGGCACTCAGGGACCACAGAGAGAGAAAAACCAATTCATTCTGCCCAGGGAAACCCTAGAAAGCTGCCCCTAAACCCGATGATATGCTATTGGCGTCTGTGCCTGAGCTCCAGCCTCCTGTGATGTTCACATTGGAGACCAAGCATCATTCAGCCAAGGGAATGGAGCTGGATGTTGGATGCTGGGAGAAGCAGCTGGACAGGGGCCAGTTCAGGCTTGGGGACTTCTTGTCTTATCAAGTTCTGGCAGATGGGACCCCTGCAGCACTGGCTGACTGAACTCACAGGCTGGGCCCACCATGGGACACCTGGCATGGTGCTGCTGGGAGGGGAATGGCCATGTCCCATCTACTGCCCCAACCCACTGCCCTGCCAAATCACTCTTGTCTCCTCTCCTTCCCCAGCCTTGGCTAACCTGAGCCCTGCATTTGCTTTCCTGGACTTTCACCCACAGCAGGTTCCCTTGTCTTTCATCCCTCTCCAGGCTGTGGACACAGGGATTCTGCTGCATCTGCATAGACCCTGGCTCTTTGCGTAGCTTCCAGAAGCCCTGCCCCCATCCCATGCCTTCCAACATGGAGGCCACACCGGTGCTCTTGGCTCATTCTGTCCCATCCTTTTGGAAGATCTTTGCTTCTCCCTCAGCTAACACCTAGGCATCCTTCAAGGCCCCCTGAGAGCTCACCTCTCCCTGTAAACCTGCTCCAACCACAGGAGACTTCCCATCATACCTCAGTGCCCCACTAACCTCACAAGGCCCTTCCAAATGAGAACCTGATGAATGGAAAGGCCTTTCTACCTCTCTGCTAGGTTTCAGGGTTAAAACAAACCCGTTCTAAGTCGAGGCAGCCTGAGTTTCCATCCTGGCCCTGCCATGGTGAAATTATGGTAGTCTTGGTGCCAACCTGGGATACATTGTTTGATCTTGCTGTGTCTAGGGTTTCTTTTTTTTTTTTTTTAAGATTTATTTATTTTATGTATGTAAGTACACTGTAGCTGTCTTCAGACACACCAGAAGAGGGCATCAGATCTCATTACAGATGGTTGTGAGCCACCATGTGGTTGCTGGGATTTGAACTCAGGACCTTTGGAAGAGCCGTCAGTGCTCTTAACCACTGAGCCATCTCTCTCCAGCCTGTGCTTAGGGTTTCTTACCCTCAAAATGGAGACAGAAATAAAAGTGCCTGAAAAAAATTAAAAGCAGACAATAACAAAAACCCCAAAGAAAAACGTACCGTCTTCTCGAGGTTTGGAGCAAAGGGCCAAGTTCTTAAGTGTGTGCCAGTCCGTAACTGCCCAGGAAATGTTGGCTGTTCCTGAGTGTGGGGCAGAGGCCTGAGATCCCAACATCTCTGAGTGGTTGGAAGAGAAAGGCCGAAGGGTGAAGGGCAGGTAGGCTAGAGTGAGTGGCTATCCACAGAAGCCAGGGGTAGGATGGCTGAGTGGGTAAGGTCACTTGCTGCAGAGTCTAGTGACCTGAGGTCAATCCCTAGGACCCACATGGTAGGAGGAGAAAAGTTGACCTCTGACCTCCATGTATGTACCATGGAATGCACCCACTTGCTCACATGTGCTTACACACACACACATATCAAATAAATAAATATATACATAAATGCATAAAAGAAATCAAGGACAGGATCCAGGGCCCTGGCACAGCACTTTGCCAGCATTCCATGGGAGGTCCTAGGTTCTGTGCACAGCATTGGAAAAAAGAAATAGCATTGGAAAAAAGAAATAAATGGAGAGAGGATGGAATGGGGGAAGGAGGGAGGGAGGGAGGGAGGCTATTATAATTCATCTCCCTCGACAAGCTGCAAGTCTCTGGATGTTGACTGACCATCTGCTGAGGCCCAGCTCCTGACTGTGCGCAGACAGGGTGCTTCATGGGTGCTCCCCCTGAGTGCTCCTTAGGAGCTCCCCATCAGCCTTTTCAGAGCCTGTGGACTGTCTTACAGTTGATCTGTGCTCTCAACCGGGGTCTTGGACGTGTCCCCTGGTGACATCTGGCCTCCAGTACAGTCACAACCATTCCCACCCCACCCTAAGCCCTGCCTGGGTGGTCCTTGGCCTCATTACCAAAGAACTCTCTTTGGCAGCACTGCTAATTAGCAGTGAAAGACGATTAGTGTCATTAACAGATTCAAAACATTTCCATGATGAGTTCCTTGCTGGCTTTGAGGTGCCCTGGACAGAGAGGCAGGGGTGGGAGTCCTGAAGAGAGAGTAGTAGCCTTAGAGAGATGTGGTGGGAGGGGGAGGGAGCTGGTGAGAAGGAACGAAATTTAAAGTGGATGAATTATTTACTGCAGCAAACAATCGTGGACTCACTTATTCTCACTCAGAACATCCCAAACTGTAATCTACGGCATTTTTCACATCTCCCTGGTGAGCCCGCTGATTTTCTTTACCGTTGGATCCAGAGGCCTGGCTAATCTTGTAGGAGATTGGCTTAGTATCGATCAAAGCATCCCCTCCCCGAGCTCCAGGCTCCCCTCTATCCTGGACAGTGTGTCCCCAGCGTGGGCCATGTCCCCAGGCTGGCCTTAGCCGAGCTGGGTGCCAGGGTGCAAGCTGATATGGGGTCATACAGCAGTGGACACTCGAGCTGCCAGGACAGACGTCCCCTGCCCTCAGAGCTACCATGGCCTTTGTTGGTCTGGGCCCAGGGCGGCCACTAAATGAGCCCCTGCTATTTTGTCCTGCCTTTCAGATGCATTATGTCATTACCCTTCCGAGAAGCCTACGGTAGGTGTTATTAATCCCATTTTTCAGATAGCTTCAGTAGCTACTCCTTGGCCACTTCTCCCAGTCCTGGGCCTCTCCTAATACCTTTAATTCATCATCCCACTGGTCCCTCACAATGGTCCTGCTGTGGAGAGACTTGGAGATAACCAGCTGGCCTGGAGTCACACAGCGAGTGGCAGAATTGGCCCTAACCCCTTCTCTCCTTGCTGCCATCACAGGACATATGGGGCTGCTGTCGGGCTCCCTGAAGAGCGGCCACAGGTAAAGGCTCTGAAGTGCATGGGCAGAGTTCCCCTCCTAGAAGGGTCATGCTTTACCTACCCAAAGGGACAAGAATGTGTGAGGCACGGTGGCCTTCAGGGAAGAGCTGAGGGACACATTCTCATTCCTCCTGCCAGTACTACCCCCAAAGCTGTCTGGGGAATCCCCGATGGCCAGCCCATACTTCCCACCCACCCAAGGGGGAGGGCGCCAGGAGTGCAGGAGGAGGGTCTTCAGAAAGGACAACAGGAGGCAGAACTGGCTTGCTGGCCTTGGCGCTGGCGCCCACTGCTCCTCCCCAGGAAGCAAGCAAGAGGGGTGAGCAGTGTCCTGGGCTTTAGTGCTGACTTCTCCGGGCCGACTCTTCACTTGCAGAGTAAAATCTCTGTCTTGGATCAAGAATGGAGGTGGGGATGGTTGGGGCACGGTGAGGTTCTGTACTTGAAACTCTGTTGGGTTAAAGCTCAGCTGATTGTGTGAGTGTCAGAGGGGACAGGGAAGACTGTGACTGGACAAGTCTCACCATCCTCTCTCACCCTGGGTGAGGGATCCTGGATGTCTTGGTGGTGTTGGAGGGATTTTGGCGGCGTGTGGAGCACCCTGCGTGGAATCTATAGGAAGCCAGGTCACCAGCAAGTCAGAGACAGGACCAGGGTGGCCCAAACCTCCTGCTACCCCTAGTGGCCTCATCCAGGCCTAAGGGAGAACTGAACTGTGAGGCTACTTCACCATGGCAACAGCCTGAAGAAGAGACAAGAAGCGGGTCCCATGGCAAGTCTGCAGCTCTGGCAATTGGCCACCTTTCTCTGTGGTTGTAACTGTAAATAAGTACCTCCCAGCACTAAAAGTGTTTAACAAGCAGTTGTGTGTGACCCACACTATAAATGGGCCTTTTAATAATAAATAAGCACGTATTTAACAAGTAATGACAGTTTTAGTGCCCCCAGAGTCCTCAGAAACCTGAAGCTCCTTAGACTGGTATCCTCTGCTCATCCGTTGGTCTATTTTTAAATTTACTTTCACTTATTGACTGGCAGAAGCTCTTTGTATATTAAGGGCACTAAGCCATTATCTGTTACGTTCTCTCCTAAATCCATCTAAATACGTCTCCTTAAGGCTTTAGAGGTTTAAATGGTTTATGTAGAAAAATCTTAAAAAACAAAACAACAGGGCTGGAGAGATGGCTCAGCGGTTAAGAGCACCCGACTGCTCTTCCAGAGGTCATGAGTTCAATTCCCAGCAACCACATGGTGGCTCACAACCATCTGTAAAGAGATCTGATGCCCTCTTCTGGTGTATCTGAAGACAGCTACAGTGTACTTATATATAATAAATGAATAAATAAAAAAAATTTAAAAAAAAAAAAAAAAAAAAAAAACAAAACAACAACAAAAAGAAAAAAAACAAAGAAAGAACATGAGCCTTCTGAGTTTTTGAGAGCTACTTAGGAGCCCAGTTAATTCTCTGGGAGGTTTGGGTGGACCAAGACACAAGCTGTAGACATGAGTGTCAGTGGTGATCAGAAGAGTTCTCATGCAAGAGCCCTGGTAATGGAACGAAACCCTGAGTGACTGTCATTCCCTTGGGGTCTTGGTTGTCCTCTTTGTACATGGCATGTTTGAAGTAGACCGCCACGTGAATGTCCTATGATTCCAGAGGACCCTGGAGGAGT
Organism: Rattus norvegicus; assembly: GCF_021556685.1. Lineage (NCBI taxonomy): Eukaryota > Metazoa > Chordata > Mammalia > Rodentia > Muridae > Rattus > Rattus norvegicus. The sequence continues at coordinate 153,777,451 of NC_141536.1, forward strand.
AGCTGCCATGGACTCTGGGGTTTATCCTCCTTGCACACACAGACCCCCAGCAATTTTTGCCATTTTTACCATTGTGTGCCCTTAGCACTGTGCAGAAGGCTACTGAGAGAAGTGCTCTAAGAGAAACCCATTGGACTGAAGCACTGACCGTAGCTGGGAGTGTGTAGTCCTAGCTCCGGGACATGCCCATTGTCAGAGAAATGGAACAGAGTAGATAAGACAGGGCACTGCCTGGATTTGGATGTCAGCTTTCCTTTGCTGGGCTGTGTGGCATTTCGTAAATAACTTCACCTCTCTGATCACTTCTTTCTTATCTGCAAAACTAGGAAAACCCAGGTGGGCTTGCTGCTTGAATGAAACTTGATCTTGGTACAAGAAAGGTCCTTGTCACACAGTAGGCATCCTGTAGCTAGCTGCCAGCTCTCTTATATAGTTACATCAAGTAGCTAGGTAAGTGCTGATCTAGCTCCCTGTCCTTTCTTGATGCTCCTCTATTGCTAACCACACAGCATCAGGTCTCCAAGGGCTCAGCATCTGGGGAAGAGCGTCCCTCAGCAGAGGACCCTGAGAAAAGGATTCAAAGGGAACCTGTTGTTAGGACAGTGACTCCTGGAAGTACGTGGAGTGGGAAAAGCAGCCAGTGCAAGACACATGTTACTACTGCATCCTGGTGAGCAGACCCCTGCGGATCCTCAAAGGTAAGATGTCTACTCCTATGTCCCAGTCCCCTGCAAGGATGGACACTTCAACTCTGGCTCCTAAGTCATTGCTTACAAGCTGGACACCAGTTCATAGCCTCTCCCACCTGCCACCTGGACAGCAAAGCTGTGCAGGTGTCCGCAGCTGGAAGCCAGCCACAGAGATGTGCACTGAACCACTAAGAATGAAGACCTGGAGGGGTCTGCCCACCTTGGAAGGACGGGTTAAGCAGTTGTCTCTGGCTGGCCCCATGGGCTTGAGGAGAGGCTGTGGTGGTGGCAGAGGTGTTGCACAAGGCTGGTCCTCTGTTGCTCTCTGCTTGAAATTGATAGCTGGTACCAAAGGGCAAAAGTGTCACCTCTCAATAAGATGAAATCTATGTCTCGAGCTCATGGAGAGGACAGGAAGATTTATCAAAGTCCTGGCAGAATTAACGTTTGGACGGGGGATGCATGACAAGAGTGGCCTCCAGAGGGGGGTCTCTCTGCACTGACTCAGAACAGTTCTACCAGCAGTGGACGGACGGACGGTAAAGGGCGGTCAGTCAGCTGGTCTTAGAGGGGAGGATGCTCCGATGGCCAGAAGCAGACATCCAGGACAAAAGGAGGCTAGAAAGAGGATGGGGGGGACGGGGAGACAGCAAGAGACTTAGGGCTGAGAGCTGACCCTGCCACTCTTTGTCTGACTCTGGGCCTCAGTTTCCCTATCTGAGGGGTGAGAACATTCTCCATGCTTAAGTGAGTTCGTGAAGCAGAGCTGCTCCCACGTGAAACTTCAACCTTGGGAGACGGGGAAGAATCTGTCCACAGAAAGAAGTGTTTTCTTCATGGCTGGGGCAGCACAGTAGCCTGGGATGAGAAAACCAATACCATCTCCCTGTACTCTTCAGTGAGAGAAGCAAGAGCACCTACCAGGGCCCCAGTGTTCTGGGCTCCTGGGGAGATTTAAATCTGGGGCTGCTGGCTGCCTTATGCCTTGACTTCTTGCCCCAGCTCCCAATGGCACCCCAACCTGGGGCCTTCAAGTCTGGGCACAACTGAATTTTAAACACTGGGACTCTAGGCACCTTAGAGATCTGAAATGGTCACCGTGAGTATTTTCTTGACTAGGCCTTAGCATAGTCACCAGAACTGACTGACCTGGGCTGTAAGAACTAGAGGACCTGGGGTGTGGTACTAAACCTGGAGATTGCTCAGCCATGAGGAGACTTGAGGAAGGAGGCATTGTATATTATCACCCACGGAGACCAGAGAATATGAGGTCCAGGCTGGAGAAAGGCTCAAGCAAGGCCACTCTACTAGTAGAACTTTGGGGAGGGCTGTCACCTATGGGTTTGGCTAAAGGGACCACAGCCACTCACAATGTCCCAGCCTAGATCCGTGAGCCTCCCCTCCCCCATCAGGCTGCCTCTCCCTTGCCCAGGAACGAGGAGGCCCAAATCCAATTAGCTTGGGAGCCGACTGCAGAACGTCGCCCCTTTAATATTGCCAGAGAAGCCGCGGAGATAAGTGGCAAATTAGAATTCTGCTGGGGTCCCCGGGACTGGCCTGCCAGCTTGCCCTGAGCAGAGGCTGCGCAGTTCTCATTCAGACCAGCAGAGCTGTCTTGAGCCCTAATGGAGGGGCTGTCTCTGAGAGGCCTACTCCCTCCTAGGCCTCTCCATCCTTCTAGCCTCCACCCCCACCTGCACCCCGTTGGCCCACACAGAAGTAACCTCTTCCCTCTGGAGGCCCTTTCTGCCTCTTTCCACAGCCTTCGACCTGAGGGTGGTTGGGGGCTGTGAAGGTGCCCGGCCAGGGTGTCAGCCTCAGTTTTGCCTAGCTGCTTCCTTTCTTCATGTAACCCCGGACGCTCCCCTACAGATCATGGTCCAGGCAAAGGGGTAGGTCTGGGACCACTGCTGGGTCCTTGGTCTTGAGGGTTCACCTCAGCGATTGCTTCTGGGACCTCAGAGCCAATGGACATCTAAGACTGCCTACCCTCCTGGGGGGATGGGCTTCCAGACGGAGTCCCTGGTTACCCTGGAGTCCCTGGTTACCCCAATACTTCTTTGCAGCCTTCTGCTGCTCCTTGTCTTGCTCTGGGCTCAGAGCAATGGGGAGGAAACCCACAGCACTCGAACACCCCAGCTAGGACTCTGAGAAGTGGGTGGGTTCCTGTGGTCCTCCAGCCCCAACTCCCTCCCTCCCTCGGGGGACTTGCTGCTGCTGGGAAAGTTAATCCATTACAGTTTAAAGGCTCCGCTCCTCGCTGGCAGTAAATTACCTGCTTTGCATTTTGCGGCAACAACTTAACGGTATTAATTTATTGTGCTCTGTCTTTAACAAACATCATTATCATATTGCCAGCCAGGATTATGCAAATGGGAGGGACAAGGGAGAAAGAGGCCGATTCTTGTCCCCAAAGTCACCTTGATTTATTAACTTTGGGGCTCTGCAATTGGCCAGGTCTGGGAGCCCAGGTGAGCTGGAAGCTAGGGAAATCCAGAGTTGGACAAGAGCTTCAGGCCCTCCTGGAGTGGGGAACTGGCTGGGCTGAGAGGGAGCCCCATGACACACTGCCTGGTCCATTCACTCTGGGCTTTAGCTTATTCATCTGTAAAATGACTTGATTTAGGGGTGTGCTGGCAGTGTAGCTCAGTGGGTAGAGCGCTTGCCTAGCATGCATGAAGTTGTGGGTTCGATCCCAGAACCCCATGAGGCAGGTATGAAGGCAATGCCTCTAATTCCATTGCTCAGGCAGTGCAGGCGGGAGGATCAAAAGTTCAAGGTCACCTTTGGCTAGCTACCAAGTTTGAAGACAGCCTGGGATCTGTCAGAGCCTGTCTCAAAAAAAAAAACACGGGTCGTCACGTGTGAACTTGAGATTCGGCAAAACATTTCAGGCAGGTCTGGTGGAGTATGCTGGCATTCTAGCACTCAACAGCTGGGGACAGGAAGACTGCTTTGAGCTGGAGGCTACCCTGGGCTACACAGTAAGATCCTGCTTCAAAAAAAGTTTGTTTGTTTTTTTTAAATTATGTATGTGCATGGTGTATCTGGGGATGGATGAAGGTGTGTCACAGTGTGTATGTCGTCAGAGGACAATTTATAGGGTTGGTTTTCTCCTTCTATCTTTATGCCAGGCTTGCCCGCTGGTTCATCTTAGTAGTCCTCAAAAAGTATCTTTTCCATTCGCCCTAAAGAGGGTATGAGGGGGTTGGAAGAGAAGAGTCCTGTGATCCTGGGCTAACCTGGGCTAAAGTTCCTTGTGCGGAGCTCCCTGGCTTCTGCGGCTGCTGTTCCCAGGAGGTTTGGATTAGTCTATGTATGGTGGACACACGTGCAGAGATGGAAAATTGGGGCCTCAAAAGAGGGGAACTGAGGGAAGAGACTCCTGCCTGGACACAGCCTGCTGGTTAGTAAGAGGCTCTGAGATGTTCAGGCTGCAGACAGAGATGTTGTTTGATAAGGGGGTGCTAAGCTGTTGAGGGTGGGGCAGTGCCTGCTTTGTCATAATAAGTTTGGCAATGGGCTGGGCTACAGCTATGGCGGACTTTCCCCCAGGCCTTTTTCTGCAGCTCTTGCTGAGGTCCTGGACTCTAAGCTGCACCCTAGGCTCCAGGCTGGTCTGCCTGGGGCCTGAGGTGAGCAGCAGAGGCCAGTGAACCAAGACTTCCGTAAACTCCTGCTCCCCAGACCCTGCCCACCTCCTGCCCCTAGCTCTTGGCTTTCATGGTGAGAGCTTGCCCGATTACACAGCTGGCCACCGTGGCCCATTCCCCGACCACCTGCAACCTGGCTCTGCCAGGAACTCACTGCAGCTTCTTCCAAGCACCGGTGGGCTCCAGCCCAGGAACCTGCCCTGGCCATCAGGGCCTTTCCCTGGGCCCTGCAGAGGCGCCAAGGTGGAGGCTGGACAGGGGCCAGAAGATTGAGAGGGCACAACCTGGCCCATGAAACTTGGGCCTCGTGGGACCAGCGGAGACATCGGCATCTCTGTCTCTTCATCCCTGTCCTGTCTCAAGCTGACCTTGCTCCTGTTTCCAGTCTCTGCCCCCATCTGAATAAGACTACCTGTTTCTCCTACCTCCCTCTCTCGGTCTCATCCAGCAGAGATCCAGTCACGGAGGGAGGGGGTGAGAGGGGCCAGCCAGTGGGGAAGCAATGCAATTTCCAGGGTTGGATCTGGCAATTCAGGCTGTGTTGTGATAAGACCTGTGATGGGCCTCTAATCCAAGCTGCTTTTGCATCCCGAGGCTCCCTGCTCCCGCTGCTGTGCATGCCATCTCTGGAAGAGCCCTCTACTCCTAGTGAACCTTACTGAGCAGCAGATCCATGGTTAGACAAAGGCCAAGGGCCAGAGCACACAGACTCTGGGGAGCAGGAATTGTCAAGCAGCAGATGATCCCTAGGACTGAGCTATATATATAATTCACACAGCTAGACAGAATGGCAAGCTCGTTCGAGCCTCGGGATAGCCCTGAGATAAGTGGAGATCACCCCCATCTTGCAGATGGGAAGAGTCTGGAAATACGTGGGGAAGTGGGTAAACTGGGGAAGGAGAGTGGGAAGCTGACAAGAACCAGGAAAGGGGTGGGGGAAGACAGGGACACTGCAGCCTTTTCTTCCTTCTAAACAAGGATTGGAGGCAGAGGGAGCTCTCCCTCACACTGGCTGCTTCCTGTCAGCTGGATCCTCTGGAGAGGATGAGAGAGGGGCAACGGTTTCATCTCCAGGACTGCAGACCACTGGGTGGCATCGGTGGCATCTTGTTGCTGGCTGGGCAGGTGCCCTATGTGTGGAGAAGCTAAGGCCACTGGCCCCTATGTGGGCCAGTGACTCAGGTGGCCCTGGAAGGGGCCCTCCTTCACAGAGGACAAGCAGCTGTGTAGACCCTTATCTTCTTTGTCTCCCTCTGTACCCCACCCCATCACTGACTCCCACTAGGGAGAGATGGTATTCTCCAAGACTGATAGGGTCCTTTATTATCCTTCCACCTGGCCCTTACTGGTCCCAATTTAGACGGGAGATGGATGGCAGGCTGCAGGAGGCTCGCTGTGACAGCTGGTGGCTGCACCAGGGCCGTGGGTGGTGTCGAGTGGGGACTTGCGTTAGCAAGCAAGCTAATCTCATTTGGTTGTTGCAACCATACCACCAGGGCTGCATGTTAAGTGGCCAGAGGCTGTGGCAGGCCCCAGGCACTCTCCCGGGTCTCTGTATAGAGGTTCTCAAGCTTCCAAATGCTGCAGTCCTTTAATACAGATCCTCGTGTCGGGGTGTCCCCCCCAATTATTTGCTACTTCATAACTGTAATTTTGCTACTATTAAATATGAGCAGATACAGAACTTGTGTTTTCCCAGGGCCTTAGGCAACGCCTGTAAAAGAATTGTTCAACCTCAAAGGGGACCCAGCCCTTTGGTATAGAGGGAGGCAGGCCAAGCCAGCCATTGACTTGGAGGAAGGGATACATTGGACAGCAAAAGGAAGTCATGAATAAGTGAGTGTCCACCCCATGAACCATCTGATGGGAGAGGGACACCCAGTCTCTAGTCCCTTCTGGTGGGGGGTGGTTCCTGGTGACTTGGTAGAAGCTCTTGAGCACGTGCCCCTGGACAGGAGGCCTTTGAAGAGCTGTCTCCCGACCGTGTATTGGCGGAACTGCAAAGTGGAGGGACCCATGGTCACAGCTGAAGCAGAGGAGCTAGGGGGAAGGGTCTGGAAGGGTCTGGAAGACCTGGTTTAGAGAGCCCTTCCCATCACCCCACTTCTTAGAATCTCTATTTGGAGGGAGAGGGGGGCAAGAAAGCACCCCAGACAATATTGAAAGAAGACTGGAGGCTTTGTGAACTAGTCTGAAAACATCTTTCACTCAGCGGGGAGGGAGGGTGGGCCAGGGATACAGTATCTGGGGTAGGAGGGGCTGGGCTGGGAACTGGCACAGCCTGGGCCTCTGGGTGCATCCACACTCTTAGGGAAGCTCTAGCTGTCTGTGCTGAGGGAGATCGGTTGTCAGGAGTCAAAGGGAGCCTGCCCTTGGGCTGGGAGGCAGCCTGAGCTCCCATTGCCACAGGGGCAGGAGCTGAAGCCAGAGCCAGCACGGCATAGCCGATAATCACAGCTGTCACCTAGGTTACTTGATGGCAGCTGCCAAGCCCTTGCAGCAGGTGACTCGGTTATCGTTGCTCGAGCTCTCAGCTCAGAAGTAGTCAACACATGCCATGTCGACCCCTTTCTCAGGGACTGCGAGCCAGTCACCGAAGTACCCTGTAACTCCATTTCCTCCCCTGGGCCAAACGTCTGACCCACCGCTCTGCAAGGAGAGCCCTGTTTCCATATGGCGTCAGTCTGAAGGCACCCCTCAAATGCTCAAGACACCCCAGTGCTCTGCCATTGGTCTCTTGGGCCTTCAGCGAACCCCTCCGGCCACTGACGTGCAAAGGTAAGCGGCTATTTTTACCTCTCTGAACCTCGGATTCTGTAAAGCGGGAATAAGACTACTTCATTGGGAGCCTAAGGGTTAGTTCTGTTGGCAGAGTGCCTGCCTAGTACGCACTAAGCCCTGGGCTCAACTTCTAGCCCCAAGGAAACCAGCCACAGTGACAATCCCACTACTCCGGTGGTGGAGGCAGGAGGATGACAAGAGGTTCGAATTCATTGTTGGCTACAGACTGGGACACGTGAGCCCTTGTCTCGAAAAGGAAGAAGAGATATGGGTGTGGTGGTGCATGCCTTTAACCCAGCACTCTGCAGGCAGATGACTATCTGTGAATTTAAGGCCAGCCTGGTCTACATAGCGAGTGCCATGCCAGGTGGGGCTACACACTGAGATCCTGTCTCAAACGTAAACAAGCAAACGAATAATTTTAAAGGAGAAAATGAAAGAAAGAGCCCTAGAGGGGGATGAAGGGAGGAAACCAGAAAGAAACGAAAAAGATTCACCCACGAGAATGGTGGCCCGCAGCAGGTTCTCAGTCTGTGCAATGTCTGAACTCTTGGGGGCAGCGACTGGGGTCCAGAGAAAGGCATGGGCTGGACTAAAATGTCCACAGCCTGCCTATAGGGTGCCGGGGAGCCAATCTTTAACCCTTGTCACTTTCCAGCATGGCCCTAAGACCCCAGAGCCTTGGTATGGTCATTGCCAAACCCACCAAACTCCAAGACCAACTCTTGTAGGTCACCTGGTCACCTCCACTCTGGAACGTGGGAAGGAGGTCCCCGAGCTAAGCCTCCAGTGTGGGAACCCCTGCTGAAGTCATGTGCAAGGGCCCTGGGGCTCAGGCCATCTGTCAGAATCTGACTATGCACCCAACCCCCTCCCATGCAGAACCTCCCCACCCCACCTGACTCAGGTCAGCTCTGATGCTGGTTGGGGGAGGTAGGGGTGGGCACCGGATGTGTGAGAAGCCGCTCTGCCCCTCTCCCTAGCCAGCTGGAGCCTGGGTCTGGGATGACAGTTCAGCTGGCAGTTAAAGTCCCCCTGGTTGTCTAATTTAATCACAGCTGTGTGCACGGTGACTCTATAAATAATTTTTAGTGCGACATAACCATTATTTCACTAATTGCTTCATGCGCACCCCTGGCCTGTGAGATAAATTAAAGTTTGCTGAGTCAGCACCTTTGGCCGAGGCCTCTCTGGGGCTTTGGAAAGTGCAGCCCAACAACTAGACTGTCCCTAAGCCAGTGTCAGCCTGGCATCCTGAGGGCTGGGTGTCCCTCTTGTGCAGGGACAGAGGGTGGGAAGGGTGAGGAGCCACGAGGAGAAATGAGCTAACGAGGGTCGCCGTATACAGTTTTACTAGTTGAATCCTGAACAAGGGTGTTTGGCTGAGAGACAAGAGTAGGCTATACCCAGGGTAGAAAATACTTCATCATCCATGGGTCCTGACTTGGATTTGTGAGCCCTGACTGTCAGGTCCCTCCCTGTCAGGGAGACAGCAAAGCAGGGTTTTGATGAGAGTTTGGGGGGCTGGGTTCTCCATCCCAGGCTGCTGAGTGTCTTTGATCACCTTGTTTTCCTTTGTGAGTTCACCTCATGCTCGTCGAGTCTAAAGCTGGGCCTGGAACCCACGCTGGCCTGCATCAGGACCCTGGCCCTCTCGTCTACACAACCCAGAGGCACGAGGTGTGGCTTTGTAAAATGGGCTCCTGACGTCACGTGAGTCAGAGCAGCATGGGACTTTCTTCTTCCTCTAACTTTCTAAAAAGCCTGGGTATGAGGAAAGTTGGACCCACACAGTTCCTCCCCAGTTCATTAGGATGCTGGTCCTCCAGTAAGGACCTTTGTGCTGGGATCATGCTGGCATAAGGAACGGGCCCAGCTCAAGAACCGAAAAGCTTGCCCAGAGCCCAGGGTGAGCACAGGGCCAGCCACTGCTTGTCTGTCATGTAAAGCAATCCTGGTTCTCCCTTTCCACCCTGGGTGAGTTAGACCTGAATCCTCCAGGCTGAGGGCCTTCTGCTCACTGTTGCTTTCTTCAAAGACAGCTCAGCGTCTGTCTGTCTGTCCAGAGGTGTCCAACTCTGCAAGGTTGGAGGATACATGCAGGTCCCTGTCACCAGCATGGCCGGTTGAGGGCAGCAAACCCAGGCCCCCTGTAGGCCTGGCATTTTCTAAGGATGAGTAGAGAGCCAGGTGATCCCCTTACCTGTGTCCTTGTCTCCCCGCACAAGGCTTCGGCTGCGATAAACAACACACTTATGGCCACCACTGATTAAACGCTTATGAGGGGTCAGGCCCTGTCCTAAGGACTTTACTCGCATCACTTCTAGCCTGTAATATTTGAAACACTACCAGAAGAAAAGCGGTATCCTTGTTTAATGAAACGAGAGAGAGATGGCTCAGAGAGGTGCCGTGGTTCAGCCAGAGACATACAGGCATTAACCACAGAGCTGAGATTTGAACACGGATCTCTCTCCACCCCGACCTACTGGCCACATACTAACACTAGATCTATTCTCCACCCTCTTTCCGTTGAGGAAGAGGCTTGTGAAGGGAAATGGTAGACTATTGTCATCGAGTCGTTCTCCCATGTTAGTAGCGACAAAGTCACAAAGGTGGTGCCCCAGACAACGCCCTTTAGAGCTCCTTTCAAACCTGCTATGCAGAAGGAATTCCCTCATCTCAGCAACTGAGACAGCCAGCGGCGTAGGGCTAGAGTGTGACCTGCTGGGCACACGCGGAAGCGGGTGACGATGGCTGGGTACGTAGCTCAGCTGTCAGAATGTTTGCCCAACAGCAGGCATGAGGTCCTGAGCTTAGTCCCTAGCGCCACATAAATGGAGTTTAGTGGCACATGCCTGTAATCCCAGCACTCAAGCCGTGAGGCAGGAAGATTAGACGTTCAAGATCATCTTTAGTCTACATAGTGAGTTCAGAGCCATCCCTGTCTCTCTGACACGGTCTCAAAATTAAATAACAACAAACAGGTGGCGTGGATCTCACGTGAGGTTCCAGAAGGCAGCTTTCCCCCTGGCTCCCCCGGGTAACTGAGATCTGGGCCCCAAACACCCTGCTCCAGTCTGGGATAGCTGAGCTGGCTTATCCTGCCTTGTCTCCCTGATCCCACACTCTAGTTCTCTCTGCCATAGCTGCTGTTGGGACGTTCCCAAGGCACGTTGTTAGCCTCTGGCCTCTGCTTCTCCTCGTCCCTGGCACACTCTACCATCACAGAAATGCTGGAAGCTGATGACAGCACTCTAGGCCCAGCTTCTCCAAGGTCCCTGCTTAACGTCCAGGGAGGCGAGGAGGACAGAGGGCAGCTGGGAGCAAAGGAGCTGCTGACATCCACAATTGATGCTCAGACCGGTCATGCAGCATGCTCACCTCTAGTCACCCTGCCTGCCAGCCTAGCCTTGTGGGTACGCGGTTGTTCCTCAGGCTGACCTCCCTCCCAGAGTGAGTCTATTCCCTCTGGCTTCAGCCATTCGGAGCACAGTCTTCTAGGCCTCTCACTGTGGGCCCATCTCCTCAGCATGGTCTCTCGATTGCTCTAAAGACCCTTTGCTGACCACCTGTATGTCTGGAAGTGTCCACAGCCGAGGACAGGACAGGCAAGGTCTCTGCTGTCCTGGGAGAATCTGACGGGGAGCAAGCTAAGGGAAGGCAGGAGAGCAGCCCACTTTCGTCTCTCCAGTTCCCACCTGAAGCAGAACGTCTCTCTTCAGTCACACAGGCTGAGGCCGCTGAATGCAGCAGTACGGTGCCCGTGACTCTGTCACCTGCCGAAGTCACATATTCCCTGTCACGTGGTAGTTGTTGCAGACATTTCGAAAGATCATTGACACTTATCACCGCTTCGAAATTGTGGCAGTTAACGGAACTGCTTCGTGGTCTTCCTATCTGATGTGTTAGTGAGAAGGTGGATCTGGGACTGAATCTCATATTTGTTTTGCAAATATTTTGAAAACTGTGCTTCCATATAATCAGCTGCCTTTGCCAATCTGCATATTTTTTTTCCCTTTGCTTTGCGAGCATTATTGTGAGGGGGTCATAAGCTCCACATCGCCTTGCCTCAAGTGTGGGTCACCGCCTGTGTGACAAAGAAGACCGGGCTGAGATGGAATGCTCAGGACAGGACATCCTCTGGGGGAGGGGCACTGTGTCAACAACTCAAAGGTAGCCTCCAAAAAGGCAGCCCAGTCAAGTTCACAGAGGGCAAAGGTAGCCACAGGGACAAGGACCCTAGGCTAAGAGGGAGCTGAGAGCCCAGGGTGGCTGGAATAAAGTAAGTGTGCCAGAGACAGACAGACAGACAGACAGACAGACAGACAGAGACAGAGACAGAAACAGAGAGAGAGACAGAGAGAGAGAGAGACAGAGATAGGCAGAGAGAGAAAGAGAGAGAGAGAAGGTGGGGGGGGATGCAGGGAAAGCGTGGCTTCACCTTCTGAGTGAGGAGGGCTGCCATTGAGTAGGCTCACAACATCAGATCTGTGGGTTAGAAAGACCACCTTGGGGGCTGGGGATTTAGCTCAGTGGTAGAGCGCTTACCTAGGAAGCGCAAGGCCCTGGGTTCGGTCCCCAGCTCCGAAAAAAAGAACCAAAAAAAAAAAAAAAGAAAAGAAAGACCACCTTGGAGACCTAGGAAAATGGCTTGGTGGATTAGAGCACTTGCTGAGCAGGAACAAGGGCCTGCGTTCAAACTCCCCAGGAAGAGACAGGCACAGTCACATGTCTGTAACCCTAGCACCACAGGGAGGTGAAGACCGAAAGGAATGCTGGGGCCGGCTGGCTGCCAGCCTAGTTCCCGGTTCATAAAGGCCTTGTCTCAAAAGAATAAGATGGGGAGAGCGACAGATAGAGCAGGGCCGCAGCTGTCCACAGACACATCCTCCACATGTGTACTCAAACAAACAAAAGAGGAGAAAAGAGGATATTGGATATTGGCAAAGAAATGGGGGAGGGGCTGGGCGCAGCCAAGAAAGGAGAGGGAGAGCAGGAGCGAGGGGTCAGGCATTTGAGAAACTATGATGAGGGCACATCCTTCCTGCCCAGGAGACACGGGAGACTGGGCTTACACCAGTAGAAGGAGCTCCACGCCCCGCTCGGCCTGGCCCATGCCTGTCCCCGGCTGATTTGGCTGGGCTCTCGGTCCCCGGCCAGCTTGCTCCTCATTCTTCACCCGTGGCGGAGGCTGCCAGCTGTCTGCCTTGGTCCATTTCCCCCCTTCTCCTTGCATCCCAAGCTCGCCTGCAATGTAACATGGCCAGCTTAGAGGCCATATCTCCCAGCCTCCTTTGCGGTTAAGGGTTGCCATGGAGATCTAATTAGAAGTCATCGGGTGGGGCTTCCAGGAACAGGCTTTTTATAGGAGGCTGACTCAGTCTTTTGCCCCTCTTTTCCCTCTTTCTTCCTGGAACATGGGCAGGATGCTGAAGGCCTCTGTCTCCACGAGCCTTTTTGTCATGTCATAGGGAAAAGTGAAGGGAACGGGAACACCCTAGACCTAGATATCCTGAGGGAGTCCCCCTAGATGGGCTCCCCATGGTGGGGACAAAAACCTCTAAGGGCTTGAGCCATTGTGATTGGGTCTTGCCATTAACACTGGGATAGAATCTCTACTGGACACAGGCACAGATCCCATTTCTGTCATCTGAGCGATGACAGGCCCCTGGGACTTGATGTGCCAAATGCTGGGTCATCTGTCTTTCTCCGAAAGACCTCTCACACAGGTGAGAAGGGAGAACTGGTGGCATACGGTTGGTGTGTGGTCAGAAGATGAGAGAAGATAGTTGGGTGACTAAATGGGAACTGGGAACCTATCTACCTGTCTGCCACACACCTGCCTACCCATCACCCATCCGTTCACCATCTGCCCGTACAGACACCTCTCCATTTTTCCATCTATCCACCCACTCATCCATTTATCCCCCCACCTTCCCATCTCTCACTCATCCACTCATTTATGCTCTCACCTGTCTATGTAACCGCACGCCTACCAAGCATCCACCCACCCTCTCCCTCGCTGGTTCAAACATCATCTACTCACCCACCCATCTATCCAGCTGGGCCACCTGGCTTTTGTGTCAACTTGACACAACTTAGGGTCATTTGAGAAGAGGGAACCTCATTTGAGAAAATGTTGCATCAGGCCAGTGGGCAAGCCTGTAGGTAAGACTATGGTGTATTTTGTTTTTGTTGATGATAATGATGATGACTGGTATAGGAGGACCCAGATCATGGCAGGCTGAGCAAGCTATGAAGAGCAAGCCAGTAAGCAGCACCCCTCCATGGCCTCTGCATCAGCTCCTGCCTCCAGGTTTCTGCCCTAATTTCCTTTGATGACAGACTGTGATGTGGAACTGTAAACTGAAACAAATCCTTTCCCCCCCAAGTTGATTTTTGTCATGAAGTTTTATCATAGCAATGGAAACCCTAAGACACCATCCATCCATCCACCCATCCACCCACCCATCCATCCACCCACCCATTCACCCATCCATCCATCCATCCATCCATCCATCCATCCATCCATCCACTCATCCATCCACTCACCCGTCCATCCATCCACCCATCTACTCACCCATTTACCCACCCACCCATCTACCCACCCATCCATCCATCTACCCATCCACCCATCTACCCACCCATCCATCCATCCACCCATCTACCCATCTACCCACCCACCCACCCATACACCCACCCATCTACCCATCTACCCACCCACCCACCCATACACCCATACACATACACACCACACATACACACACACAGCACACACACACACACACACACACACACACACACACACACACACACACACCCATGAACTCACATATCTACCCTCCCAGACCTCCACCACTCTTCTATGCCTCTACTCTCCCAGTCTCTCTCTGGCTGTCTTTTACATGTCACTGTGTGCTATACCTGTGCTAGATACTGAGGCCTGAGGCCTGAGTTACGCATCTTATTTGATGTTCACTTGTGTTATGACAGACATTTCTGGAAGGAGGGAACTAAGTCTCCCCATGCAGACCAAGTGGATGCCATGAGAATACTCAGTCCCTTGAAGCTTCTGAGTCCTGTAGCGTGCGTATGTATTCACAAGCTAAACATTTTTAATTAAAAATATATGTACGTCTTGTTTGGGTTCTCAGCGTTCGCTTTGCTCCTGAAAGGGTTTCGGGCTTATAAGAGCATAGAGAGATGAATAGACGTGGTCCTGCTGCCAGGGAGATGACAGCCTCGTGGGGAAGACAGAAGAGCGAGCAAGTCCAACAGGGGGCTGTGGGAGGGGCAGAGGAACGTGGATGCCAGCCTGCTTGACGGTTCCTTAAATGATCTCAGTGACTGCCCTGGGCTACTGTCCGCAAGTAACGGCCACAGATGGTCACCCTCATCTATCCCCTGGGTTGAGAATCAAGATGCCTGCCTCTCAAATGCAGTGCGGATCTCCCCTTTGAGTTCAGGCCTTTGCGTGTTGCTATTTCCCCAAGTCGCTGTCATTGTGATCAAATGCCCAGGTCACAGAGTGACTGGAAAAGAAGCCAGTGGCTGGGGCATCCCAGCATGCAATGTGTGTCTTTACAGGTGAGCCCTGCTGGCCTCCTACGAATGCCCAGGAGACAGCAGGGAAGTCGCCTTCCACAGCCTCGGGCTGGAGTGGGGATGGGGTGGAGGGCAGCGGGGGCTGCCTGCATGCCGGTGCTGAAGAGGAGAACCTGGGCTGTTTGGAGAATACAGTCTTTTCAGAGCAGACCTTTGAAATCGAGCAAGAATAACTTTAAACAATAAGATGCTTCTCTCTCCCCCTCGGCTGTTGCCCAGGCAACGCCAGAGTGCTCAACAACTGTTTAGTTTTTTAAGAAACCAAATCTCCCTCCCTTTGGTCAGCTACCGCCAGGAAGATGAAGAGGCGGCGGAGGCACCCCTCACGGGCCATTGTGTGGGAACCCGGGTCAGCTGCCTGCAGCAGTGACATTTAAATCTGACGTTACATATTACAGATGAACCCCAAGCCGCACTCCTCTGAGGCTTTGTGCTCCCAAACTGGGGAGGCTCTAAGCCTGTGAGGGAGGCGCCCTGGCAGTTTGGGGGTCATTTCCAGAGGCTGACCTCCACTTGCTAAAGTGGTTGGGAACTGGTGTGGGTATGGGGCAGTCATCAGCCCCCAGTGCCTCTGCATGGCCTGGCCTAGGAGAGTCCTCATTAGGTCAGGGGCCACCTTGGGAGTGTTACACCCCCAGAAGCTCAGACTTTCCAGGACCGCTGCCAAATAGTGGGGGCAAGCCCTACTGATCTCCACGTCATACAAAGAAACCAGGGACAGCGAATTCTAAAAGAAAGCTAGATACCAGCCCTCCAGAAACTCCACGGCTGCCCTTCCATGGAGGTGTCACTGTGTGCCCATTTTCTAGCTGCAAACACTGACACAATTGACAGTGGCTGAGGCAGGACTCAGAGCTTGGGCTAGCCTAACTAGATGGTGGGACTCACAAGTGTCTCACCCACAGTGTCCTCAGGGAGGTTTTGTGACCAGTGGTAGATCTTTGTCCTACTAGGGGGACCAGCTCCCTACTTTGCCCCCATCAAAGGAAAACAGTAAGGTTGGTTTCGTCCCCGGTTCCGGGTTCCCAGGCAGGTCGAAGGACACGCACACATTTTGCACATCCGTGATGTGGAGACATACTGGGCAGATCATTGTGAGGAAGACAATAATTAGGGTGGCCACTGAAAGGCAAATGTGCTGGCTCAGGCCTGTAGTTCTAGTACTAAGGCTGAGACAGGAGGATTGCTATGAGTTCAGGACTAGCCTGGGTTATAGAATAAAACCTGGGCTCCGACAAACAAACAAACCGCCAAGACTAAAACAGGACTGGGAGATACTTTAGCTGCTAAAGAACTTTTAGTTTCAGCATCAGGACCTGAGTTCAATGACCTCATCTACATTGCTTTTATTCTTATTTTAAAAGAATTTTATTGTTTCACATCATATACCCAATACCACTTATGTCCTGTCCCCGCATATCTGCCCTTTGCTCTTGCAACCGACCCCCCAAATAAAACGCACGCACTCTGCAGGCACGCAGGCACGCACACACAAAAAAGCAAAGCATAGAAAAACATCTCATCATGGAATCTGTAGAGTGTCTATCACAGTGTGTCCCTCAGTGTATCCTCCGTCCACACATCTTCACTTGCAAATGTTCATTGCACTGAGTTATTGGTCTAGTTTAAGACCTCTGGCTTCGGTGACAGCATCAATAGTGGATCCTCTCCGGGAATCCTCTAGGTTATCCTGTTGTTGCCCTGTGTCATGGAGGTCCTGCAGCTTTGGCTCAGTAGGACTTACCCTCTCACAGGTCCCAGTCATTCGCAGATGACATACATTTTGGAGTGGGCCAACTCAGAGTCCTGGATCTGGGGCTGGGTAGTAGCCGAGCTGGCCAGTGTGCAGGCTCACCCTTACCCACACCACCAGAGCGAGCTCTCCAGTCCTGCTCCAGCTCGGATCCACCCAATGCTGCTGTTGGCAGGAGGCAGGCTCAGCTCTCCTGCTCTGGTGCCCTCAGGGCCAGCTCACCCACCCACACCTTCAGAGCCAACTGCACCATGCTGCCTAGTGAAGGCCTGGAGCCCACTCTCCCAGGTGCTGCAGCTATGAGGGGCTGGGCCGGCTCTCTTGCTCTCAGAGCCTCTGGGTTGGCTCACCCCTCTCAAGGTCAGGTCCACTGTGTTGCATAGGTGAGGTACAGGGCCTGCTCTAGAGTGTTGCAGCTCACCTGCTCTCACACACCCCTGGGTCAGCTCTTTCGACTGCTGCAGGTGGCAAGGGATGAGGAAGGGAGGGCATCACCCCTGAACCCACACCACCTCATGGCAGACAAGCAAAGAGTGGCAGCTCTTTCAAATCTTGCCCTTGGGGCCAGCTCACCAGTCCCCTCTTGACTAGGGCCAGCCCTACTGAGCTGCCCGGGCAAGATGCAGTGCCTGCTCTCCCAAGTGCTGCAGCCAGTGGGGGCAGGGCTAGCTTGCCTTTGCTTATGACCCAGTGAGCAACGTTCCTATAAAGGAGACAGCTTTTCCGCACTCACACCCCCAACCCCCATCCCTTGCCCCCAGGGCCAGCTTGACTGTGTTGCCTGGGTGAGGTACAGGCCCTGCTCTTCCAACCACTGCCACTGTTGAAAGGTGGTGCCAGCTCTCCAGAGCGCCCCATCCGGTGAGGAGTAGAACCAGTTCTGCACGGCCCCTGGACATCCATGTGGTCCCTGGGAAGCTGCCCTAGCCAGGGACATTCCCGTGTTGTTTAATGGTAATCTGAGCCTTGGATATCACACTAACCCCTGGTGCTGTGTAGCCATGGACCCAGAGGTGACCCCCAGCAGCAGCTCGGGCTTGGACCTCAGTATGGCCCTGGGTGGCAAGGCTGGCCATCCACAACAGGCTCCTCCTCTCCACCCTTCGAGTCTCCAGTTCCATCTCTCTTCATAATGCTCAAGCGCTCACTCCCCCCCCCCCACCTGGCCACCACAGACTCGCACACTGCGATGGCTCCCGCTGCAGGCCGGCCATGTGGTTGGTGGGCCCCTGAGTGACAACCTCCATCCGCACTGCATGGTGTGGAGGTAAGCAGATGCCTACACCCGCCTGTGCCCTGCACAGGGGAGGGGACACGGGGCAGGGGTGGTGGTGGCATGGTGGTCTGCAGGTCTCTGTCTGCATGGTGGTAGGTGGGGCTCTGTGTGTCTATGGCCTGTCTGTGCCATGGGGTGGAAGGCTGATCTGTGGGCATCTTTCCCTGCCCACACCTTGCAGCATGGAGAAAAGCAGGTCTCTGGCTGTCCTCTTCCTGGGCGGCGCTGTCTGGATTTGATTTGATTTTTATGTGTCCAAGGCATAAAACAGTCTTGACTACCCAGCCAGACATCAAGCTAGGGTGAACACCGCTCTGCCCCTGACTGATATAAGAACACCATCATCAAGAAGTCTCTTTGCCCCTTGTGGGGTGGTGGGGAGAGGGCGTCCTTTCTTTTCCTTTAAGAAAAGAATCATCGCTTCTCGGCCTTTTGGCTAAGATCAAGTGTAGAAAAGAATCAAGTGTAACTAACACATACTTGTAATCCAAGCTGGGCCATGTGGGTAAAGGGGATAGAGGGTGAGAAGAGAAGCAGAAGAGGCAGAGAGAGGCGGACCCTGGATCCTGGATCACTGGCCAGTCAGTCAGTCAGTCAGTCAGTTTAGCCTACTGAATGAGTTCCAGGCCAGTGGGGAGACTCTTCAGAAAACAAAACAAAAATCACCTGAGAAAATCACCAAGTTGTCTGTTGGCCTCCACACACAGGTGCACATAGCACACCCATGGGCATGTACCCTGCCCCCAAACCACACACACACACACACACACACACACACACACATACACACACACACACACACACATACACACCCCTCCCAAGCAAACAATGCAGCCATGAGAAATTTGTATGTTTGAAACAGAGTTCATACTTGATGACCCCAGAAAAGAAGTCTTACTATTTCCCCTTTCAGAAGAGGAGGGTCAGAAAAGTAGGGTTTCCTGGGTGGAAATCGGTAAACATGGACCCCCAAGGACAGGTCTTGGCACTCAGTTGGTTCAGAGTACGAAGTGGCTATCTTTTCTTGGGAGATGGGCTTTTCCCAGGGCTTCTGTCTCCTGGGAAACAAAACACACGAGAGAGGGTTAAATTTAGAAAGGCTAAGCAGGTTAGACTAGACCCTTATCCGCCCAGGCAGCAGACTCGGGATGGGAAATTGGCTTCAGCCACAACGAAAACACAGAAGAGGAAGTCTTGACACCTGTGAAATGAGAAAGGCAGAAACAGAGTCTTGATGGGAGTCTACTCATACGTGCATATGTGCATGTGCATGTGTGTGTGCATGAGGGCATGAATGTGTGTATGTGTACGTGTGTACATGCAGGTGCGTGAATTTGTGTGTGTGTGAATGTGTGTATGTGCGTGTGCATGAGTGTGACTGTGTGTGGATGTGTGTGTGAATGTGTGTATGTGTGTGTGCATGAGTGTGAATGTATATGTGTGTGTGCATGAGTGTGAATGTGTGTGGATGTGTGTGTGAATGTGTGTATGTGTGCATGTGAACGTGTGTATATGTGTGTGTGAATGTGTGTATGTGTGCATGTGAATGTGTGTATATGTGTGTGAATGTGTATGTGTGTGTGAATGTGTGTATATGTGTGTGAATGTGTGTGAATGTGTACGTGTGCATTTGTGTGTGTGAATGTATGTGTCTGTGAATGTGTGTGTGAATGTGTATGTGTAGTTTGTGTGTGTGTGAATGTGTGCACATGAGTGTGTGTGTATGTGTGAAGGTGTGAATTGTGTGTTTGTGTGTGCATGCACAAGTGTGTGTGTGTGTGTGTGTGTGTGTGTGTGTGTGTGTTGGCAGCAGCCAGGTTCAGGTTTGGACTGAGTGGGAGAGCTCCTGACCCTGGGCGGGCAGCCTTGCCCTGTCAGGGAATCCTGGGAGGTGACAGGGTACACGGCCGTGAGCTGCTAAAGTGCTGAGTAACATTTCCTAGCCACACATCACCCTTGTCCCTGGGCCCTTCCTCTTGCCCAGATGCTGTCCTCCAGCACCATCTCCCTGCACAAAGTCCCTGTCCCTTCACCCTGCCACCCAGCACGTCTCGATTAGTACTGCTAAATGGCAAGCCCAGAGGTACAGTGAGGGAAGGGCTGGGTAATGAACTCCCATTGGTTTCCTTCGCAAGATCACTGCCTTAATTTACGAGGCCTGAGTGAGTCTCATTTCCCCAGTGCACGTTGAGTAATTAACTATTAATAAAAGCATTACTGAGTTAACCACGGGGGCATGTTTAATTCATGGGGCAGCTGGGAACAGGATGGGTAAGGCTCAGTGGGGGATTCCTCTTAGGGCCAAAAGACAACAGCAGGGGGCCCTGCCCTGCTAGACCTCAGCCTCCTGTGGTAGGCTATTCCTGTTGCCCCCTAGGCAGAGGGGCCTAATTGGCAGGAGGGCATCGAAACTCCCTGGCATCCCTCCTTGGAGGTGGCAGTGCTGGGGAGATGGAGCCTTGGGGCTCTGGGAGGAAGGACTCCATTCAGTGACCAGAGTAAGTGACCTTGGGCAAGTGATCTTGGGCAAGCAGACAAATCTCTCTCAGCCCATTCTGTAATCTGGAAACTGAGACTTTAAGTAACTGGGAAGTGGTTACTTCCCAGTGCGGGCTAAAGCATTCAGGGGTGGCACGGATGGGCAAAGGGTGGCAAAGCTTTGGTGTGAGTGTTCCTCAGGACCTGTGCGAGCACACTGCTGAGGGAACAGTGAGGGAGACGAGACACTTGGTCCTCGAAGTGGACATCCCTGTCAGAATACCTTCTGGCGGCCATGCCGTTTTCAGAAGCAAGCCTGTTACTCCCCAGCCCTCTCCTGTGCACTGCCACCCAGCCACAGTGAACTGGATCTGAAAGTCCGAGCACCACCCCGACACCTACTCGACCTCTGTGCCTTTATGTCCGTTCTGCCCTTTGTGGGCCATGCTTTTTCCCTTCTGTCCCTGTAAGCTCCTATATTGTCCTGAGGAAGTTCACAAGGTCAGGCCTGTCTCAAAGTGGCTCTCCTGACCTACATGGTCCCAGACAACTGGTTGTGCCCTTTTGTGTCTCCCATCCTACCACTGTCTACTTATCTCCTTACCAACCACCACCTATCCATCTGCCAACCTATGCATCCATATATACATACACCTACATACATGTATATACACCTACATACATGTATATACACCTACATACCCACCTGCTCTCCCACCTATCTATGCACTCATCCCTCCCTTCATCCATCAATCCATCCATCCATCCATGCATCCATCCCTCCCTTCATCCATCCATCCCTCCCTCCTTTCACCCACCCATCCCTCCGTCCATCCATGTACTTATTCATTTCCTTATCTACCCATCTGCCTATGTATTGATGTGTCTGTCTGTCTGTCTGCCTGTGTATCTATCCATCTATGCATCAATCTATCTATCCATCCACTCACCCACCAATCCCCTTACCCATTTCCTCATCTGTCCATCCACCTACTCAATCATTTACCCACCCACCCATCTATTTCATCCATCCACCCCCTCACACTCTCATCTCGTCCACACACACCCCTCCACCCATCTATGCACCCAACCACGCAGCCATCTACCCATCATATTTCCCGCATGCCTTCATATACTTCTGAGCTCACTGACATTCTGGACAAGTCTGGCTATCCTTAGACCAGCAGCTCCTAACTTTTTAGGGGGTAAAAACTGTTCCTCAAAAGAATACCCATGTGCACATACACGCCAGGTGGTGATCTTCTCTGCAGGGCCCACGGAGATCCCTGATGGCTTTGGATCTTGGTTGGTGTCCTGAGAATGAAGACATCATGACACAGTGGGGGGTCTGTCTTGAAGAAAATTGTCTACTGAGAGTCATGCCTCATTCCAGTGGCATGCCCACTGCCAGTGACAAGAGTAGCACCAGGTAACAGCGGTGCCTCTCGTCCCTCCTGGTAACTCTGATGGGGACTAAGCATTAGGACTGCCTTGCCTTCTCTCTCGCCCAGGGCTACTTTCTAGTAGACTTCCATATCTCTCCATGGACTCCCCAGAGGGGCCTCTGGGTTCAGAGCTCTGCACACGTTCCTAGAGGGTGAGGCAGGTGTTTGATGACTTCCATGATGTCTATGGTTTTAACCAGGCAGGCGCCTGCTGATGCTCCAGAAGCATTTCCTGAGTGTACTCTGATAGACGTCCTGGTCCCCAGCAGGAGTGTTCTTCTCAGACACTAAGAGTTCTTCTCAGACACTAAGAGAAAGGGATGGCCCTGCCACCAGACGCCAGGGCCTGGGGGTTGCTGGCCTGTTTTAGGGAAGTGTATTAGGTTGCCAATGAGACTGTAAATAACCATGGGAACAGCAGTCAAGCTCATTGGTTGCTCTGATGCTGGGGGGGGGGGGCTGGCTGATGTCAGGGCTGTGTGGCTGGGGGGCAGGCAGAGGTCAGACTGGCAACTCATGGCTGGTGGGGGGTGGAGGATGGGAACCAGCCCATTTTACTGAGCAAATCATTGCAAAGTTACAACTAGCACTGCCCATTCACACTTAAAACAAACAAAACAATAAGATATTTTAATAGCACTTAGGGAGGAGTAGGTATGGGTAAAATACCACACTATGGCGCTCAGAGGACAATCCGTGGGAGATGCTGTTTCGTCCCACCATGTGGGGCCAGGGATCAAACTCAAGTTTCGGGTTTGGTGGCAAGCGCTTTTTTGCTGACAGAGCCCTCTCTCCACTACTGGAAATTCCCCTGTGAAATGAACACCGTTAAGAGGCTCCCCTAAGAGTCAGGCTCCTCTCCCTTGTCACCTGGGTACGTTGTGACATCCCCGATCTGCATCCCGACAGCTAATAACTGTGTCCAGCACTGAGGGGATTTCCAGACATCTCTGTCTCCACGGTTGCTCAGGAGATAGCATTATTCCATTTGTGGGTAAAGAAACCGACTTTGGGGTGGGGGGGGGGAGGACCAGCAACATGCCCACTGGGGCAGAGAAAAATGGATGGCTTCTAGATCCTCGGCCTGTGTGAGATTAGCTTCCACAGCCAACATGAAATAGGTCCACGCGTCCTAGCTGTATCGGGCCACCTGGCATTAAATAACTTACATGGAGGGTCAGGGGGTGGCCTCTCTGCCCTGTCCTCCCCACACCTGCTCTCATTCCCTGGGCTAGGACAAAGGACTCCGTCTTCAAGTGCAGCAGCCCGCCATGTGCCCAACACTCCCTGGTCCCCACCCCCACCCCCCTGGAAGGAAGATCCCGGATCCGCCACCCTCAGGTCTTTTGCCTGTGCCAATTCATGATAAACAAGATGCTTGCAGGTACCACAGGGCAAATTCTCCTGGCGCCAGGCAAATTCAGCCCACTGGAATCTTTACAGCAGAGGGAGAAACAAGTGGAGATGATCCCCTGAGCCCCAAAGGTAGAGAGGGAAGCAGAATTAAAGATGCAGGTGTACCAGGCTCTCGGCAAACCTCTGGCTTGTTCTTGTCCACACACCAACCACAAGCGTCCTAGTATATTGGGGTCATTAACCTTCCTCTCACTGTGGGCTCCAGGGAGAGGCGGTGGGCATGTAAGCACTTAAAACTCAGACCTAGGTCAACCCCCGCCCCCTTTCCGCTGCTGCAGCAGCTCTGGAGATGGGGACAGACTGTACAGCCTCAGAGAGACCAGTCACATCCTCGGCTTCCCTCAACCTGGGCAAACGCTGAGTTGCCATGGTGATGCTGCAGCCCCCAAGATGCAGTGGCTGCAGACAGCATGGGTGGTTGGAGGGCTCAGGGCTGAGGGTGGACAGTCTAGACCAGGAGGCCAGGCAACTGGGTGGACCGGGTGGGGGAGGAGGGAAGGGAGGCCTCCTCTAGGCCTGGCTGGTAATTGCTGCTAAGTGAGGGGCTGTCATTGAACCCAACATGTGAGTGGTGAGGGCCCACTCCGCACCCTGTAATTACTGCACCAGACAGCAGTGCCAGATTGTGTCCTGGAGAGGGGGGCGGTGCAGAACAGACAGGAAGCTCTCATCCACCTGAGCCAGTGGGCTGTGTGGCTCTCCCCCTCACAGGCAGCCTTCTCAGTCCCTCTCGGCCCGACTCTTCCCACATCACTGGGTTGGAACAAGAGCATTTTTGTAATCCTGACCTCTGAGCTTGCAGAACCCAAGACAGGCCGGGGCCAAATAAGGTGGCTCCCTGGAGTGTGGAGGTTGGCAGGGAAATTGGGACTCAAGGCTGGTCAGAGTTCCTTTGAGGATGGTTGCTCCTGGGCCTCAGTCTCCCTGCCACTCTCAGCTCACAGGGGATCCCTCTACAGCAGGGGTGGGCAAGAACTCACTTTTGGAAACCAGATTTTACTGGGATGTAGCCACGCCCCTTGTATCTGTGCCATGCAAGGCTTCTTGCCTGCTTCAAGTTGCAGCAGACACCATATGGTTCTCAATGGAAATATTTACCCTCGTCCTTTCCACAAGTCTGGAGTCCGGCTCATGTTCTGGGCATAACCAATGGAGCTCCAGTCGCTCCAGCTCTACACAGAGCCCCTCCTGGGTCTTTGCCCAGGGGTAGCAGCAGGCAGGGCTGGAACCAGTGTGGGCAAATGGCGCCACCTGCTGTGGGTGCCTGAAGCACTTTTGTGAGCGAGCCTCCTGGGTCAGCCACTCCCCTGCCAAGGCAGAGAACAGCTCTGAGAAGGGGCGACCATCACATGTCAGGCCACAAGAGGGCTCAGCCCTGTGTCCTGGCCCTAGAGAAGTGCACAAACTGGCCCATATTACAGAACCAAGTCCCCCCTGCCCAGTGATGGTAAATTCTTCCTAAGTCTTAGTCTCTTGGTTCTTGACAGTATTTTAAGACTACATAGCACTTAATCTGTAACATTTTCCAGAAAGCGTGAGATAGACATTATCCCCCCTTTTAAACCCCATCTTTTAAAAACATACACAACCTACAGCACAGAGAAGCTAAGTTATCCACCTAAGGTCACACAGCCAGTAAGAAGACAGAACCAGATTGCAAGTCTGGGCTGTGGAACTGGTAGTCTCCAGAAGATGGCACTGGGCAAACACGCATTTATTTCCTGCTGTGGGTCCATGGTGTGGACCTGGGTCACAAACAGGAGCATGAGCTACAGAAGGCAGGAGGCCAGGCCCCAGGCAGGGAACGGAGGAGAGGCCAGGCCCCAGGGCTCTCCTTGCTCTCGTGCCTTAGGCAACATTGTGCTGTGGAGAAGGAAATCATTATTTCAACTATAAATAAATCTACTCTCTGAGGAAGCTGCTGTCCAGGTGATGAGGCCCAGCCTCTCCATGACTCCTTCCCAGATGTCCCACAGTCTGAACCTGAGAAACTACCTCACCTCTGAGAGCCAGAGCAACAGTGGACAGGCCACTGGCTCCCTTCACTGACAGCTCAGACTCCAGGTGAGCCTGGCTTCGCTTTGTGGGACCAAGCTGCACAGGAGAGAACAGGAGCCTCAGAGCTCTTGCCGGTGGCTCTGCGGCCACCACTTGCAGCTGCTCTGAGGAACCAGCCGGGCCCCTGGAGCAGTGGCGACTGGAGAGTGGCCGACTGGAGAGCGGTCTGCTTATGCTGCTTCCGAGCTGGTCACTGCTGCCCCTGGGTCATGAAATACTCCTCTTCACCGTTGTCCTCCTCCTGCTGGCTGCTCTGGAGCAACAGCTCCAGGTCGGCGCTGGAGCCCAGGCCCTTCCGGGGCTTAGGGCCACCATCACCTTGGGGTAGACACACCATAGTTACTGACCCTATATCCTCTCAGGGGGCCAGAACCATCTGGCACATGTCCCCATCTACAGCAACAGCTGGTGAGCGGGGGCTGGATGGCAGGACAGTCAGTAATGCTAAGCCGTGGGGAGGAGGCCACAGTACCTCTGGAATGTAGGGCCTTGAGGGCCACGTGAAGGGAGATGCCAGAGAGGCAGAGGGCGAAGCCCAGCCAGTTCAGAAGGCTGATCTGGTCACCCAGCAGGTGAGCTGCCAATAGCAGGGTGCAGACTTCCTGTGGGTAGAGGCAGGACATGGGTCAGAGGCTGACTCTGTGGCCTGGAGGGTGGGGCTCTGTGTACACTGAGGCCAAAGCCAGACCAGCTGATATGACAGGCAGCCTCTGTGCCCAGGCCACTGGCCTGCAGGCCTGGTGTTACTGAAGTGCAGATGTGTAACTCTCAGCAAAAGCAGAATGCCAACCAACCCCCAAACCACCGCACAGGTGCCCCCCGCGGTAAGGGAGTCTGCTGTTGCTTGGCGTCCACAGATGGACAGCCCTCAGCGTGGCTTTGTTGAGATGGGCCTCTCCTCGTCATAGCTAGATGCTTAACACCCAAACGTTGGCTTTGGGGGTCAATGCCCTACCTGGCTAGATGGAAACTCCTTCATAGACCTGACCAGTGTCCAGCTCTCAATGCTGGGACTTTTCAAGGGTCAACATTCAGTGTCCCAGGTCACTGCCATTAACTCGAGCTGCCAGTCAGGTACAATGTGGGCACACTGGAGGCCTAGTGGTGTGAGGCTTGGCCTGCAGCCTCAGAGCTGTGCACTGGCGAGAAGTGACACTTGCTCAGCTCCACAGGGGGAAATAACAGCACATCACACTCTGCTGTCTGTCCTCCAACCTTCTCAGGGCGCGGAGACAGGAGCAGAGCTGCTAGAAGCCCTCACGGGGTTCCAGCCCGGGTAGGTCTGGGGTCACTCCCAGTGTGTACCTTAAAAATGCCAGCAATGGAGAGTGTGAGGCTCGAGGTTCTGGAGACCAAGAGGAACTCAGAGAAGCCCAAGCCAAAGGCCAGAATCCCTCCGAGGAGGAGGCTCCCCAGAACCCACAGGAGCAGGCCCGGGTCCTGGAAGCGGAAGATCTTCTCAGAGGTGGACAAATGGAGACCTGAAAGCAAAAGGGAGAACGGGCGGGAGGCCAGAGCCTATACAGCACAGCTGGCCCTGCTCAACAGCTACAGGGTTTCTTCAACATGGCATTGGGGGTGGTGTGTGTGTGGCTGAGTATCTGAGGTAGGAGAGAAGGACAGGGGCTTTAAAATAGCCCTCCATAGATTGCCTGAGATTCAGGGACCAAGGCAGGCAGTACAGAGCCCAGGGCAATACATGTCCATTATCAGAACAGGAGGAATTGTACCTGTGGGCTCCGGTGGAGGCTGACTATATAGGAATGCAAAATGTACAGTAGTGGGATCCCTCACCTTTAGATTGTGTGCATGGGAGTGTGTGTGTGTGTGTGTGTGTGTGTGTGTGTGTGTGTGTGTGTGTGTGTGTGTGTGTGGACTGTGGTGGCCTCCTTTGGCTGTGGATTCCCCTCTTGACAGAATGACAAGACAGCGACTAGACTGTCACTTCTTCAGCAAGCAGTATAATCTAATGAACTTATCTCAAAAAATAAAAACACACTCCCAAACCCTGAGCTGAGTGCAGTGGAACACACACTGTGATCACAGCACCCGGGGCGGGGGGCGGGGGGCAGATGACTGGTTCAAACATCAGCTACATAGAAAACTACAGCCCGGGCTACACAAGACCCATCCTAAACAGAACCAAAACACACATATGTAAGCTCATGATGAGGCCTCAGCCCCTTGCTCCACAGCACACTGCACACTGCACTGATTTTTGCTTCAATTTTCATAAGTGGTGGCTTCCTTCTTAAAGGGTTCCCCGGGCTCTTCCCACAGCAAGGCCCCAGGATGTGTTAAGAGTGGGTGAGGTCAGTATCCACTGGGCACAGTGGACCCAGGAGGGCACTGAAGGCAGACAAGAACTTTGGGGGATTAGGAGGGGGTGCAAAATTCCACAGCGGCGTGCCCCAGGCCAGTAGCCTGGTGATGTGAGCCATCTTGTTTGGTGCTGGGCTCAGAGCGCTGCAAAGGCAAATTGAAGGGAATTCGGGGAAGAGCAACACAAGTAATGAAGGCGCTTGGGGGATTAATTTACCAGAGAAGATTAAAGGAGCTAAGTCCATGCAGCTTTGCTAAGTGGCGGCGACCAGGGGCTTGCGGATGAGGTTTGCAGAGCGGGAACAGTGAGAGGGCCTGGGAGGGGGTGAGTGTGGTGTTTGCTACAAGGGGCATAATGAAGGAATGGGGAGAGATTTTAAAAAGGAAAAGCATGAGGCTCCGCACACAAGTTTCCTGGACAACGGGGCTGAGGAATAATTTTCTCACGGAGGCTGGAGACGCTTCGCTGCTTGAAACTTAAATGGATGTGGGATGGAATTTTCTGTAATGACCCTGAGGACAGTTGGGACTCTGAGAAGGAGGGTAAACAAGGGACAAGGACTAATCCCAAAGCACTGGAGGAGGAAAGGTGACAACATTCTGTCCACCTTGTACAGCCCCTGGCCTTGCCTCTCCTCTGAAAGCCACAGGAGATGGAACAGTTGTCCATGTGCCCAGGCTGTCCCCCAACCCCAGCTGTGGAAGGAGCCACTCTGTCCACCCTGGCTAAACATCCATGGTTAAGCCTCCTGCCCTGCTTGCCAGGGATCTGGATGACATCAATTCTCCGGCCCACCACTCATCCTCTACCACCCCCCTCTCCAACCCAGGCACCCCACCTGTGACAGACACGGACTCTGCTCCCTGGGCGGCATGTGCACAGTGTAGCAGTGGGCCTAGCCTCCTGCTGCCAGGTTGTGGGCACCTAGTGTGGCTCGCTTAAGAGCTATGGGATTGTGGGCAAGCTTTCAACGTTGTTTTCTCGGTTTCTTTCTCCCACTGAATAGGGATGACAACAGGTTATAAGGGGAAGACAAACCTATGCATTTAAAAGGTCGCAAGCAAGGGGCTGGGGATTTAGCTCAGTGGTAGAGCGCTTGCCTAGCAAGCACAAGGCCCTGGGTTCGGTCCTCAGCTCTGAAAAAATAAAATAAAATAAACAAACCCAGCTATGGCTGATAGAGGCGGGGGTTCAGGAGTTCAAGGTCACTCTTCTCTAGGTGGCTAGTCTGAAGCCAGCCTGGGCTATGTGAAAGGTCGCAAGCAGTTCAGGTGCCTCTGGGGCTGTCCTCAGCCTCTGCTCTGACTCCTTGTATTTCACACCTAATTCTCTGCAGCCTTGGCTCATGGGGTTCTACTCATTCTGTGTGTCTGTCTATTCCCAAACCACGGCTGCTGGGGAGGGGCTGAGTTCTGGGTCTGCGCAACCTCTATGGCTAGCACCGTGCTGAGCTCAGAGGGGTCATGTTGGATCTGCTGTTCTATGGTACCCAGGGGGAGAAGACCAAGTGTACCTTCGAATACGGCAAAGAGAGGGAAGAGCCCCAGAAACATGAGTGGCTGCAGGTGGAACATGGTGTCAATGGGATTCTGGAGACCTGCAGGACAGGACACGACAACTATTGTCAGGCCGGGCCTGTTAGCCTGGGTTTACCTGGCCCCCAACCCTCCCCGGGGGGCTCACCGAGATCAGCTTTCTGAAGAAGCATTTGTGTAAGGGTCCAGCGGATGCCGCCAATGAACGAAGCCCCCAGCACCAAGGCAAAGCCCTCCACGTTGAACTGCGTGGACTTATAGGTAAACATGAAGAGGCCGCCAGCAATGAGCAGGACCACCAGGACCAGCGCTGCACGCTAGAGGGGGGACAGTGCGGCTCACTGGGAGCTCCAGGCTCAAGCATGTGCCGTGTCTCCTTCTATGCCTCGTCCCCTCCAAAGCCTACTGACGGACTCAAGGCTGACATGCAGCAAGCATGTTCCTAACATCATACTTGTTCTGAAATACTCAAGTACTGGTGTCCCTTCCAGGCTCCAAGTGCCCCTTAACAAACAGGACCCGCTGAGTTGCCCCAGGGGAATCCCAGGGCCCGGGGCCCACGCTGACCCTGCCACGCTTACTTCTAAACCTTCAGCTGTCACCCATATCTAGGTCCCCTCCCCAAGAAAGACATTCCAGAGACATGGGGCCGGCAGTGTCCTGCCACAGAGTGACAATGTGGGGCTCACCAGCTCCTCCAGCTTGAAGATCAGAGAGAAGATCAGGATAAAGAGCACAGCAGAGGATTTGGTCATTGTGTACCTGGAGCAGAGCAGATACCCACAATGCATGGCGGCAGACCCACCTGAGGGCAACCAGGCCCCAAAGGAGCCAGCCAGTGGGTCTGTGTGGGTATGCCACCTTTCGTGGGAGGAAGTCTCTAAGAGGCCTGGCTGTCACTGAGGGATGAGCCGTGGGCCTGACACCAAGCCTACTCAGTTTGTTCTTTACCTGGCTGGGGTAGAGACTAGGTAAGGAGGACAGAAACTTGGACAAAGAGAAGTGAGGGGTTGCACTCTCTCTGAAGCAAGACATCAGAGCTCTGACACACAGTGCTCCACTGCCTGGTTCTCCTGACACACACACACACACACACACACACACACACACACACACACACACACACACACACACACATTGGTTCCCATCCCTCCCCCACCCTGCCAAGAACTCATGGCTGCTCTGTCCTCTGTCCTGTCCCTTGGCTTCCCCTTGCTGCCTGGCCAGCAGGTGCAGCCTATCTCTCTGCCCTGGGCTTATGACAGAGCAGAGGACAGGAGGCTTCCTGGAGTGCCACCAGGTGCCAGGGAGGAGCTGAGAGGGAGAATGAGGGCTGGTCGGAGAGAGCAGCAGTGGAGGAGTGGCCCGTTGCTGGCTGTGGAAGTAAGTTTGGCCTGAAGAGGGCGGAGGGTGTGGTCGGTCCTCACAGAGACACAGTGATGTAGAGGAAGCTCCAGTTGGACAGGCCCACGTCAAGTGCTGTTGCCAGTGCTGTGGGGACAGGGAGTTCAGCCAGGGCGGCCAGTTGGCAAGCATAATGCTGAAACTCCTGAGTGCCTGCTTGCCTTCTCTTCCACCAAGCAACTCAGGGTAACCCCTAGCCAAAGAGTCTATCCTGCTTAGGGCTGGAGTCCCTTCTGACTGGCTAGGCCTGCTAAGCCCCTTTCCGCCTACTCCCTGCTCCAGCAGACTTCTCTCCTTTCTGACCTCGCATACCCAGGGTCAGAGGTTCCCATCCACTTCAAGTCTTGCCCACTCAAGACTAGTCCTAGGAAATCTTTTAGCCCCACCCGGCATGGCCACATGGTGAAGCTCCCCCGTTCTGCACTTGGTAGAGCCCACTGAGGCCCATGTGAACCAGCACAGACAAGGACACTGCCTGCTTTGCTGAAACTCGGCTGCGGGAGAGGGGTGGGGAGGAGAGGAGGTAGGTAGCGTGTGGCCACAAGCCCTCCTCCTCACACTGGACCCACCTGTGGGGGCCACTCTTCTGAGGTAGTCAGTCCAGCTGAGCACCACCCGGGCCCTGTGACTGGAGCACTGGACCAGTGCCCTGGACAGGGCGGAGAAGAGGAAGATCACGGCCAGGTGCAGCATGGTCATGAAGAGGGGAAAGTGGAAGCTCTGTGGGGCCCAAAGCAGACAGCAGGAGTGGAGAGATGCTACACAGCCCCTCCGTCTCCTCCCTCTAGTGGCAGGGGCCAATCCAGTGCTCTGCGTGACCCCCATGGAATGAGGGCTTAGTGCCCACTGTGGAGATCACACAGAGAAGTGGCAGCCCAGGGACTCAATCCCTGCCCAGTTTCATCACCACCACCCCTGCTAGCCACCTGCTTAGCCCGCCTGGGACCAGTATCCAGGAAAAGCCACCATGACCCAATGCGACTGTCCCAAGTACAGTCACCTTTGGGCCAGTCCCACACTTGCTTACCTTTGTGAGCCATTTGTTGTAGAACGTGATGCCTATGGAGAAGCAGTAATATAGAAGAACCAGGCCCAGGGTCAGCGCTGCCTTCCACACAAAGGCGACGTCCAGGGCCCACCTCCCCATCCGTGGGCCAGCAGGAATAGGGGCCTCTCTTGAAGGTGGCTGGTAGGGAGAACCAGCAGGACTGGACCACCGTTTTCAAAGGGCGGCTCCCCTGGCTGGAAGAGTCCTCTCGGCCTCCATGATGTGGAATGGGCAGTGGGCCCTTGACTGAGTCCTCACCTAAGGGGCTGGTGGCTGGAGCCAAACTGTTCCATGGTTAGCTGGATGCAACAGTCACGGGTCCCCAGCTATACAGCTGGAGAGAAGAGAGGCGGGGTCAGGTACAGACCAGCTCTGGCCACCAAGAGACCAGAGGCCACGGGTCCTGCCCCAGTCTAGGTACTTGAGGCTCTAGTACACATTCAAACTGTCTTCCACACAGATGGCTGCGGTCTCGTCAGGCCTTGCTCCGGCCCTTCAGCAGCCCCCAGCTGCCTTCATGAAGGCCAAGCCCTGCCTGGAGTTGCAGACTAGACCTGGTCTAGTCTGTCATTGCCAGTCTGTTCCCAGCCAGAAGGGATGGCGGGAACACACACCCAGCCCACCCTTCTATCCCTCCTCAGTGTGGCCAACTTCAGTATAAATCCTGTCCCTCGGGAGCCTGTCTGTGACCCATTGCTCTCCTGCTTCCTTTTTTGGTAGCAACCAAGAAGGGAGTGATTTGAGTGGACAGACTTTTTTTTTCCCCTTTTAGTGCTGCAGACAGAACCCAGGGCCTCATGCTTGGGGCCACGCTCCCAGTGAGCCACACTCCTGTCCCCTCATGTAATGCTTGTAAGGTTACACTCCACGAGGGCCGCACACCCACCCGGCCTTCTCTATATTCCCTTTTAGTCAGATGACTATGACAGAGAGTGGGTATGGGATTTCAGGTCTTTAGGACCTCGAGTGGATCAGCTGTACCTTGCCCTGGTCTTCAACAGCTAGTCTCAACACCGCTGAGTGCCCAGGGCAAACCTGGCTCAGGAGCCCTGGCTCTTCGTGGGTGAGCCTGGTTCACGGTTCTAATGGGCTTCTTCAGGTGTCCTGCAGGTGTTTCCTCCCCACTGTGCTGAAATGCCAGTTCCTCTGGGAGCCCTCCTGAATCACGAGATCAGACTCCTCCCCAACCAGGCTGGACAGACAGACCGCTCTGCACTCTGGAACCTGTTATCTTATCTCCTCCTCGAGGGCAAACCGGGCTGGCTGTGGGCTTTGCCCAAAGGACTCCTGGACTCTGGCTATCTTTAGAGGAGCTTGGAACCCAGGGTGGTGACCTGGAGGAGGTGCCCAGCATTTAGTGAGCAGGGACTAGAAAGGCTAAAAAGGCTTCTGCATCTGGAGCACCTCTGATAGTCACAAGGCAGAGGGCTGGCCACTACTTTTGGCAAACCAGTTTTTCCGGGGCTCTGCCATACATTGAAACTGTTAAGAATACCATGTGGGGGCTGGAGAGATGGCTCAGCCGTTAAAGGCTAGGCTCACAACCAAAAATATAAGAATACCATGTGGGCTGCCCAAATGGAATGCTGCTTCACTGACGGCAACAGTGCTCACAGCTCTGGAGCTGCTGGCGTGGTGGCTGTGAGCTTCCCCTCATGGTGGGCTCACTCTCGTGGATTCTACAGCAAGAAGAATTCTCACTGCAACTCCAGCACCGCAGAAACGAACAGAGCGAAGTATGTCTTATTTCACCCTACAGTTTGGGCACTGACTTCCGGGTTAATAAACAGGCCATGATTAAAGCCATGATGGGTCCAACGAGGAGGCCTTGCCCCACGTGCGTAAGGCAGCCTTATATCTTGATATACTTTCTGTAGGCTCACATCTCCCCAGCATGCAGCCAGTTCTGGTCACCATGAACTCCAGAGGCAGATCCAACTGCTAACCAGACCTGTTCACCTGATCTCACCTCTGATCTCAGGCTCCCGTTGATACAGTTAAACAGTTGGGGACCCAGGGTTAAAGCTTCCTCAAACAGACCTCGAGGTTCCCATTCCCTCAATGCTTGGGGCTCTGTAGCCTGAGACTACTGAATCTTTCTGGGAGAGGCCAGTCTTCTACGCGGCAATCCGTTAACAAATCCGTTTCTACCCAGCAGATGCCACGAGTTTCATGTCCCCCACCCCAAGTTGTAACAACCCAGGCCGTGCCCAGAAATTACTTTGTAGTGCTGGTCTAGCATGTGGAGGGTCTGGGTTGAGTCTCCAACACTCCAGAACAGCCCACACCGTGCTCCCTGAGAACCACCGCCTCCCATTCCCAGGCAGTCGTGGGGCACACTACATGCCAGGGTATCCTGTTCCCCTTTCTCTCAACTTACTAACCTGACTACTTCTGACCACTTCCTCCTTGGTCAATGTACTGCCATTTGTCTACTGTTCAAGCCTCACCTTTCCTTCAGAGAGCTTCTCGAGCTCCCCACTTCTGTGGGACACCATGCAGAAAGTCACCTATCCCCATACGCAAAGACAGAGCTCAGCCAGAAAGGACCCCAGGAAGCAGACATTCACTCTGTGCGTCCTCACTAAGCAGTGATTTGCCTCACACTGGCTAGACAAAATGTAAAACCCCTAAGGGCCTCATCCTCCCTCGATGGTAAGGGAGAGCGGGTTTCTAATCACATCAACCCAAGCAAGGAATTCAGCGGGCGTCCCTTTCCCCAAGAAACCGTGCCTACCTCAGAGCAGGGTGGGCAACGATGCTGTAACACCTGGCTGCCCTCTAGCTCCTCAGCGGAATGTGGCTGTACAGCTTAGTGCTTCAAAGACCTGTGAGAAAACCCGTCTGTGTCACCGACAACGGAGACTGCGTTATCTGGCCTGCTCTGACTCAGTTTCTCTAGCTGTGCGGTTTTGGGGCAGGGGCGTCACTAGCAGCACTTGACACTGGCCCGTGGTAAGAATCATTCCGTCACAAAGCTTCCCAAAGTCAGCCCACCCCCTTACCTCCCTTACCTTACCAGGCTGTTCACTCAGGCAGTTACTCTTTCCCTGTCACCTGGTCAGAGCCCAGGTTTCTGTGGCTCCTCTCATGAAACTGACAGCTTCCTCCTCAGAGACCTAGTGGGTGTAGCTTACCACAGTCTCTGGAGTCTTCTGCTTTCTGTAAAGCTGTCTGACCAGACCCCTCTCTAACTCAGCCAGTAAGCACTGGTGCCCGAGGGCTGGGATCCGGCCTCTTTGCCGCCTTCATTCCCAGCCCACCAAGACCACCCCAAGCTCTCTGTGAAGGCAGAGGAACCCGGCCCACAGACAGCTCAACCTCAGGGTACCTCGAGAACCTATCTTAATATTCCTCAGGTCTCCATCTGACTCTCAAATCTCTTAGAAATAGCCACCCTAACAACTGTTTACTTAGGCCCAAGGCAGTGATCAATGAAGCCATTTCTGTCTCCCAGCGTTCCTCATCTCCTGCCCTGTCCAGTCCACCTCTGGTTATTCATGGACCTATCTACTTCTCTTCACTTCTCCCACCACCACAGACTATACGCTACAGTTTCCATTCACCTGCACTTGCCTGCCGTCCAGAAAGAGCCAGAGACTGGTCGGTGGTTAGTGAGGTCAACCTGACAGCATCTAGGATCACCTGGGAAATGGGCCTCAGAGCATACCAGAAAGGGGTTCTCTTGACCAGGTTAACTGATATGGGGAGACCCATGCTGTTGTGGGCAGGGACTCCTGGACTCCATAAAAGTAGGGAGAGGGACACTAGCAAACACTGATGGCTCTCAAGGTTCCCGGCTTCAGGACCATGGAAATGTGACCAGCTGCTTCAAGCACTTACTGCCCTGACTTCCTCACGATGGACAGCACAAGGAACTATGGGGGAAAATAAGCCCTTCCTTCCTTAAGTTGCATCAGGGAAAGAAACTAAGATTGCCGATTTCTATAGACTGGAGATCCCTGGGCTGGGTCCACAAGCCCTCCCAGGATCCTGCCTGTCAGCTGCAACCCCACATACGGCCGTGTGCCCAGCACATCAGCCGGTGTCCTCCTTGGCAACCTGATGCTCTCTGCGTCTGTCCCCTTCCCCAGGGCCCCCACTGCGCGTGGCACTTCCCACCGCGTGACGAATGTGTTTGCTCACGTGTCCCTGCCGCGCCTGCTCAGCAGTGTCCATCTGGATAACCCCATCCCCCAGACCCGGCCCCTCGTAAGAATTTAGCGAATGCCAGGCGAACGGGCACAGAGCCAGAGGAAGGCTGGGGAAACTGAGGCCGGGCCAGAATGCAGGGGACCGCCCACCGCACGCCCACTTACCTCCACCCAGGTTCTCGCCGGGAGATTCCTGCCGGAAACTCGAGATGGGCACTGTCCCGCTGGAAGCGAGACTTCCGCCGGAAGCCGGTGGGGGTGGGCGGAGCCAGAACAACTCCCTCAACTAAGGCGGCCACAGCAAGCTTTCTAACAGTGCCTCTGTAGTTTTCCCCTAAGCGAGCACCAGGAACGAATCACAGATACTAATAACTCTGTAGCGGGCCTTTTTCTTTTGGGACCTCAAGCAGCTAGGATAATGATTTGACAACCATTAAATTTTAGAGGTAAAAGATCTTGGCAAAGTAATAATGGACACTTTGTGAAATTACATGTGCCTATACTTTTGTGAGAATTATTCAATAAGCTGAGTACGGGAAGTTCATCCCAGAGGAAATGGAACCCGAAAGGAAGTGGATGAGAAGGATCTAGTCTTACTGGGAGCCCAGGAAGACAGGTGGCCTCAGAACAATTTAGCATACCTGGATTTGATTCATTTTAGGAACAGGGTACGTGAGCAAGATAATCTCTTAAGCCAAGCAAGCTAGGGCTGCAAACCCGAGCTGGCCCACTTCTGGGCTTCTGCTCATCCGGGCTCTACTAGGACTGGCTGCAAACAGAGATTCTTGCACATGACTTGGCTGGGCTCCTGGCTCCTAGCAGAAGGCTCAAGGCCAGAGTGTAAGCTGTGCTTTGTGCGCACTGCTGCTGCAGGCTGCTGCCAGCTGGCACCACGAAAGCTTTAGTTTATTCAATGCTTCCTAAGACCTACAGTGGTGCCCATTGCAGCCCAAGGTCCTGGCTTCATTCAGTGCTCAAGGCCTGTGTTGCATGCACTTTCTATGCCTTCTGAAAGCGCCTGTCCTCACCCCCCCCCCCCTTCTGACAGCGGCAAGAGGAAGTATCTATTTTCATCACTGCTCTCATTCAAACCTCCCCGCTACCGAGGCTGCTGGTAGGAGCAACAGCTTAAAGCACCAGCTGGAAGGCTGGGTACTGAGCGCAGGCAACACACGGGGTGCAGAACATGTCTTCTTTGAAAGGCACAAGTACTTGATCTGTTCCCTGGCTGTGTCCCTGGCAGGGAAAAAAGGGAGGATGGGTTCTTGGGGGTGTACAGTATGCCTTTCCACGTTGTACCCAGCAGGGCTGAGCAGGAAACGCTCTGTCCTGTACCACAGTCTGTGAGCATCCTCAGCCAGCAGGTGTGAGTAGTCTGTGCGTGACAGAGCAGGATCAACCAGGGGAGAGGGAGATGCTCTTGGAAGGTGGCTGGAGCTCTCCAGACGCTCCCAGGCACACTGAAGTGAAGACCGCCAGGTGGCTCCCTACCCTTGGGGCAGGGAACAAGTGTAGAGGAAGAGGTGTTGACAGGAACCAGTCTACATGAAAGAGTATTTATTGAAAACACTGTGACTGACAGGAAGCCCCTGGCTGCTCTCTGGTTACACTCAACTCACGACTGAGAGCACAGCAGCTTTGCTCTCAACTTTATTCCTCTTAAACATCCTATCCTAGGATAGGAAGATCTTATATAAATATATATACATGTCTGCATAAGTATGGCCTATAGTAAAGAAAATATATAGTACACTCTTCATTGGGCAGTACCCGCCACGCTAGGCTGCCAATGCTGAATACCACCATTTAACATGCGTCCAAGGAAGGAGGCTGTGCGCGTGCTTCAAGTGCTGCAGCACCAATGAAGGCCCATGGCACAGCTGTGGCCCCGGTACTTCTTGAAATCATGGCTAACGGCAGAAACCACAGTGCCAGGAAGGAGAGAGGGAAGGCAACGCCCCTCGTCTGCGGCAAGAGGGGCACAAATAGAAGGGCCTGTAACTAAGGGGGATGGGAGCATTCTTCCACAGCAAGGACAAGACAGAACTGAAGGGGTGAGCTAGAGGTCTCACCTCGCCTTTCCTTGCAGCATTCCTAGAGCCCGAGAGAGCAAGACTCAAGCTGGAGGCCTCTGCCTGGGCAGGATGAGACTGAGTGCTTGGGGGAAAGTTACTACCTGTCCTGATACCTGCATGGACAAGAGAGACGGGTATCTCTAGAGAGTAGAGGTGGTAAACCCAGAGGCAGCAGCATCTTGGCACAGGATAAGGCTGGAATGAGCCCTCAAAGACCTATGAAGCAAGAGCTCAAGGCTGTTCTTGCCTGAGTCACCTGAAGACAGTCACTCCAAGGCTCTCCCCATCCCCAAGCCTCTCGCCCCCACGGGCAGCCTTTCATGGACCAGCTCCAGCCCATGTGGGTTCTCCAGCCAACCAGAGAGGAGGCTTGAAAGGAAAGGGGATGGCTGTCGGTAGGTCCAGTACCAGATGCAGATGCAGACTCAGCGTGGGAGGCAAGAACATCTTGAGTTCACTCCTCCAACCCGACCCAGGCTCTGTGGTGCTGAGGAGGGCAGCATGCCCTGACTTCATGACTCCTAATGGTTGGGACAGAGAAGCTCCAGGTCCCACTGAGTTTGAGGAGTAGTTTGTACAAATGGAGGGCAAGGCACGGGCTGCCAGTGTCTCTCCTGGGCCCTAGTCCCTTCCCGCTCAGCCATAGTGATAGACGAAGTCGTAGCTGCTGGGCTCCTTGGGGACTGGAGGTGGTGCCTCAGGGATCTGAATGTTCTCCAAGTCCAGAAGCCGCAGCTTCATCTCCATGCTCAGCAGTGTGTCCAAGTCGCTCTTGGTTAGCTCGCTGGACATATCCTTCCCCAGAAGGGCGCTGAGGCCATCGATCCAGATGCAGTACTGTGGGCAAGTTGCAAATGTCACACACTGGCCCCCAGGGCTGCAGTGCGACTCACAGCAGTGCTGTTGGGGACCATTCAGAATACACAAAACTCATGGCAGACAAGAGCAATGGCAGCTAGAAGATGCACATCGCTATCAACTGATAGTTTATGGGAGATTCATGTGGGAATTTAAAAATAATCAGAAATGTGATCTAAGTGCAGCTAAGGAGAACAGGGAACGGGAACCAGGACTGGAACAGAAAACACACTCAATGAACACACTCAGTGAACACACACACACTCAATGAAAACACTCAGTGAACACCCACACTCAATGACACACTCACTCACTCAATGAACACACTCAGTAAACACACACAAACTCAATGAACACACTCAGTGAACACACACACAATGACATACTCACTCAATGAACACACTCGGTGAACACACACACTCAATGAAAACACTCAGTGAACACACACACTCAATAACACACTCACTCACTCACTCAATGAACACACTCAGTGAACACACACACACTCAATGAACACACCCAGTGAACACACACACACTCAATGACATACTCACTCACTCAATGAACACACTCGGTGAACACATACACACTCAATGACACACTCACTCACTCAATGAACACACTCGGCGAACACACACACACTCAATGAATACACACACACTCAATGAAAACACTCAGTGAACATACACACTCAATGAAAACTCACACTCAATGAACAATGAACACACACTCAATGAAAACAAACACTCATTCAATGAACACACTCCATGAACACACACACACTCAATGAAAACACACTCAATGAACAAATGAACACACACACTTAATGAAAACTCACTCAATGAATACTCAATGAACACACACACTCAATGAACACACTCACCCACCCACTCAATGAACATATCCTCAGTGAACACTCAATGAACACACACTCAATGAACGCACACACTCAATGAACACACACTCAATGAAATGAGTGGGAGGCACACAGGGGGTCAGGGGTTGCAATTTGGTCAAAGAAAAAAAAAACTCCACTGATGTTAAAGAATGTTCTTAAGGGAAGTACAAAAGAAACTGACATAGCCTGCGTGGTGGAACAGGCTTATAACACCCAAGCTCTTGGGAGACAAAGGTAGGAGGGTCGGGGGTTCAAGGCTAGCCTAAGCTACAGTAAGGTTGCTGTGATTAGCTCCAAGTTACAGGAGACCCTTTTCAGAAAAACAAAACTTAGGCCAGAGGCTCTGAGAATTCGAGGGCACAGCAGAAGTCGTGCTCGGCAGCCCTCTGCTGCTGCTATGCCTTGTCGGTGCCTAGTTCACCATGCTCTGGCGTCCCAACAAAGCCATACTGGTCCAAGTACAGCTCCTCTTGAAGCTTGACCCAAGTGCTCAACAACAGGCCCTCCATGAACAGAGTTAACTGAGTTGGCACTACCATCCTCCTGGGCTACAGATGAACTGGGAGTCCCGTGAGGAGGAGCAGATCCACCTGGCTCCATAGCCTAGACTAGGTCGGCTCCATGTAACTGGGATTCAGTCCACTTGGGAAAAGTGATTTCGAGATTACAAAGAAGAAAACCTTTC
This sequence comes from Rattus norvegicus, assembly GCF_021556685.1. Lineage (NCBI taxonomy): Eukaryota > Metazoa > Chordata > Mammalia > Rodentia > Muridae > Rattus > Rattus norvegicus. The sequence goes on from NC_141536.1 coordinate 153,817,585, forward strand.
CCATGCTAGGCTAACCTTCTAATAATTGCCAGCTGTTCCTAAGGTGCAAACTTTTAATCCCAGTCCTCTGGAGATAGAGAAAGACAGACCTCTGGAGTTCAAGGCCAGCCTGGTCTACATATCACACACAGGCACGCACACACACATACACACAGAGTAAAGTGGTAAAGTCCAGCCCAGTGGAAGAAGGCCCACAGACTTGGCAATCCATTTTGGCCACCTGGCTTCTGGGGACACTGCCGTGCTGGCCACACCTCCTCTCCAACTGATGAGCCACAGTGAGGGCACTAGTACTCAAGGCAGTGTGGCACAATGCTTACCTCATACTTATTAGGAGCGATGAAATTCAGTGTCTCATCAGGATCATACAGGATGGAGAAGGCCAATTCCAACACCTCCTACAGAGAAAGAGTTGGAGTGACTTGGAGCAGTGACTGGTTATGATGTCACCAAGGTTCCTAGGCATGCACCCATGTATGGCTGGACCTGAGGCCAGTGTTAACTGACCTTAGCTCACCCACTCCCTGCCACAATCACCCTAGGAGGTGGTGGTAGTTTTATAAATTAGGAACTTTGATGGTGATGCCGGCCTGGATCCCAGCAATCGAGAGACTGAGGATTTGAGGTGAGTCTGGGCTACATAGAGAAGGAGACCCACCTTCCCCCAGAAAGCAAGAAACAAAAGCTATTGCAACAAAGTATTTTCAACACTCAGAATGTTGAATGCCAGGACCATATACCATTCTATGTTTTTATCTTAGATCCCAACATGACTGGATTCCTCTTTCTATGGTATTGCTCTCCATACAAAAAAGTTCTGAGTGGTAAAAACCAACCAAAAACAACTCCAGCAAAAGCAACCCACTGATGAGCTGAGACAGTCTGAGCATCAAAACAATAGCTTCAGTGCAGAGTCACATGTGGCTGGCTTACACGCACGCACCCAGAGTCACACCTCAGCTTAAAACCATGCTCTCACAGAGTCACACATGACCGGCTTAAACTCATGCGCTCACGGAACACTAAAAAACACAACAGAGACATAAAAAATTAGTCATGATCGTGTGATACTAGGAACCAGCTCACTGCTTTAGAAGGAGCTGCGTGCAAGGGGAGTCAAGCCTTTGGCCTCTCTTGTTCCATCAGCTGTACCACAGGAAGCCAACAGGAGACAGAGGCAGGCTTCCTCACTGAGAAGTGGCTCGGCTCATTAGTAAACTGAATACCCTAGTGTACCAGGCTTAGCCCTGAGCAGCCATTGTCTGCTGACACAGAGAGCACCACCCAGCCATTATGGGCCTCTGGATAGGCCCCAGTACCATGTGGATATGGCCAAGCCAGGGCAAAGTCAGATCTGAACCAAATCAAACCTCTAGGTCCCCGTGCCAATTTGCAGATCTGGGACAGAAGACAACACGGAGAGCCAGTCAGCAAAACTCAGTCTGGGAAATGACCACATAAGCAACATGGTCTATTAAACTAATAAAGTGAAGACAGGAAAAAGATGGAGGGGAAGTGCACGGACAAAGACTTGGAGATGCACACACTGTAGCAAGCAAACCACTGGAGCTGATTCAAAAGCAGGCACGACGTGTGCAGCCGTGTGCACACAGCATTTATAAGACAGTGGGTGGACATCTCCAAGGGAATGCAGTATTTCATGTTAAATAGTGGTCTTCCATCTTCTGCTAGGTGTGTTACTGTGACTCCATGGCTGTAGCCTCCAGAGATGTCAGGAGATACTCACGAAAGAGATGGTGTGCTATCTGGGGTCTCCCAAAGTGGCAAGGAGGAGCGGGTGGCAGAATCTGCCAGGGTTGCCGAGGCTGGTGAGCTGTGCACTGGGATCTACTTAGTCTTAGAGCGCTCGGCACTCTTAATGTTGGCTGTATAGTTTACAGTGGGCAGAGGGCCTGTGTGTGCCCAGAACCATGTCTGCAGCTGTCATGGGCAGGGGCTGGGGCGCAGCACAGCCACCTCTCACCTTGTTCTGTTTCAGGGCACTCTTCTCTTTCATGTGAGGACAGTCTTTCCCAGTGACAATGGCCTTAATATCTGCAACAGGGACTGAGAAACAAGGGAATTAGCATCCGGAAGCTGAGGCTGCAAGCTGGTCAGCACTCCTCAGTGCTGAAGGGCTGCCCAGGGCAGAGCACCGGGAGGGGGCATCTCTCAGGCCCGAGGGCCCTCCCAGCCCAGGGAGGTGTGCATGTGTCAGCCTGCCCTGCTCCTCTGTAAACCCTGGCTCTGTCAAAGCTCACGGGGCCACTGGGGTTCATCTCTTCAGGGAGCGGAGCCTTGGGCACTCGTGCACTTCTCCTTCCCATAGTGAAGGGGACAAAGTGGCCAAAGCAAGCAGCATCACACCTAACAACCAAGCTGCCACCTGCTCGGCGGTGCCCCGTCAGAACGTATGCATTTCTCAGTCCTCCGTGGATAGAAGGCGGCGTTAATCCCACTGTACCAGTATGAAAGCGGGTGAGGTTTACTTCACAACATCCAGCCTTAGCAGCTAACCGGGGCTAAGCCAGGGTTTTCATTGACTCTGTAGCTTCAGAGCCTCTACCCACTGCCTTCCAATGGAGTCTTGACCTGCCTCCATGACCTACACACAGCCACAACTAGGATCTAGTAACTCTCCCACCCCCGAGGTGGGCCGCAGAGAGGATCGTTAGCAGACAGGAGACAAAGGATGCACGCTTGACACTGGGCTCGAACGCCAGGACCAGCACCAGGGACACCTGTTGAGGGTAGGCGTCACGACACACCAACGGAGACATGCACCTACTTTTCTCCTGCAGGGATTCGAATGTCACCTCCCCTTGAGGGTTGTCATCCAAGTCACCATAATGCAAAACCTTGTGGTTCAGCGCCAAGCGGCAGTGCCAGAACCTTTCTGGAAAACAAAGATGGAGAGCAGGTGAAGCAGGGCAGTGCTGGGCAAAGGGTGTCATACGGAGCCGGGTACCTGGGCAAGCATCCCAGGCAGACTCCTGATGCTCCATCTGCCCCTCACCTTGCCGGCGACGGTTCCCGATCTTCCGGAAGCTGCTGCCCTCACATAGCCGATTCAGGCGCTGCTGCTTGATCAGTTCCAGGATCTCAGGCTGGATCTTCTCTCGGAGCTCCCTGTGGGTGGCACATTCACCCAAGTCAGCGTAAGACTGGGAGAGCAGTGCTCTCTGAGGAGAGCTGGCAAGGAGAGCTGGCGGGAGGGAGGCTGCCCCTTCACTCAGCTGACACTCACACGATTGGCGGGGACTGGAAGTCGTCCTGACTCATCCTCTCAGACTGGCGCAGCCGCAGGATTTCTGAGTAGCTCAGGCTACGAAGCTTACTCTTGAACTGATCCAAAGAGTTGGGTTTAGAGGGCAGAGCCCGGGTGATCTGCTCTCGGACAACTTGCATAACCTGGGAAAGGAAGGTAGTCACAGGCCACTCTGAACATGGACAAGCCAGGAAGAGACTAAGCCTCTCCCTCACCCAGTGCCTCGAGCAGAGTGGGCGACAGAGTCCTGACTTCCTAGTGGACACCACAGGTGGGGACCCAGGTCACATGACAGACGGTGACAGGGGTTTCCTTTCTCACACACATCAAGGACTGGGCTCTAATCTCAACTCTTAAATGCTTAATCCTTCACCGTCTCTTTCAGCAAGACTCAGGCCTCCAGTCCCCTCGTCTCTACAGAGAGGAAGGCATCTTCCTGTACACCGTGCCGTGGAGAACAGGAGATACAACATGGGAGGCAGGCACAGTGCCCAGAGGACAGCATGCTGCAATGTGACAGTTTCCCTAAGACAGTGAGAGAAGAAAGCAGGACACCTGCCTTCCCAGTGCACACGTGCCACGATCCTACTGAGGAAAGAAAATTCTCAGAAAGGACTAATGAGCATGCACGCGCACACAGATACACCACACATACACATACACACACACACACACACACACACACACACCACAAACAGTACATACACACACCACATACTCACACATACTCACACACACACCACATACACACACACACACACACACACACTCACACCACACACTCATTCACTCACTCACACAGGCTAAGAGAAAGAGGTAGACACAGGGAGAGTCTTATAGACAACTCCTCTATATACTTTTCAAGGTTTGTTGTTTTGTTTTCTTGAGACAGGGTCTTACTAAGCAAGCCAGGCTGACCTAGAATTCACGCCCACCAGCCTCAAGAGCATGCGCCACTATGTCAGCTCCCTTCCACAGTTTCTGCAATAAGACGGTCAGCCTGTGAGGGTCTAGCACAGTGCGCCGCCCTCACTGCCTTGCTGTCGCTGGCTGCTCACAAAACTATCTACCACAGCATAGCCAGGACACTCCAGCCCTTCTGCTCGACTATTTCCCTGACCCTGTGGAGGACAGCGGCAGGTGCTTTCCCAGGTGAGCTCAGGCCTTGGGCATTGTGGGGAAGATGCCCCTTCAAGGTTACCAAAGGGAGTCACAACAGCTGAGACTCGGGCTCGCAGTACTTCGACCTTGTGATAGGCTCAGCCGACCAGGCTGGTTTTCCAGCTCAGGGACTCCCAGGCGCTGGCCAGCTGTCAGAGGCTGCCTCGGGATCTCCTCCCAGCAGCCGGAGGGGCTCGGAGGCACTGACCTTGTTGAAGTCCTCAGCCGTCGCCCTCATCTCTTTCCAGGTCTTGTTCAGCAGCTGGATGCAGATCCCAAAGAGCTCCTCGAACGCTCGGTCGTGGGTGAAGAACATCGGGTGGTAGTCATTGCGTCCTTCGTTTGCTGTGGAGAAGAAACTGTAAGCACAAAGGCTCTGTCTGCCCTCAGCACCTGGGCACCCATCTGGCAGCTCTGACTCTCTGCACTCAGGTCTGAGGACAGAGAACAGAGCACGACTCTAGCCATCAAGGAGCAGAAGGGCTTTCCTCGAACCCTTAGCCCTCCAGCCTGTTACAAACTCAGTCAGCCCTTACACACAGCCCCAGGGAGTTTTGAAGACACCTCGGAACACTAGCCCACAAAACAGCAGCTATGATCACGGGGACAGTAGGTAGACTGAGAGCTCATAGAGAGAATGAGAACGAGTGTCCCCCGCCTGAGGCCCTCCATTGGTCCCTCCTGACATCTGGCTGTGCAGACTTACGGAGCTCCCCGACCTGCAGGATCTCGCAGAGCATCTTGGTGAGTTCAATAGCACTGCGTCCGAATGGACACTCGTGTTTGTCCTCCCGGCTACTGTTCTCCAGCACGATCTACAAGCAGACAGGAAGTGGGGGTTGAGGGGAGGCACACACAGTGGGCACCAGGAGCGAGGGGCTGCCCCGGCCTTTACCCGGATGTAGGTGTCCTGGTGGACTTTGGCCAGGTACAGCATGTTGTCCAGAGCCAGCATTCCAGGAGGAGTCTGGGTGAAGTCCAAGGCTGGGTTGATATGGTTCTGGAGGACCCAGGAGACCAGGTGTGAACTTGAGTCCCCGTGTGTAGAATGACCCGGGGGCATCTTTTGTGCTTCCTTCCCCTCAGCTCCACCCTAGCTTGTCTGGCTCCCGGAACACTGGACTAAGGCTGCTTCCTCAGGCAGCCCAGTACCATGGAGGTACACAGTACAGTTAACCCACCTCACTCCCAGCGGAGCCCTGTTTAAGCAGACAACGGTCAACTGCAGCTGTGTGAAGAGCAAGTTGCATCGGTGCACTGATTCACACAGCTGCGGTTGCCACCCCTCCTCTCCACCGCACGACAGAGGCGGGGGAAATGGAAGGTAGACGCCACACCTCGGCACCAGAGGTGGGGAGGCACACCATTAAGGTGAGAAGAGACCACCAGGGCTTTACCCACTGCAGGCACATGGTCCCCTTTCCGTCTGCCGAGGCTGGCTTCCTGGGCCTGTAGTTGATGGATCTGGTGGGCATGCCCAGGTGGTTTACGCCCACTGAGTGGCCACAGTCAAGGTAAGCCAAACACAAGGCCCTCACCTCTTTCTGTCTGCTACTCCAGGGCTATCACTATGAAGGGGGAGCTGCCAGGGCGGGGAGGGCACTTTGGTACTTACAGTGAACCCTAGCATTTTATAGTCCTTGGTATACATGGCCTTGCGCTTCTCGGTCCCACTCCCAGGGGCATTGCTGGGGTCAGACTCTGCGTCGAATGCAATCCTCCTCAGCTCAAATATGATGTCTCTTTGAGCCTGGGAGGGATAATGCAGTAGGCAGGTCAATCTGCTGCCAAGAGAAGCAGGGCATGCACTCCCAAGCCAGACTCTTGGGAGGGACCAGCAGGAGGATGCAAGGACAGAAGATGCATCTCCTCAGGAGATGCAGCCCACACTGGTTTTGACAGGGCCAAGAGAGCACTTCACACAGCATTTGCAGCACGCTGTGGGTGGAATGGCCACGGCCATGGAGAGACAGCACAGCTTACACCAGGAAGGGCCCCTAGCACCTACCTGGTCATTGGGATCCATCTTGGTCATCATTCTTTCTTCCAAAAGGTTAAAGGTCAAGACTTGAAGGACATAGAGCTGATGGGCCATCTCTGTTTTGATTGGTCGATTCCCTCTGATCACATGCTAGAGAAAGAAAGGCAGGAGCAGGCTCAGTGCACTGGCTTTCCTAAAGAGTCGTGTGTATGGTGGGGGGGGGGGGGAAGCTGGGGAAAGGAGGGGCAGGATGCAAGTATAAGCACCGGACAGGGATCTCATGGTGCCTGCACGCTCTTGAAGGGGCTGGAGTGGAAGGGGGCTGGGTTCAGCCAGAGTAGGTTCATGCAGGCCTTCCTCTCCACTCTTGGGCAGGGGAAGTGGGAAAGATAATGAAGGCTCAACTTCAGACACTGGGGGTGGGGGGGAGGGGCTGGAACACGGTCAAGGGGAGAAACAGGCCAGCAAAGCTAGACCTGCCCAGGCTTGCACCTCACAGGACTAAAGCCAAGGCACATGGGAAAGGACCACTGGTAGGCAGGCTCTAGACTAGGTCACTTTAATGACATGGAGTCACCTATAAGCCACTGCTTCCCTATCCACCCTCACACCACCTCCCTATCCCTTCCGTTCCTGTCACCCCATGTCAGCCCCTGCCCTTCCTTTCCTGTCACCCCATGTCAGCCCCTGCCCGTACTTCAGCCATTCCCTCTGTCCTCCCAATGTCAGCTCAGCAGTTCCTTTTGACCTAGTGACCCAGCCTCCCTAATCTTCTCACCTCCTGACACTCTATTTCTCCCTGGCCACCTTGGCTAATCACTTTGGTTATCTTACGTGGATTTCCAACCTGTCCTTAACCCCCCAACACCTTGCTTTTCCTCCTGACTCCCTGGACTTCTCAACCAACCCATCGTGAATCCCGTCACTCTGGGTTCTTGTCCAGCTTCTGCCATGTCCCTACCCATGTCTTTCAGGTCTTACTCAGCCCTGACTCTAGAACCCCGCTGTACAATATAGCAGCCACTAGTCACTTGTGAGCATTTGTGACTGTGGCCTGAGTCACAGCAGTCACCCTCTCAGGGTCTGATGGGTCTCCATGGCAGGGCCAGGAGTATAGTATGGGGTGCTGCAGCAGCTTGGGCCTTCTCTACAAAGCTCCCTAAATCGACCCGCCCACCCCTGCTCTGACTCCAGCCTTTTGGAACCTATGCAGTACAAAGTAAAGTGATGCTCCTAGGCTCACATGGCTGTGAACGCTAGGCAGGTCCACTACAGTATGTGGTGTCTACCACGACCAGTCACCAAAGCCTTAGAGTGAAAAGACATACGAGTCCCTGGTGCTTTATGAACCTATGTGCTGCACACTGAAATGTTTGTGTATCACGTGTTACACTTACTTACCAGTGGCAAGCTTCATCTCCCCTATTCCTTTGACACTGCTGACAGACATCTCCAAGCCCACGCCAGGCTTGGCTGTCCCCCCTACCCTAGATCTCCTCCTCAGCTTGGGCCCCAGGTTTTCAGGCCATCTCTGCTGTTCACAACAGTTGCCAAAGCCACACATAGGGATGACTCCCACTGCAATGAGTCACTCACTCAAGTCCCTCTCTGAACTTCCATAAGCAGAAGACGTGCAAAACCTGACCTGCCCAGCTGCCCTTAGAACAGAACTGGGATGGCGCCCGCCCTCTGCCCTCTGGTTCCTGCTGATGTACGCGTGCCCTTTCCACCATGTCTCTTGCTAGTTCAAGCTCAGGGATCCTCTCAACCACCATGCTCATGCCCTTCTCTTCTGCTCTCACAGCCCTGCTCTGCCACCTGCTGCTGGTCTCCATTAGTTCTCCTCTTCCACCTCGCCCCAAGCTCCTTCGCCATTACCCCCCACCCCCACCGTTCCCTGAATGTCTGCCTCTAGTCCATCCTTCCTCCTCACATCTCTCCACCATTCATAAGATGGCTATGAAGAGAGGGGGAACGGCAGGGTGCTCTTGGGTTTGCTCACGGTTCTCAGGTGAGAGGGAGCGAAGTGCTCTACCAGCAATGGCTGCAGCTCTCTGGCTTCATCAGACAGTGTGAGTAGGGACTGCCTGGCAAGTGTGCTAAGGCCAGAGGCTCAGCTGCCTACTCTGTGGGATCCATGAAGCGAAGTCTGGAACATAGAAGATTGTCCCCAGAAATGCCTCCCCAGGCCCATGTGCAGAGGGGGTGTTGTTCTGGAGTGGCCTCAGCAATGGGCACTCCCCATTCTACAACTGTTGGGAGGGAGCAGGGGCTGCAGTGACTTAGGGATCAAGTCATACAAGGTAAAGTCATCAGACTCTGCAAGGTTACTCAGAGCTTTCTTCTAGAGCTGTTACCACACGCACACACACAGAAACACAAATGTGCACACATACACACACACACACACACACACACACACACACACACACACACACACACCCCTTCTGCCCACACAAGCCATGCACCCTGTCAGGCATGGCTTACGTATTAGCTCCTTCAGTCTTCACATCCAGCTAAGCAAATCAAAGCCCAGGGAGGCAGGGTCAACCACTCAGGATCAAAGCAGACTGGAAAATGGCCAAAGCCCACTGTCAGCACTAAATCTTTCACGCTTGACTCTGATGTTTTGTCTATTGCCTTCACTGCTGTCTCTGGATTTTCCTTTGCTTTTTCAACTAATAAACTCTTTTCCTTTTAGCCCTGGTCTTGGCTCTTGTCCCCACCCCCACTCACTGACTTCCCAGAACCCACACCACCGCAATGGTAACAACAGTGAAGACCTCTTTCCAGACTCCTCTCCAGCCCCTCGGCAAGCACCCGGCTCCTGAAGCACAGTCCACAGGATCTAGGATCCCACTATACCTGTATTACCACCCTGAATCTCGCTGTGCTGGAGAGGGAGACCAAGGCCTACCCTGGGAGTCTTGCCTGGGTACCTAACATTTGCAGCTCCTTGAACGGCTTCCTGACCCGTCCCTGCAAAGCAGATCTCCCTGGTCCTGCCCTCCCTCTCCTGGCCTTGGCTGTGCTGAATCCCACCTTTCCCAGCAGAGCACAAGGCTTCAGGAGCAAGGGCACTAGCCTGTGCACGCTCCAGATCTCAGACCACTGTGAGTCAGAGCTGTTGCTGGCTCCCTTTGTGCTCGTTCAACGGTTGTGAATTGTCCTCCCTGAAGGGGCTACAATCTCTTGAGGACCATGGGGATGGCTTCCCAGAGGCAGCTTGGCTCAGAGGAGTCCAGAAAAAGCTCAGGTTTCAGAAGTGCCCAGCACCTGTTAGTAAGGTTCCCCCCCTGGTTAATGGCAATAGTCACAGCCCCCCTTGGGGTGGTGACAACCAGCAGCAGCAGGGACAAGCATTAACAAAAGGCATCACTGGGAACTCACGTTCAGGATTATGGACCGGAGGTGCTTCTGTGCAAAGGCGTTGGCCATGTCCTAGGGAGGAAACCAACACACATGAGGCAAGGCATCTGTGACTGCTGTCAGGAGCAGGGTCCTCACAGCCTGAATGTTTCCTTTCAAACAAAAAGTGAAGAAATCCACTGACCATCCAATGTGTTTTACTCTGAAACTTTCCCTGCTTTTTCATGAATGCGAATGAACTCAGTTCCCCTCCCTTTAGGCACAATACGAGTCATGTCTTCACGTGACTTGGATTGCTTGAGGACAAGACACATGTGTTACAAGGATGCTGGTGACAGACACTGCACGCAGAGCACACAGCAGGACGAGCACCACTCCAGGCAGATGGTCACAGCTGAAGAACCTGGGGCAGCAGGCTGGGCTGTGAGATAGGGGGTGTGGTCCAGCCCTGTGTGGGTGCCTGGTCACTCAGACCTGGTCACGTGTGTGGGCTTTTGGGTTAATATTTCACAGCAGGTTCACCTGTCCATCACACTTGGCTCGAACTTCGACAGGTGCATTATTAAGGATCCAGGAAATGATGTTTTCTAGTAGATGAGTGCTCCACAGAGATTTAAGGGAACATGTTTTAAAAAGGCACACGAAGGACTGCAGTGATTATCATTCAAGCCTTTTCCAAGCCTGCTGTGGGTCACTCTGCCATGACGCTGCCCCTCCGAGGGGCTGTTCAATTTCACCCAAACAAAATGTTGCCATATCAGGAAGCTTCTAATTTTCTGGCTTTTCTCAGTTCCAATGTCAGCAACCTGTCTTAGTGATGCTAGTTAGTTACAGTGAGTCCCCTCTCAGCCACTGCCTTCTGTCACCTTTATTGAGGGCAGTGAATTAGCGGGCTGGGGGGGGGGGTGCGAGGGTGGCGGCTGCTGTCCAGTGACTTCTCTCCTACATTTCTAAACCTCTATCCATGTTACACTGTCTAGCCAGGAGCATGCAGGTTTACTGAAGCCCTGAGCATATCTTGGCTAGGAGAGGGTGGTGCTTGGAAACTTCTTTGGTAGCCACAAGATACCAGAGCAGCTGACACTGGATAATTCTCAGGTAGAGGCTAAGACATGAAAGCCTCTGATGAGCTTCTTCTTGGTGCTGGGGTGGGGAGCTACACACTCCTTCGCGTCCTTAGAAGGTGGCCTCTCCAATGTCCCCTCTTACTAAGAATAAACACCCAAATTCTTTGTGATCCTAGAGATTCATGTGAGTGAGTGTGACCCTGTGGGTGTAAGACTCACTGGAACCAGAGTTAGGACAGCTGTGTCCCTCCATGTGGGTACTGGGAGCCTAGGTCCTCAGCAAGAGCCAGGTCATCTCTTCAGGCCCCAAACTCTCTTTTTTTTTTTTTTTTGTAAACTGTATAACCCTATGCAATTATCTCTTTAGGGACAGCCCAGAAAGGGCCTGGAAACCCTCACTCCAGCCCTGGCAGCCAGGAGGCTCCTCGTTACTGGGATTGTATTGGAGAAAGTCAGGCTGCCTGGCATCTGACTCCAAGCTCATCCCAGACTCCCTCCCTCAAAGGCATCGTGAAGGAGAGCCTAGCCACTGTTCCAGATCCGGCATCTACAGTCCTTCCATGACTCTCACCTACAGTGGCTTCCTGGCATCCCAACATGACAGACATATGCTATCTTTCCAGGGCCCTGGTTCCCTGGCAGCCAGTCCAGCCCATACGCATCCTGCCCAGCTCTGACCTCCCACCAGGGTGAGCCAGGCCCTCTCCAACAGCAGTGCTACTTACAGTGGCGGGCAGGTCTAGAGGGTTAAGGTGCTTGTCCTGACAGCAGAGAGCAAAAAGCACAGAGAGAAGCAGACAGGATGAGCTTTCAGCGTACGGTGAAATGGACAGGAAGGAGACGCTCACAGAGCCACACCATCCAGACAGGTAAGACAGACAAACCATGGATTTGGTGTGTGACCCCACATGGGCTTCCTTAGTGAGCCTGTAATATTGACAATCAGAAAGCCTTACTTGCATATACTATGTGTGATCTACCAGAGACCTAGTGTGGCAGGGTTGGAAGGAGGCTTAGAGGTTGTTGAACTTTGTCCTTGAACGTCACAGAAAGATGAACTCAGGCTGATATACTTGCCCGGCCAGAGGAAGGACAAGCACTCTGTCCAGGTCCTCCATTCAGGTCCCACACTGTTAAGGTAGGGGTCTCACGAGACCTAATGACCTCACGAGTGAGTGGTCAGGGCAGATGCTGTTCCTCCCAACATTAGGGGTGAGGAATTAAAGCTGGGACAGAAAGAACTGTCAGGATTGCATGTGCCACACAACTGGTACCAGAGGAAGGCAGCTGAGGATGCGGGCCAGAGACTGCACGGGGGAAGCCTGGTGCTAAGTCCCATTGCCTTCAGACCACAACAGTGGCAGGGGGGCTCCCCTCCCTCTTCTTAGTCCTCTAACTCAGGAATTAGCATACTGTCGGCACATGGGCATGTCGGCTGTGTAAACAGTTTGACTGGGGACAGCTGTGCTACTGTTTACCTCTTGTCGAAAGCTGCTTTTGCCTACAACAGCTGAGGCTGAAGAGTTGCCACAAGAAGTGAAAAACATTTACTTCCTGGCCCTTCAGAGAAAAAGCCTGCAGAACTCTGCTCTGATCCAGGAAGCATCGGACCTCCCACTTCCCAGTTCTTTCCTAGGGCTTCCTTAGGAAAAACAAGCTGCTGGGTTCTGGCCAGGGAGGTCATGAGGGAGCTCCAGGAGCCCGGCTACAGATGTCTGCTCTCTGCCCATAGTGCCTACTCTGCACTGCAGCCGTCCTCTTAGCCGACCCAGACGTAAGGTTGAAAGGCAGCCACAGACCTGTCTCTTGTCTTCCGGGGCCTTCAGGAACAGCGCGTTAATCAGAGCAATGGCGTAGGTCTGGATCTCCTGGTTGGAGCTGTGTCAACAGAGGTGGAGGCAGGGGGATTAGAGGACCAAAGAGCAAGACGCTGACTCAGCTCACACACAGGTTAAATCACACTGTGACCAAACGACAACCTGGCATTGAGTCAGAAAAGCGTCCCGAGCAGGCACACACCTGACTCCGTTATTCCACGGAAGGGATTTATCCAAGACAGTAATCAGAAAGCTATGTGTGATTTATTGACAGGCTGTTACACTGGAGTCCTATTAAAGAGACAAGGATGGTAAGTAATCCAAATGCTCTCGCTAGGAGCTGTTTAATATGGGAGACTCGTAAGGGCCCCCTAAAAACCATGCTTTGGGGTGAGGATTATTAACCTGGGACTCAGGGATGGGCATGGAGAATCTGTGAAGCCCAGGTAAGGTGCAGAAAGCATCTAGCTGACTATGTGGACGTTCTGAAGGAGAGGAGAGCTCAGGTGGCACTGGGTTCCCACAGGCATCTGGGAAGGGTTGGGAACATCTCTGTAGGAGAGCACGGTACAGGAAAATGCTCATGACTTATTTACTATTCAGCCAGGAAAAAAGGAATAAGCAAGGTGCACAAAAGAGTGAACAGCAAGATCTAAATGTTAGCAAAAACAGGCAAAGGACAAAGCTAAGGGACAGTCAAGTACATGTCCAACGGTGGCTCTGTCTGGACTGCAACAATGAGCAAATAATGTTCTATTCACCGTCTTCCGTATTTTCAATGTTTTCACTACAAATTTATTTTACTTTAAGTAAATAAAACAACCATAAACATTTCCTCAGAACTTGATAGAGCTGGCGCTTTGGGCTTCCATCGGCCATATTATGAGTGCCTCCTGCAGCTTCCTCCAGAGGACTAACAGCTTCCTGGTCAGGCAGGTTCCTCACTGAACAGATGTACACTGGTGGCAGTGTGGACTAAATATTCATGAGAGAAGCCTAAGAAATGTCACATTCTTCTACTGTTCTCAGGGAGGCAGCTGAGGTCACCTCCAATTCACAGATGAGGACAGAGAAGTCACCAGGACCCAAAAACTCCTCTCCAGAGTCTGTAATCTCCCTCCCACCCTGGCACTTCAAAAATGAAAGCTGGGAAGAATTCTTTAAAAGAGACAAGGTGAAGCCAGGTGTGGTGTGTACCTGCCATTCCAAACCCTGTGGGGTGGACAGCAGGAGACCCGCCCCTCCTCTCAGATCAGTGACAGGGTGAGACCAGTGCAAAAAGAAGTCGCATAATGTTTTTTAAAAATCAGATTAATGGGGACATAGGTTGGAAGCACTGGGGTGTGTTATCCAGTTTTATGTCAACTTGACAGAAGCTAAGCATCGGACAGGAAGGAGCCCCAACTGAGAAATGCCTCCATAAGATCGGGCTGGACAAATGCCTGGAGGCCATTTTCTTAATGAAAGATTGATGGGGGAGGGTCCCGCCCACTGTAGGTGGTGCCGTCTCTGGGCTGGGGGTCCTGGGTTCTATAGGAAAACAGGCTGAGCAAGCCATGAGGAGCAAGCCAGTAAGCAGCCCCCTCCATGGCCTCTGCTTCAGTGTCTGCCTCCAGGTCCCTATTTGATTGCTTGCCCGGACTTCCTTTAATGATGAGCGGTGATGTGTATGCATAGCCAGACAAACCCGCTTGGTCATGGTGTTTTCTCACAGCAATAGAAACAGTAGCTAGGACCGCAGCTGGCCCCAGGAGGGCGGTATTGCTGTGACAGACTTGACCGTGTGTTTTTGGGAGGACTGTGGGAAGACTTTGAAACTTTGGGCTAGAAAAGCCATTGAGTGTTCCAGGCTTGGGTAGCTGTTCTGTGGGAGCTTGGAGGATAAGAATGTTGAGAGGACGGAACCTTGGCTTGTGAAATCTCAGAGGGGAGCAAAGACTCTGCCAGTCGGTTTGTGTGAGGACTCTGATCTGGTCAGCTAGTGCTGAAGAAACAGCTGTGGCTAACAAGAAACCAGAGCCGCTCAAGTAAAGCCTTCATCTACTGGGACAATCGATGCTGGTCGGCTGGAGCTGAGAAACTAGCAGTGATTAAGAAAAGACCAGCATCGCTGAGGTGAAGAACTATCTCCTCACACTATAGGCAGCCAAGGCTGTCCCTCCCTCTGGCAGCTGAACTTGACAATGTAGGAGTCGCCCAGGTGGTGCTAGTTCTGAAGACATGAATGGGTCACGGGGAAGAGCTGAGGCCTGGCACCGTGAAAGGCCAGGAGAGGTGCAGCAGGAGTAGTAGCAGTGGAAGGCCCAGGGGGGAAGGGGTCACGCAGAGAGGCTGCGGCTTGGCACCATGAAGAGAGCACAGCGCAAGGGGAGCTACTGGTGAAAGTGCAGCCCAGGAGGCTCAGCAGCTCAGAGAAGCCAGGACTGTGGATGACCCCACCCACAGCAGCAGGAAGCCGCGGGAGCTTAGGAGACAAACTGTGTGTGCTGCAGAGGAAGGCGCCCAGAACTGAGCCAATCCCTCAGAGAGCCCCGGAGAGGAGGAAGCCCAGACACTGGCCACTGGGTTATTTACAGTTTGCTTCTGCTTTTGTTCAGGTTGTTACTGTACCCTGGCTCTTCCCTCTTGAAGTAAGAAAGTATTTTTACAGGAGTGCACAGCTGAGAGGCTTTAAACTTAAAAAGATTTGAGACTATTACATGGGTTCTGGACTTTTAAAGGGACTGGATATCTTTAAAGGGACAACTTTAAAGTGTTTGAATTTTGTAAGGCTGTGGGACTTTCAAGGTTGTAAAGTGTTTTCAATTGTGATGTCTTTATGAATGTGTCATCTTGGGGATAAACAAGAAAGGGAAGGTGGCTTCACAGTGATGTTTGTCTTTTAAGGTGACAAGGAGTCAGTTGTCCTGGCCAGTTCTATGTCTACTTGACACAAGCTAAACTCGGCTGAGAGAAGAGACCCTCAATTGAAAACAATGCTGACCTTCGTAAGGTGGGGCTGTAAGCAAGCCTGTGGGTATTTTCTTAATTAGGCATTGGTGTGTTGAGGGTGGGGAGGGGACCCAGTCCGCTTGTGGGTGTTGCCACTCCTGAGCAGGCGGTCCTGGGTGAAGCCGACTGCCTTACAACTGGGAGACTCTCTTGGAGATCTGCATCCTCAGGGCCCCACAGGGGAACTGGGCCCTCTCCATCAAGTCCAACAGGCAGGAAGGGGGTGAGAGTCAGTGTCAATCAAACCACCCTTATTTGCAGAAGTTCGGCCCTAACCAAAACAGAATGGCTCCCAGTGGTACTTGTGTGGCACCTGGCTTTATTACAGGCTAAAAAAAAAAATGTCCTGATAAGGCAAGCTTGCTTTAAAAAAAAAAAAAAAAAAAAAAGGCAAACTAAAACCCAGACTTTGGGTTAGGGGATAATCTGGGTTGGCCACCATACAAGTATTTAACTCTCCTTTGAGCAGCACAGGTATAGGAAGTGGGGATGCCTTCTGCATCTAGAGATGGGGAAAGTGAGACCAAAGGCTCAAGTAGGTATTTAAGGCCAAACCCCGGCACAACAGTGCCTGGATCCAAGCTGGCATCGCACACTCACGAAGTCTGTATTTCTTATTGTTGCCACCACACTGTTGGCTTAGTAAGTAATCACCCACTTAAATCAGGGAGGGGTCCAGAAATGGCTGAGTCCTTGTTCCCAGAGAGCTCAGAACTTCAGATGGGAGTGTGTGTGTGTGTACACACGTACGTACATATATACATGTGTGTATATACACTTACATACATACACACACATACATATATATGTACATGTACAAATAGGACTAAGAGGCCCACAGAAGGAGCTTCTAACCTTGCCTGGCAGCTGGGGTCTATTCTATGAGAGGAATTCCTACAGGAGGAGGAGAAGGGGGAGGGGAGGAAGAGGAAGAAGAGGAGGAAGAGGAGCTGGAGGAGGAGGAGGAGCTGCTGGAGGAATGTGCAGGGCCAGTCGGCCATGCGAGGGCGGGGCCCTTACTCACACCTGCAGGTGGGAGATGAGCTGTCCCACGGTGATCTCCTCCGCTATCTTCTGGTATAGGCTCTGGCTGTTCAGTACCATGCTCTCTAGGATGGCCAGGGACCGCTGGAGGACAGACACATCGGCCATGGGCTGGCTCACGTACCCTGCAATCTAGACCCAGAGAGAGGCACACATGGAGCCAAGGAAACCTCGGATGCCCCCTTCTCTGCATCCTGCCTGCATGTGAGCACAGGGCCCCGCTGGGTCTCATCCGGTTTATGGCTGCCCTGGTCAGCGGGCAGGGATTCCCTCAGCGGGACACCTCCACCTTAGGCGACAGTATCCACTCAATTGTGTTTCTTCAACATGTAAGAACTAATAAATTAATCCTTTTCAAGTCAGGGTTTGGCATGAGGTGGCTCTGATACCTGTGTCTTATTTTATCTCCACCTTCTCTTCCAACAGTTAGACCATCACACCCGGCGAACCCCTCAGAGCAACCCCTCTTCTCAATCCCTGTAGTAATTCCCTCCACACAGGTCCCTTCACTTTTGCCGGAATGTTTCCAGCAGTTTCTCAGTGAGAACTGCTGGTCAGCAGGCAGCAGGGTTCACTGGTCTCCACTCAGCTTGCTGAGCAGAGACTGCCTCCTGTGGTAGCTGAGAGAAGGGCCCGTCTACCCCCTCCATTTAATCTGATAACCAAGCAGGCTACTTGGCAATTTGTACAACGGAAGCACATTTGCAAATGAGACGCAGTTTTCTCTCAGAAGAGCTGAGGAGGCAAGCAGGTCACTCAGGGCTGATGAGTAGCTGGTCTGTGCCAGCCTTGCTGACAACCAGTTCTGCTCTGAGCCCTGTTCTTGGTGTCAGCCTCCAGAGAAGGCAAGTTGTGAATTGAGATCTTTTCCTGGGCAAATGACGAGGACCTCTCTTGAGACCAGGCTGTGGAAACTGAGCCACACCTCCCAAGCAGGTGGTCAGGAGGCAAACAAAGAAGCAGCTATGAGCTGCTAAGGAGGACGTTCAGAGGCTAAGGGAAGTGAATTCATTTTTAATCTGGTGACATTTCCAACGTCTGATGGGTTTATCAAATAAGAACGTACTGTAAATTGAGGAGCATCTGTTAAAGTGTAAACCTTTCAGGAGCCCCGGGAAGATCATTGCACAAGGATGAACACCCAGCCCCCGGGAATACAAAGTTGATTCCTGTCAGTGACTACAGGCTGGAGTGTCTACTCTCCCCTTATGCCCAGAGAACTGACAGGGAGAGGGAGGAGACAAACTGAACGTGGGAAGCCTCACCTGCTTAATAAAGGTGATTGAAACCAAGTCCCAGGAGACAATGCCATGGTCCATGAGCTCTAAGAAGGCAGTCAGGGTGAATGCCAGCATCTCACTGTAGCTGAGACATGTGCGACACACACAAAATACAGAGATTCAGATCCAAGGAGCGCAAGTGTGAAGGCAGCTACGAAAGGGACAGGTCCCAGTAAACCCCATGGGAAATCTGTGGAAGCAACAGTCAGTGCCTGAAGCACACCTAGCTCGGTGTGGAGCAGATGCGTCCCGGGTCCCTACGTCAGAAAGCTGGTGGGCTGCAGTCACCTAGGTCTGTCTGCTCCATTTTGCTTCATCCCTGGCGTACTCTGTCAGCTATCTCCCAAAACAAAGACCTGTGTCAAACGGATGCTTGCAGAGGGACCAAAGAGAGCTTATATCTCACATTAACCTTTAGGCCAGGAGGCCCCAGGGTGAGGAGGGAGTCAGTACAGGTGTGGTTATGCGTTCGGTTTTCCTTCTGAGCAGTTGCTGTGCTCATGTTATCTTCCCCAACTCTAGCTTCCTGCTCTGTAAAATCGAGTTAGTCTCACAGCATTAGTCTCACTGGGCTGTGGGGAGGGCAAGCTGACGAGGTCTGCAGTGCCCTTACAATAACGTGGTGTAGGGATCAAACATCTGCCTTTTGTCTCTCCTCACAGGTTTAATCATTCATGCAGGGGCACGGTGCTCTACGGCAAACAAGCCAGGCCCCGTTTGCCAGAGGTAATAACGCTGCTCACAGAACTCTGAGCTGTTTTATCCCCATTTCAGAGCGGAGGAGACTAAGGCTGGTCTGTTGCAGCCAAAACTCCCGATGGCAGCCAGAGGCTTCAGCTTTGGCGCAGCTGGAAGATCCAAGACTTTAAAACAAATACCTAGGATTAGCTGCTTGGCTTGGCTGACAGTTTCAGGAGCGGATCTATCGCCCGTGAGATTTCTGACTCCCTGCCTGCAGCTCAGGCTCCACAGGCTTAAGCGGAGACCTGGGCACCTGTCACTCACTGCTGATCACGTAGAAGGCTTGGCTTCCCACAACCACCTAAGCCTGCAGGGCAGTAGAGGTGCCGAGGCCTGGTGCCAAGTCCTGGGCTCCTCTTTGACAGTGTGGGGCACGGAGATGGCCAATGGGCATTCAGAAGGAGGCGTGCACATCCGCTGAGAGAGGATGGGACCAGGGAGGGCAGGTGGTCAGCATCACTGAAGGAGATCATGGAGAGTTCCCACCTCTTCCCTGACCCTCATCAGGCCGAGCACTTCTATAATTCACCAGGCCTGCTGGGCCCTCTACTTTCAGTAGTCACCTAGCACAGCCCTGGGTCACTCAACCCACGGGAGGACCCTGGACTCCAGGATGCAGGGGCCCAACAGGGACGACACCTCTCTGTACGTGAACTTGAGCTTGGCCTGCTGCTGTGAGCAGCAGGGGTAAACTGAACTCCTGGGTCCGACTTGACACCACGGGAGTGAGAATGGGAGCCCTACAGGCCACAGGATTCTCCAATTGCTTGGAAGACATCGGTGATACTCACTGGGACAGGAGCTTGGTCCCACTCTCCACGAGCCTTGTCAGCACAACGATGCCATCCATGTTGATGAACTCGGTGGCGAAAGTCACGTCAGCTGAGAGCTTAGCCAGCTCCTTCATGGCATCCAGCCGGGTCTCCATACTAGATGACTGGGTCCTTTCCATCAGCTGGCGTGCAGCCCGGGACTGTGAAGCCAGGGACAAAAGAGAGGCCATCTGCTCTTACAGCAGGTTACTACTGTGGGCTTGCAGCCGAGCCCCAGGCAGTTAGGGTTTCGCATGGCTTAGGAACTGCTAAATAAATGTTTATGGACCAGTGAGAGAACTTCCAGCATGCCGGGACTGATCCGTAGTTGTCTGTAACTTTTCTGTACTCCTTTAGCATATGGGTTTATTTTATTTTAAGAATTATATTTATTTTGTGTGTGTGCATACATGTGCATGCTATACCCTAAGTGTGATGATCAGAGCATTAATTAATCTGATAGAGTCAGGTCTCTCCTTTCCCCATGTAGGTCCAGGGGATAAAGTTCAGGTTATCAGGCTTGGGGACAAGTGTCTTACCTCCCCCACCCCAAGCTATCTTGTTCTACGGATTTTTCTTTTTAATTCCTACCAAGAAAATAAAGAAAGGGTATCTCCTAACTGCAAGTCCTCAGAAGCAGATCTGTCAGACGCCGAGGGTCCTGCCCTAGAATTTAATCTGATGACCCTGAAGGACCCTTTTAGTTCTAAAGTGTGATAACCCTGACAAACCTTTCAATGTTCTACATCACCCTTCCCCAAAAGAATCGTGCTGGGCAATCATGAAGGACAAAGGAGCTGGAGGCCGTGATTATGAATAGCTTCCTGGACACGATGGCTGCTGAGGACAGATGCCTCCCTGCACGGGCCTTCCCCAGCAGGGCACCTGACTCCTGCAGCCTAGCAAAGCCTGCAGCAGTGTCCACTGTCACTCCCGTGCTGAGCTTACTACCACACAGTCAGACTCCAGTTCACTGTTTCATCATGCCCTGCTCTGAATGGAATGTTCTCTCAGGAAAGAAGCAGGAGAAGCAGAGTGCCCCAGGCCTGCCTGTCTGCCTACTGTCAGGAAGTGACTGGAGGGCAGGGAGTGGGGTTGGCCTCTCTATTACAAAGAGGGGCCCATAACTGCATGGTCCTCTGGCAACACACAGGTCGCCCTAATCCCACAGTGGAGGAAGGGTGTGCCTAAGGAAAGGTCACCCATGAGACAATCTGTGAGCACTGGTCTGTATGGAGCTTAGAAACTTGCAGCCCAAATGTAAATCTCCCTCCAGAGCGGCCTTTCCAGTGGCTGTGCATGGCTATACTCAACCTTAGTCCTCAGTCTCCTTGTCTCCCTCTCGCTTGAACTGATGCAGTCAGGAAGAGTTAGCAAAACTCGAG
Organism: Rattus norvegicus; assembly: GCF_021556685.1. Taxonomy (NCBI): domain Eukaryota; kingdom Metazoa; phylum Chordata; class Mammalia; order Rodentia; family Muridae; genus Rattus; species Rattus norvegicus. The sequence continues at coordinate 153,838,501 of NC_141536.1, forward strand.
GTAAGTGCTGGCTGGCACTCCTCTACACATCTCCTCTCCAGACAAGTGGGTCCTTCCCTCAACAAGAAAACATGGCCTTAATCTCCTACAACTGTGACAGAGACTGAGCCCTTTGTCGGCCTTGGGCCTGCCTCCCTGCCCTGATGCACTGAACCCTTACCCCTTTCCTGCACCTTCACCCTCTCTCCCATCTGAGCTCATCCATGCGACACATGAAAAACTGCAGGAGAAAGAAAGGGCCTCAGGCTGGAGAGTAGGACATAAGGACTCCAGGACCGTCCACTTCCTGCCCAATTTCACAAGTTTTGAAACTCATTAACATGCTTCGCCTGTTTTTCAAACATCTTTTGGATCCCACATCTCCCATGTTCCTGTCCTCTTCTTGCTACCTGAAACAGTAGCAGACGTAAGCTTCTCCACTGTGCCCTTAACTTTCACTCAAGACTGCTGGCTCTCACTTGCTGTGGGAAGCCGGGCTGTGGCACCGCAGTGGCCTGTACTCCTGCTCTCACTCCACCCTCTGCACTCACTGCACTGCGGGCCTCTCCTTCCTCTACCCTGCTCTGCCTGAGTGGCTTAGCACCTTTCCTCACCACTATCCCCACTCCACCCAACCCCTGTTGTCTTTAGATGTGGTCTCTTGAGCTTACATTAGCTTTGACCAGTCTCCAGCTGAGGACTTTAATTCATGATCCTCCTGCCTCTGCCTCCCAAATGCTGGGATCTCAGGCCTGCTCTACTGCCCAGCCTCCTGCTTCTCACTCCCTTTCAGGCTGCGGCTGCTTCCTTTGCTTACCTTTGAGGGGATTCCCAACTTTCCCTCTGCCCCCACCCCCAGCACTGACACATTCACCAAGTCTTTCTGGTGTCTGTCAACCCTGCCATCCCACTGCCTTTGCTGGACGTCACCCATACCAATCTGAGAGATCACTCTCCCACCAGTCTCTCTTACCTGCCTCTGAATGTGGCCTTGCTAACACTCCACAGGATGCACAGGGAATGTTCCTCAGGGATTCCCTTTTTTTTTCTTGTAAAGTCTGAGCCCATAGGCAGCCATGCCAGTGCCTTCAGAACTGGTTTCCCCTGCCACACCTCTCAGCTCTGGTTTCTACACTAGGAAACACATTTCTTCTTCTCTCAGTTATTCCCAGCCTCTAAGATCAGGGTGCCTATCTCTGGGAGAGCTTTCTGGAAACTGCTCTGCTGGAGGAGGTGGCCCCTCTCAGACTTCCTACACACCAGGAGGCTGTCTGCTGCCCTTGCTCATGAGCCGCCAGCCAGGCTGTGAGGAAGAGGGGTTTCTTCACAATCTCTAGTCTCAAACCCGTAGAGCAGAGTCCTTCCCACCATAAGAACTCGTGTGTGTCAGGAAGACTGGAATACCTACCGGGGAGATGGCCAGTTGTAAGATTGTCCCATTTTTAATGTCGCTTCGGGTCTGGATGGCAAAGAATAAAACAGAACAAGACAAAAAGACAATATTAAAATAGTACATGGAGGTGATTCAGTAAGGACTGGTGGCCATTTTCACAGCATAATTGACTCTCCTCATCTGCAGGTGATCAGCTAGCAATGAACCCATCGGCAGGCTTTGCAGGGTTTGCTTTGAACGTTACGGGCTGTTGTTCTTGTCTGGCCCCCTAAGCAGTGCTGGACAGCAGGTACAGACATGGCCCACCCACTGCATGAGGCACATTCTGCATCTAGAGGGGAATTTAATGTGCAGGGGATGTGCCTAGGTGACAGGCAGCTACTGTGCCATGTGTACCTCCTGAGACTTTGGTATCTGGGGACCACTCTCCATGGATACCGAGGGACACTGAGGTTCTTCTGCAGCTAGGCCTCCTCCTACTTGCTTTCTACAAAGAGATTCTAAGATTTTCCTCAAGAGCTCTGGGTCTTGAAGCAAAAGCCACCTCAGCCACCATGGAGCCAGCTGGTGCTCCACGCTGCCTAAAGGGCAGCTCTTTAAACAGGGAGTTGGAGCCACCCGCACAGTAAGAAGCTAGGCTGTGCCACCTCCTTGGCAGGTCACTTGCAAGCAAAGCGTGGCCTGCCCTTGGCCACCCTGTACTCGCCTGCTCGGTGACATAGAGCTGGGGCCCATCTGCATAGCGGAGCGTGTAGTACTCCGGGTTTGGCAGTGACCACCTGTGGGAAAGAAAACAGAACACCCCGCTAGCTTCTCCTCTGGGTTCGTCCGGAGCAGCAGTGAAACGCTGCAGTGACTACCCAGGGACCTGCCAGCCTGTTCCGAGTGCAGTGGAATCCAACCAAAGCTTTTGGCTGAGTCCCTGAGAGGGTCAGCAATAAAGGAAGTGCGGGCAGAGGGGCATGGGCCTCACATCCTACCCAGGCCTCCTGAGACAGACATGGTCACCAGGGCTCATGGTCACTCTGAGGCCCAGGAGCACATGAGGATCTCGGAAGCCACAGGGACCTTATCAGCTGTCCTTCCTTGGTAAGATAGTGACGCAGCCCCACTGGACACCATCTGTACAGTTTCCTCCGGGCCTGGGCAGCCATAGCTGTCACTGTGGAAATGAAGTCATTCCAACCTACCCATCGCACACTTCCTTGATGACAGATGCCAGGGGCCGTTTCTGAAAGAGAGGGGAGAGATCCTTCACCATGTGGTTCTGAGGAGGGGAACCTTGGCCACAGTGCCTAACTTCTTGGGGAGGACCGGGTTTCAGTCCTCCTGTTGCTACCCTCGCTTATGAGGCCAGGGGCCTTCAGGCCTAAACACATCCACCATTTTGAACCTCACCCTCTCCTGACAGCCCTGACTCTCACAGCAGGAGCATACCTGGTCAATTTCAAGGAGCTGGGCATTAGCACCTGGCCATTCAATGGCCACCTTGACAATGTCCGACGGAGGTGGCATTGTTCCCAGTGGCCCTACTTCAGGACTCAGCTGCCTGGAGAGAGAGCCATAAAGGAGAGGTCAGAGAATGCCTTCCTGTTCATTCTCGCTGTGCACTTTGGAGGTCCGAAGACAGCATCTGAAGTGACATGTGAACTACTCGGCATGCAGTTCTCAGGTTCCTGCCGCAGCCTCTCCTTGGGCTGCTGTCTCCTTAGATTCAATCAGCAAGAGAAACGGGACAAACCTCTCTATCATCTGCAGCTCAGGCAGCAGCGAGAGCCACGGGTGTGACAGTCAGTCAGTGTGAGGGTCAAGAGGACCAGGGGGAGAGGGGGAAGCAGAGCTCACTGAGTGTAAATCCTCATCTCGGGGCCCCGGGAGAGAGAAGAAGCACATGCTTTGGAGCAGAGAACACTAGACAGTCTTTTCTTGGTTGAGTGGTTAGCTGAAGGGGCCAAGCCACTTCTGCCCAGCAGTCACATTCAGAAGATCCCAGTGTCAGCAGGCCCAGCCATGCTCTCCCCTCCCCACCTGCCACTCCTGCCCCTTCAAAGGACACAATGTGGAGCCTCCTTCCTGTAGGATGATGTGGAGTTCCAAACACTGGGAAGAGAACTGAGACAGGAAATGCTATTTTGGTCCCCAGTGCCAAGGGCAAGGGTTGCCAGGGCTCAAGTGCAGGCCTAAGGATGCTCTCACACAAAGGCCCCTCTACAGGGCGGGGCTGTGAACGTGCATCTAAGCCCCTCCCCCACTGCTCTTCAGAATAAAGGGAAATAAATCAGCTGGGGCAAGGCTGGGAGATGGACTCATGTGACTGGTATCCTAGGCAACTCCAGTGGCTTAGTGGTATTCTGGGCAGTGCTGAGGCTCTCTCCAAGGTCTGAGGAAGGCAGTCACACTGCTGATTGATTATTTCAATGTATATTTACACTCCTTGCCTACAGGTTTGGGAGCAGGCGCTCTCTTAATGAAAAAGACCTTTTGCCTTCCCAAGGTTCAGCCACTCGCCTGCAGTTCATGCCTGGCTAATGGGGACCACCTGCCTCTGTCAGTGTGCGTGACACCACTGTTGCTAAGCTGTTAATCATGTGTGCTATCAATTTTCCAGCCCCAACAGATGCCAGTTCTCACAGCCTTGTGGATGCAAACCTCTCTAGGGTAAAGGGGTGAAGGGTGTCCTCTACACGCCCAGGCAGAGAGAAGGAAGCTTACTGGACCATTTCCTGAGGGATGGGCTGTACCAAGAGTCTGCTGTCAAAAACATCAGGCTGTGAAAATACACCCACTTCTGCTTCCCAGCAGCCCTCAGAAAGAGGTGGGACAGCACCTGATTTTCAGAAGTCAAAAGTGATGCTTGGTCAAGTCCTAGGTAACCTGGTGAGGAAATAGGAAAGATAGCTAGAGCTTAGAGCCAGCCAGCAATTCCCTGTACCCTGAGCAGGTCTGAATTCCTGTCTGGTAAGTACACGAGGCCTAGGGAAACAGCAGTGGGCGGCTGCCTCTGCAGCTCTTGGCAGAACCTTATCATACGGCTTTTACATACGTAGGCCCAAAACAAACCCGAACGGAAACAGGCCCCATGGCGGCCAGCTTCTGGAGAAGGCGGTATTCCGGTGACATCAGGCAGAGTGTGCTATACCACAGTGGTGCTCTGACCCTGACAGCAGGGTATCCCTATCTGCGGTGCGGCGTCACTGTCCCTGGACACAAGACTCCGGAGTGAAACCATGTCTAAGAACTGACGTAATCCACAAGAAGGTACATGGACCATAAGCATAGCTACACATATGTGCGTATGTACACGGATTATAAAATAGAAACACGTCTCCCTTAAGCCTCCACCCAAGACAGGGGACACGATCACCACTCCAGACAACGCACCAGCCTCCTCTTAATTCCTACTGACTTGACTGCCCCCGAGGAGCTGGGCCTGTCTTTGAGCGTCCTCTAAATGGAAGTGTACAGTACAGCTCTCCAGAGCATTTGTCAGTCTGGGTGGCTGGTTGGTTTGGGTTGGTTTGTTTTAACTTTTCAAAATAAGTAAGGGCTGGGGAGATAGCTCAGTGTGTAAAAGCATGCATGCATGCACATGTACATACATGCATGCACATGTACACACATGCATACTGTGTACAGCAGACACCTTGAAAAGTGCTCCAGGCTAGGACACTGTTCCCACTGAAGAAATCACGTAGATTGAGAGCCCACTGACTGTCACGGCTTCTACGAGTCCCATCTTTGCCCAAGTCTCTGACTTCTGTTCTTGAAATGTGAGTGCTACTTCTAAGGTGTTCTGGGTGCCCTTCGAATGCCAAGTTCATGATTCCACGGCAGAACATAGAAATGCCCAAATGAGGACGACATTTTTACAGCTCCTCAAAGGAGTCAACCCTTACTCTGTTACTAGGGAACACACCACACGTCCTAAACTCTTGACTGAGCGCTCCCTCTGAAGGTGAACAAGCTGAGTGTGGTCACTTTGTTTTGGTCCCAAATAACTTGTCCTAGGTCACTGCATCATTTATCAAAGCTGGTTATGACTCTACCCATGTCACATACGGCAGGAACATTTCCAGCCACCCTGGTCACCCAAGGAGAGCAACAGCCCTGCGGCCCGACTGTCTTCCCACAGTCAAGCAGCCTATTAGTGCTGAGTGACCGGCACAGCTAGAGGGAAGGAAGGGAACACTGGGGTTTAGTTGAACAGATCTAAGTCCATCTCTGAACTTGAAAACACTGACTAAAGAGGCTGTGAGACAAAAGACATGAGTCTCATAGCTCCAAGGAGAGAGCCAGGGCAAGCCAGAGCCGCTCACAAACCAAAGCCACGGGAAAAGCTAAGAGCCTCGCAGGGGAAGCTATGCAGCACAGTTGACACGAGGCCCAAAACCAGCAATGAGAAGAATCCTAAGAGATGAGCTCTTCCCGGATTCCATGTGACGTTTCCCGCTAGCCAGCATTTCTGCTCGCTGCAAAGGAACAGTCCAAGACCGACCGGGCCAAGCTTAAGAAACTACAGTCGAGGCCAGAATAGATGGTGGTGTCATGGCATGAGGTGACGGATGTGTCCCGGGCGCACTTAGATAACGCTAGCTAAATTCATGAGCAAAACCCTCTCAGGGAGGACTGGTTTGTTAACAGCAGGCCATTTACAGGGTGACTGGGGTCTGCAGACACAATGCTTGTGAACACAGGCTTTAACCATTGCTCCCGTGCCATTTTATAGCTGATGCCTCAGGAACCCTGAAAACGTCCTTCTATACAGGCAAGGATGTGAAAGTTCAGGGACACTCATCATCTGACTGGAAGGGAAGGAAGGAGGCATGTGGGGGGTGGGGGCGACAAGAGAGAAGTGAATTATATCAAAACTGATTCAGTCTCCCTCCACACTGTCCTTCCTATGATAAGGACATTAGCTAACAATTACATCATTTGAAGGCACCACTCAAAGCCTTCCTCCCACCCCTCTTCTGTCTCCTTCACTTACAACTGAGGTTCTCAGCTAGCTAGGGCTCTGAGCTTGCTAGGAGAGCTCCCTGTACCCCCCCCCAAGCTCTATTTTAGCCTTATTTTATTTTTATTTTAAGGCAGGGGTTTCAAAAAGTTGCCCAGGTCTAACTTGTAATCCTCCTGCCTCAGCCTCCTGAGTTGCTGGGGTGTCAGGCCTAGGCCATGCGGCCCACACAGCAAGCCTGTAGGTGTGTGCTCTCTAGACAAGAGAAGTCAGAGGCATCCTCAGTCACCTGCCTAGAATGTTAGAAACCCACATCAAAGAAGACAGCCTAGTACATGACCAGCACAGCTACTCGATGGAGCCTCTGGGTCTGCAGTATCCAAAGGCAAAACCAGAGATGCTCTGGGACCCATCTACCAGAAAATGGCCCTCCACGGTCTACAGAAGGTAGTCCACACTGTCACAGGTGGTGCTCAGGCCAGGTTAGGCAGACCCTTCCTGGCTGTTTGAGGCCGAGTTCCCTCATTTCTCCTGCAGCTTTAAAGTCCCTATTACCAGCTGTCAGAAGCTCCTACTCAAGCGTCAGAGCCCATTTGGACCTTGCCTCTGGTCGGTATCATTCTTCCACGAGCATACGCCATTCCCACATTCTGTCATATGTCTAGCATAGTTATGGAGTCACAACGCCTTCACTATATCCTCCTGCAGAAAAGGACCAGTACACTGAAACCCCGTGGCTCTGGCTTCTTCTACTCCCACAAACCAGAGCTGGCTTCCAACAGGCGGAAGGCAGGCACTGCTCCCACCAGGTCCGGAAGCCTTGCAACACAGTGTCCCCACACAATCCTGTTTTCAGGACTAACTTAAAGCAAGTCTTACTGGAGAATCTAGTTAGGGGGAAACGATCTCTTCTCCCTCCCCTGGAAACCAAGGAGGGAGGAGAGTGGAGCAGGACTTCCCAGACAGCGAGCGCTCGGGGATGAAGGATCCCCTTGTAGGGAAGCCCTCTAGCATGTGTCTGCCAACTCTCCATTTCCATCTTAGAAAGGAAGTGGGAAATTAGGTCGAAGCAATTCAATAACATTGCAAAATTCTCAGGGCTATAAATAGCCCCTAGTTCCACTCTTCACGGGACTGCGCTCAGTTCAATAGCAATCATCCAGCATGAGTGCACTGGAGTCCCATTCCCGGCCCACGGCCCCTTCCACCCCCAATGGTGGACTCTGACCCTCCTCCACCACCACCACCTCACCCCCTGCTTTCTTTATTCACTGCCTCTAGGACTGAGCAAGACCCCAGCACCCTGCAGCCGCCTTGAGGGCACCACAAATACAAAAATGGTCGGGCAGACAGAAGAGAGGCCCACACAGACAGTACTGATGCTGTCCCCCAATGACAGAGCCAGAGAAGCGGGCCAGTGGCACTGTATGCTCTCTGGTGGAACAGTGTCCAAGTAGCTTCTGGAAGGGGGGCTTCATCAGGAAAGGCCCTGTGGAGTTTTGTCCATCCCCCCCGGCAGGGAAGCTTCAGGCTGAACTTGCCAGCAGAACTGGAGCCCAGCTTAGGAAGGGAAAGGGAAAGGCAGTCCCTCCCAGGAGGTACAGGGGTTAGAGGATGCCAGAAGGCTCCCAGCTCCCCCTCCCCCAGCTCGTAGGATCCCTGTGTGCTTTCTCTTCTAATCTGCTTGCCACGCAGTGGGGGAGGCCTGGCGAGTTTGGTTTATGCATCCTGTGACAGAGTGCAGCCTTACTGAGGAGGTAACTGGAGGTCACACCCTCTTCTTAATCAAGATCAGAATCTTGGTCAAAGCAGGAGGCTTCCCCCTGTAATCTTTTCAGCTGAAGAATGACTCAGTTTCCCTCAGTTCACCCTCCCTGAACTAGCGTGAGGCCCTGAGGTGTAGAAGAGGTACAGGAGAGGAAAGCCACAGGATAGAAGGTGACAACAACAAACGCAGGAGCTGAAAGATCTCCTCTGTATTGACATTTGAGCGCAGGCCTCACATTCGTCCATCCCGCAGCCACCTGCTGGAACTCCTGTTCTTAGAGAACAGGGGGTTAATGGCCTTATCAGGGTATCTAAACCTGGGTCAGCTCCCCAGTGTCTACACTTATCCCTGTAGATTCCACATACTGCTCACGCTGACTCTGCACCTTTGCCGTCCCCCGGTTCCAACACCCTGTCCGAATGGCCAACTTGTATGTGCTCAGACAAGCCCACCCCTCTGGCTTCCTGGCCATCAATCATCAGGTGCCGTTAATACTCGCCGGCGTATGTGCTGCCTGCCAGGCCTTGACGAGCATCTGCAGCCTCCAGCTTTTACAGTCCTGTCTCTGAAGCCTCTCCTGGTAACTGGACACGTGGGTACCCCTTAGGAGTCAGTACGAATGGGGAAGTACCCCTGCAGCCCACATCCTCTGGATCAGGACTTGCCGTCACATGCCACCCAGGGTGGTTCACATGCACCATGGGGTCATGAGGAAGACTCTAGATCAGTGGGTATGAAAATACTTGTATGGTTGGGGTCACGGTAACATGAGGAATTGTATTAGGGGGTCACAGCATCAGCAAGGTTGAGGATCATTGCTCTAAACCAATGGCTCTCCACGGTGGCTAGCCAGTAGCTAGCCAGGTCACTGAAGCCTCCCCAGATGATTTTCCTGGAGGCTGAGATGGAGACCGTGGTCCAGGAAGGGAAAGAACCTGAGCACAGAGCTTCAGAATGGTATACCTACCCCTACCTGCAGGCCCCTAGTTTGCAGCACGATGCCCAGCAGAGACCTGTGTCTACAGAATTCCATCCAAAGTGCCCTCAGGCCTCACTGTGTAAGTCCGATGAACCATTAGTGGCTATACTCTCCACATCCCAGAACTTGCACATCCCCGACTATAATTATGCGATTGATTCACAAAGGGGGAACAGAATCCGACAGAAAATACACATGAGTTTTAAGGAACTGTCTCTTGGGCCTGGAAGGATGCCTCAGTGGTTGAGAGCAGTGGCTGCTCTTACACGGGACATGGGTTCAAGTCCCAACATACCCACATGGCAGCTAACAAGTCTGTAACTTCAGTTCTAGGGGATCTGACACCCTCTTCTGGCTTTCACGGGCATGCATAGCGTGTGCATACATACCTGCGGGCGAGCGAAACACCCATACACATAAAATAAAAATAAGTTAAAATCTTAGATCTTTCTCACCAACGGATCAGGATGGTTACACAAAGGGGAAGAGTATGAATAGGGTGGGGTGCAGTAGGCTAAGGGTGGCCTGTCCTGTCCCGAAAACTCCAGGCTATGGGCCCAGTTCATTCAATAGAGACCATAACAGCACAGCATTGTTCTCCAAGAATGAGGCCAAGCCTTTCCTCTCATTTCATAGAGAAGGGAACTAAGGTCCAGAGGAACTAGCAAGGCCAAGCCAGGACACCAATTAGGGACAACAAAAAGGCCCACCCTCCACTTCTGGATCAGTCCTCTCCTGCCACACAGACAGACTGGCCAGGCCTGCATTTGGACCCCAGTTCCGACAACCTCCTTAGTATAGTCAAGCCAGGGATTAGAACCGCTCCTCGTAAAAGCTAGGTAACCATGAGACAGGAAAACGCCTACAAAGCACTTCGTACAATACCTAGCACAAAGTAAGGTGGATTCTAACCGTATGGACTGAAGAAGCTGCAAACACTGGAACGCATAGCCCGGCACTGAGGAGCCCTACCTGCCACGGTGTGGAGAACAGGTGTGATGGAAACAGGGAGGAAACCCCCACAGAAAAAGTGGTGTTGTTGCTACTCTGCCCAGGAGACCCTGTGCTGGCTCCATAGCAGCCCAGCAAAATGGTGGTACATGATGGTCACTCAGCCAATAGGCCCTAGCCACTTCAATTCTGTGAGCACTCCCAGAGCAATGAGGAATTCAAGCGCCTTAAGCAGCCAGGCAGGGAAGTAAACAAACCAAGCAGTTTGCACACAGGGACCCAGCAAGCTAAGAAGCACTACCCAGCACAGAAGTTCAGGCTCGGCTTCAGGGGCAAGGGCGACGGATACTTCATGCAGCTAGGCCAAGACACCACTTGGCAACTTCCAACACACTAGGGATTCTTGGTCCTCTCTCACCAGGTGCCTTTCCGAGACCATCCTGGGCACCCTGAAGATGAAGGCTGTCACTTCACTGTCTAGTCACCTCAAGGGGCCTAGAACAGTACTGGCCTCTTGGAGAAAGCACAGTGAGCGACTAAGGAATTAACTCACCCCGATGGCAACTCCAGTCCCAGTATCCCCAGCATCTCTGAGCTCTTACAGACCACAGGTTTTCTGCTCTGCCCCTATGACCAGGCTACATTAATGCAGGTAAGCTAAGGGATCCCGGGGACTTGGTCAGCGGAGGACTTGCCTTGTGGGTTTTTCTTTTCCCACTCTACTGCCCAGGCTGGTTTTGAACTTCTGTGGTCAGGGAATCCTTCTGCCCTAGCCTCTATAGTGGTGTGGCTAAAGGTGCACACCCCCAAGCCATGGACAGGTTTTTCTTACCCATTTGCTTGTGAGCCATCTAGGAAGGTGTGATCTAAGCAGAGAGCATGCTAGAATATGCTAAATACTGGTACCACAGTTTTAAGAAGTCTAGTCTGTCCCCATACCCTGCTCCCCAAACTTTCTTGGCACCTCTTAGAAGCAGCACAGAACAGAAAAAGAATAACAAGATTCGAGAGCAACAGACAAGCTGGGCACGGTGAAACATGTCCTTAATCAGAGGCAGCCTGGTCTACAGAGAGTTCCAGAACAGCCAGGTCTACAGGAGAAACCCTTTCTCAAACTACCCCCTCCCCCAAAAGAACAATAGACAGAGGTCCTAGCCCTGTCTCCTTTGCTCACAAACCGTGGGCAGGTAAAATCTTTTAGGAACTTTGCTATCTTTAATCTGTAAGTGTAAATAATGATAGTCTCCTCAAAAGACCATAACTGGAATTAAACACCCTCGCACGTGCGCCCTACTGAGCCTGTCACAGCCAAGGTAGCCACCCTGGCCATGTGGTTACTGACCCACCACTTGACAAATGGCCGCTGTGGTGTCTCTGTGAAGCAAGAAGGGCTGTCCCAAGTGCGAAGCACACCAGAGTTCAAGGAGTTAGCACAAAAAAAAAAAAAAAAAAAAAAAAAAAAGTCAACAACTCCATCAACACGAGTTTTACATTGGTTCTTAGTTGCATTCTGAAATTTATTAACTAAAGCATTAATAAACTATTTCGCTTGCATATTTTACATTCCTGAGATGTGACTGTTAGGAAAGTTTAATTAACAAGTGTGACTTGCATTATTTCTTCTTTGCAGAGAGCCCAGGTTGGCTTAGTGCCTGACGCGCAGGAAGCATTCCAAAAGGTGGCTTCCATCCCCAACAGATGGGGCGTCAGGGGTTGCATCCCCTTCCTCTAGACAAAACCAAGCCCTTCGTTCATTCATTTAATAGACATTTATAGTGTCTGCCCTGCTGAGACACTGTGGGCGTATGGAGCAACATCAGGTAAGGGCTTCTTCCTTGTGGCCATTCCTACCTGCTGGGACAGGCAGACGTCAATCAACACTTTCAAACAGTTGCAAAGCTACTCGTATGTAGGAACACCAGAGTGTTCAGAGTGCCACACCAGGGTCAGAACTCGGGACCCCGGAAGCCTTCAGAAGGAAGACTGGGAGGATGAAAAAAGTTTACTATACTAGACCAAGGGGCGGACTCTGAGGGTGGCCAGAGCGAGGGATGGAGAAGGAACAGAACCAGGCCCGGGAGCAGCCTAAGCCCAGGGAGGGCGGCGAAGGATCAGATCTGCAGGGCCCGGGGAAAAGAGGAGGGTGGAGACCAGCACTGGAACACCCCGGGCATTGCAGCGCTGCGGGGGGAAAAAGCGGATGAGAGAGGCCTGGACCGAAGCCGGGCAGTGGAGAAGGAAAGAGGGCCGGTACCGACGGCAGGAGGATGACCGAATCGGCACCGTGCCCATGCTTGGAGGTCGAGCAAACGCTGCCCTCGGCCTCAATCCCATCCTCGGTCCCAGGTCTCCCACCCTCAACACTCAGTCCCTCTGCCTCGAGCCCCGCGCGCCCCTCACTCACCCGGCGCCTGCCGAGGCCCAGCTCCTCGCCCGCGTCCCGCCGCCGCTCTGGCCTCGTCCGCCCCGCCCTCCTAGAGCCCCGCCCCGCACGGGCCGGCCCGGGCTTCTATTGCTCCGCTTTGCCGTCAAGCCGAAAATTCTCACTTCCACTGGGTTGTTTGTCTGTCACTAAAGAGGAGGCGGGCCTAACAGAGGGCGCGGGCTGGAGCGACGCCGGCCGGCCCCTCCCCTCCGCGGAGGCCTCTTAAAGAGATAGACTACCTTTCTTCTGCAGTCTATTGGGTCTGAAGGAACGTGATTTCCCAGCAGACACTAGAGGCTGCTCCCCACCCAAACTTTTTTTTTCTTTTATTTCTGTACACAGCCTCAGGGTGAAGGAGGTTGGAGGGGCGGGGAGGGGGCGCGCTCTGGGTCCTTGGGACCCATTGTTGTAAGGAGCAAGCTGTCCTCCCGTGACGCTCACCTGATCGACTCAACGAAGGGAATAGCTGATTTAGGGAACTGAGTGGGAGGTGACAGTCGTGTCAGAGGCTATGAGCAGCCGCGGCTGCTCACTACGGAGATGGAGCTAATTATACCGGCACCCAGGGCTGACCGTGGGCGCTGAGCAGAGGCAGAAGGGTACAGCTCAGCTGTGCTGTTGGTAGGGATCCGTGGGAGGTGGCGTTCGTCACCGCACCTGCGGATCTAACAAGGCCGGGCACAGCGCCAAGGACTCACTCCTGCCATCTCCCTTAAAGCTCACAGCAGGCTGGTAGGGAGGGCTAGTACGCGATCCCTAGTTGCAGAAGAAAAGACTGGGGGTCTTACGGGACTAACTATACAGTCGGTGACTAACTATACAGCAAAACGCCATCTCCCTGTTTAATTCCAAATTTTGTTTTTTAATCATTTCTCTTAGCGGATCCTTAGGACAATGCCAGAAGACAGACATTTTGTTACCCATTCTATAAAGAATCGGACGCTCAGCAGAGAGACGAAATAATGGCCATCTTTCACTGTCTTTGAAGCAGTTTTACAGGCACAGTTACACTGACTCCTGCAAACGTCTTAGAATTGAAGAGGATTCTTATCAGCTGGTGAATAGGGTGGTGCCCAGGAAGCAAAGTTACCCTCACAGTCACAGTACTAATAAGGCCTCTTTAGGGGCCGACTGGCCACACTTCCAATAGGTTCACACACATGCTTCCAGCTGGTCTCTGTCTTTGTTTTAGTGCATATGGCCATGTTCCAACATAGCCTTATTCTGGAACATAAGGTAGCCACCCTTGCCTGTATCACCATTCTGGACCCAAGGCTCTTTTCTGCTCTGTAGGAGCCTCATCATGGCCAAAGGCAACTTGGGGAGGAAAGGCTTTACTCAGCCTACACCTCCACAGTCCATACATAACTGAGGGAAGGCAGCAATCAAGAAGCAGAGACCAAGAAGAAGTGCTTCTTGCTGGCTTGCTCAGCCCACTTTCTTAAACAATCCAGGATCTCCTCCTCAGGAGTAGCGCTGTCCACAGTGGGCTGGGCCCTCCCATGTCAATCACCAATTAAGAAAAGACTCCACAGACTTGCTTGTAGGCCTAATCTAACGGAAGCATTTTCTCAACCGAGGTTTGTGCTGAGTTGACAAAAGCTAACCAGCACAATGGGTGAGAGATTATTGACATAAGTGTGGGGACACCAACAGCCACACCACCAGAAAGTCTCACCTTGCTTTCCCATGGCTGCCCTGTTAAGGGTCCTCCCCTCTTCAGCCAACTTCCCACTCCATACTCTACAAGGCCGTGTGCAATCAGGACAAAGTCCCACACAACTGGCTGAGCAACCTACCACTCTTCATGATGGGCTTCAGTGAGCCTCCTGTGCTGAGATTAGCCTGTCTTCCCTGCCCCATAAAAGAATGCCAGGTCCTGTCCTCTAGCCTTTTCCTAGCACCACAGGAAGCTCTGCAGCTCCTCTTGGACAACATTCACTTGTTCCCTCCTCAGTTACTTCAGCACCTCTCTTTCCCGAAGCTCCCGGGGATATTTATTTACTCAGCCACCTTTAATACCATTTAGAATAGAACCTACTGGAAATTAGACTTCTGTGGGCAGTGACTTGATGGGATTTGCTAGCTGTCCACCAGTGACCCTTCTCCCTGCTTCTGTAGTAACAAGGCTGCCCCACCTCTCCCCCATGACTCACTTCCCAGCTTCATGTGTGACAAAGATCGAAAGCCAGCTGGGTAACCTCCTTCTCAGCAGTGGACACGAAGGCATGAAACCTCAGGCTGAGGTGCGAAATGGTGAGCTCTGGGGAGCTGGCACACCCTCCCTATTCTTCCTCCCTGTGGGCTGCACCCAGCCTTGACCCTGTAATAGCCATGGTGTGCAGGGTAGTGACAGAGCCGCCATTTGGAGAATGCTGTTGTCTCCGTGGGGGGCAGAAAGTCCTCCACTGGCACAGGACACTCACTCAGAGACAGTTGCCTTGTCCTCTGTCAGTGACCTTTGACGCTCTATTGGTCTCAGAGTCACTATGCAGCAGAGAATGACCGGATCCCCCAGCGCTGTCTGTGACTTTAAAGAGCTGACCCTGCGCTCACACCACCTTGAGGGAGAGCCTCCTTAGCATTTGTATATTTGTATCTCCTGTTCCTCAATCCTCTTCTTCCCGGTTCTGGTCATACACGGTGCACACTGTTCCCAGAAACATTCGCTCTGGACTTGCACTTCTTCTTCTTTTCGTCTTTGCCTGTGGGTTCTTAGGCGTGTGATATTTAAGGAGGTTCCCCCTCCAGGTTGCATGAGTCTAGGATCAGTTCTTTAAAAGCTCACTGCTGAACCTAGCAAGATGGCTCAAAGGCCAAAAGGTGCTTGCTTCTGCGCCTAATGAACTGAGTTTAATTCTGTGGACCCACGTGCTGGAAAGAGAGAACTGATTCCTGCAAATTGTCCTCTGACCTCCACACTCACGCCCTGACAGAAAATCAATCAGTCCATTAATGTAACAAGAACATTGTCTAAAAAGTCACGGACAGAGCTGGAGGTGTGGCTCAGTTGATGGAGTGGCTATCTTTAGTGGTAAAGAAGCTTCCTGGAAGGCTAGTGTCTAACTCACAGGGTGACAGGAAGCTGCAGAGACCAGAGACACTTTGTGTTGGTTCTGTCCCTTTCTCCCGTCCTTGAGAAGATCATTCTTTGAACAGAGTCCTGTCACCCAAGTTTGGGCAATGCTCCCTTCTTTTAGATAAGCTGCCCCTAATGGGCAACTCCACTCAGCACAAAAGGAAGAGTTTTCCAGCACACACCGCACCCCCCACCCCCCACCCCCGCCCTGCTCATGCTACTCCAGCTCAACCACTGGGCAGCTGTGGTCAGGTCCCCTGCCTGAGGCTGTGGTTGAGTCAGTGGAGTAACTCAGCCGAGAGCCAAAATACCATGAGCCCACAACACACTGAGGTAGTACAGACCTCTCTGCTGTTGTAAACCTGTCAGAAACCATCCAGGAAAGGCTAAAGCAATCAAGCGAGAGAGGCCCAGCCCCAGAGGCTTCATCCTGGGATTGCTTCTCGCTGCTACTGTGCCTTTCCTGCCACTATTGTTTAGCCTAATGATTCCTGGGCAGCAGCCCACCCTGTTGGGCAAATTTCCTCCAGATCAACGTGGAGATGAACTTTCATGAATTAATGGTCTTTAGATGAATGAATGACTTTATAGAATTCCCAACTTGATTCAAACCGTTTTAGGAAGAAAGTTCAAGGAGATGGTTTTAGTTGTTTTGCCAGAAAGGTGTAATAAAGTTAGAATCAAGAACAGAATGTGCTCCCTCCTCTTAGAATAGCAAGTAAAGGCTGCATAATAAGGAACACAGTGAGTCTTCATAAATTGCACTAACAAGAGAAACAGGGTTGGGACAGATGTGTGATCCAGGAAAAACATTCATTCTAGGTTAGACCCAAGGATGAAGCCACAGGTGTGCACTATGGCAAAGTGAGGCCATGTGAAACTGTTGCTTTGAACTTATAATGAGCTGATAGAATGAAATACTGCTTTGAACTTACTATCAACATCCTTCTGTAACTCCCCTTTTGTGTAACATTGTATCTATGAAGTAATTTTATAAACTTTTGTCAGGGCTAGAGAGATGGCTCAGTGGTTAAGAACACTGACTCCTCTTCCAGAGGTCCTGAGTTCAGTTTCCAGCAACCACATGGTGGCTCACAACCACCTGTAATGGGATCTGATGCCCTCTTCTGGTGCTTCTGAAGATAGCTACAGTGTCTTCATACATATATACATAAAATAAGTAAAATTTAAAAAAAAGAACTTTTGTCTAGAAGGTATATATTACCTGAGAGAAGAAATAGAGTGTGGTATTTGGGGCTCTGCCCCATCTACCTAACTTATATATGTATGGGTCTGTCTGTCTATATATATGTACATGCATACGGGTGTAGGTAGGTGTGTATGCGTATAAGTATGCATGAACACGTGTGGAATTGGTGAAACAGGTGGTCAGACCCAACCAAGGTGTGTTTGTGTGTGTTAGCATGTGTGAGTGTGTCCATGTGTCTGTGTGTATGCCTGACTTTCTTCTTTTTCTTTTCTCTCTGACTCACAAAGAGTTAAGGAATCCTAAGCTCCTCACCTGGCCAGCAAGGAGCCCTTGAGCCAGAGAGATAAGAGCTCAAATAACTAAATTTCTTAATCTCCTGCTGCTATCAGCAGGAGTTAATTGCCAGAAGCCAGTGCCTTTTGGCCACAAAATAGCAGAGAGTTAGAGGAAAAATTACCAAAAGTAAGCAACTTCTGCCCCCCTCAGTCGCTGACACCTTTCTTGCCTTCCTCAGTTTACCCTGTGACACCAGGCTGGACCTCAGCATATACCCTCAGGTGAGATTCTCGATCTTTCTGGGACTCCATGCAATGGGAGAGTGACAGTGCCAGCTTCAATGGACGCTCATTGGGACACAGTAAATACGGAGCACTTGGCTACTGGGCACATAAAAGGAACTCAATTATATAAGTTTTGAATTTGTGTGTGCATGTCCATGTACACATGCTCAGGTGCATACTTAAGTGAACCTGTGTGTGTGTGTGTGTGTGTGTGTGTGTGAGAGAGAGAGAGAGAGAGAGAGAGAGAGAGAGAGAGAGAGAGAGACAGAACTTGATGCCGGGCATCTTCCTGTATTGCTCTCCTCCTTACTATTAGTGGTGGGCAGGGGAGATGTGTACCACGGTGTGTGTGCATGTGAGGGCAGAGGACAGCTTTCAGGAGTTGGTTCTCTCCTTCCACCACTTCTTCCAGGGATCAAAGCCAAACCGTCAAGCTTACTGGGCAACTCCTTTCCCTGAGGCGACATCTTACCCAGTCCCCTTCTCCTTATCCTCTGAGACAGCATCCCCCACTAAACTGAGTCTTGCTGTTCTGACTGCAGTGGCTGGCCAATGATCTCCCAGGATCCACCTTTCTTCCTCACCCTGCCCCCCCAAAACCCATGCTGGAGTACAGATGTAGTAACACTGAGCTTTTATGTGGGATCTGGGGATCTGAACCCAGTTCCTCACTTTACCCAGTAAGCCATCTCCCTAGCTCCGAGCCTTAAACAGTTCAGCATTTACAGAGCAAACTTCCCCTAGTTTTTTAGTTCCCCTAATAATGACATCTGAAACTGGAGCACAGGAAAACACCCCCTCCCAGTTCCCTAATCCCTTTGACCTACTTTGCTACAGTTCATTATTCCCCCAGCCCCACCCCTTGGCCTCACTCCTCATCTTGCTCAGTGTACCCCTCCTTTACTCCCTTGTTCTCAACTCTGGTGCCCTCTCCCCTCCCCAGTTACTGCTGAGAGGAATCCTGACCCTCCTGAGACCAGGGTCCAGCGCTGAGCGGGGCCAGAGCAAACTACAACATCTCCACAGTAGGCCAATGCTGCTGCTCTTCCACGTGGCCTGGGCAGCGCGCAGAGGCCCCTGGGTACCTTTTCATCTCAGTTTGTGAGTCCTCATTCCCTTGGTTGATGACCTCTTGTTTTAATGAGTTGGAGGGAAGAAACTATAAACTAAAAAACAGCTTCTTCTGCCCCCAGCCCCTGCTCCCAGCTCCTCTCTCCTCAGAAATGTCTCTCCCCTCCTTCCAGATCAAGTCACTTTGTCCCCTACTCCCAAACCCTGGTGCCACCATCTCTGTTTTGGACCTTAGATTAGTCATTTTCCTCATTCCTTCTGGAAAAACAAACAAATGAACAACAACAACAACAAAAGCAACTTAAGGAAGGAAGCATTTACTTCAGCTCACAGTTCAAGGGAACAGTCCATCACTGTGGGGACGGCATGGCGGCGGGACCGTGACGCAGGTGGTCACACAGGTTACATCCGCAGTCAGAAACCAGAGGGAGACGACACTGGTACTGAGCTCTTTTTCTCCTTTTTATTCAGGCCAGGATCCCAGGCCATGGGATGGCGTCACCCACATTCAGGGTGGGCCTTCCACCCCAGTGAACCCAGTCTAGAAACTTCCTCACAGATGTGCCCAGAGACCTGTCTCCTAGGTGAGTCTAGATCCTGCATGTTGACAACCAGTAGTAGCCGGGCGGTATTAGAACTTGAATATCTCCAAAGGTCCGTGTGTTATAGGCTCAGCCCTCAGCCCGGTGCTGTTTAGAAAGTGGTGTGGCCTGGGGAGGTTTTAGGTCACTGGGGTATGTCCTCAAAGGGCACAGTGGGACACCAGTCTCTTCCCATTGACTAAGCATAGCCATGACTTGGGCAGGCCTCCTCCTTTGCAAGCTCAGACCACAATGCACCATATCATCACAGATCTAAGACGCAGTAGTGCCCACCCACCACGGACTGGAATCTTCCAGACTGTGAACTTGTTGCAGCGCTAGCACCAACACCGTAGGGCCACATGGCATCTGCAGGGTATTCTCATCTTAGCAGCGGCCAGTTCTAGTGCGGCCCCGCCCCCATTGCTAGCCACCCTCTCCCAGTTGGCCAGCCAGGAACTCTCTGGTCCCAGCTACCTGGTAAAATCAGGACACTAGAGGTCCAACTGCCCCCTGGTATAAACTCCCAGCAACCCGTTAAAATTAAGATTCAATCGGCTGTCATTTAGCAATCAGATTTATATGTTAAATCCTCAATCCACAATACGTCCACACAGTAAACTCACAATCAATTGATAAGGATATTAAACACCCACCAAGATAAATGGCGTATAGAAATCCGTCCCTTAAGAAATATTCATAACTACCTATGGCCATTTAAGGCTACACAGATCTGGGTTGTCCTTCTCTGCCTCCGTCTTGGTTTTCCTTTTCTCTCTTTTCACTCTCTCTCTCCCCTTACCAAAACTCTGTGCCCGCCCCGCTTTCTCACCGTCCAATCACAGGCCTCGGCTTAACTTGTGCCAGCCCACACCTGCACATAGACATCAACCTATGTGAACTAAGAGAAACCTTTTCCTTTCTAAGCTGACGATTTTTACCAGCAACGAGACACCGGACACTGCACGGACACTGCACCACTTCCTTCCGTAGCACCATCCCGGTCCTTCCAGCAGCAGCGTCTGCAGACTCTGTCAGACGAACCATGCTGTAGAATGTGGTCCTCTGAGCATCAGAGCTGCTGTCTTCACGAGTTCAGCTGAGCCTCGCTGCGAGAGACCATGAGTGGCATAGGCCATTGACGTTTCCCAGAGAAGAAAGGGACGAAGAGGGTCACTGGGCCCTTCCCTGAGATTCTGGTGGGTTTTGACACTTCCCAGCCACCTGTCTGGGATTCCACCCAAGCTGTCATGGCTTGGGGGGTAGGGGAGTGTGTCTCAGAGGTACTTGACTGAGAAAGGTTAACTAAAAGGGAGGGCTCCATCTCTGTGGCTATGGGAAAGCCATCAACCATGCTGGAAAAAGATTTTCTAAAGAGGCTGCTTCGAGGTCTCCCAAACTTCTGTAAGCAACCCATGCTCCATAAGTAAGAACAATAATTCAAACTTTGGTTTGTCCTTGGGGGCATACGGAGTGGGTAGAGACTGTTGCTATCCCCTCCTAGAGGGAATCTTCATGACAGACCATCCTCGGAGTCTTTTTTGTTCTTAATACAACGAGGGCTCATGTAACTCAGAGTGGACTTGAATTCTCACCTTTGACATTCCTGGCTTGAATTCTTCGCCCCTTTAATTTTAAAATTTACTTCCTTTTTGTCATGTATGCATGTGCATCTCTCTCTGTCTCTTTCTGTCTCTGTCTCTCTCTGTCTCTCTCTGTCTCTCTCTGTCTCTCTCTCTGTCTCTCTCTGTCTCTCTCTGTCTCTCTCTCTCTCTCTCTCTCTCTCACTGTGTGTGTGTACTTAAGTCATGGTTCTATTGCTATGAAGAGACACCACGACCACAGCAACTCTTTCCTTTTAATTTATTTAATTTATATGAGTATACTGTAGGTGTCCTCAGACACACCAGAAGAGGGCATCGGATCCCATTACAGATGGTTGTGAGCCACCATGTGGTTGCTGGGAATTGAACTCAGGACTTCTGGAAGAGCAGTCAGTGCTCTTAACCAGTGAGCCATCTCTCCAATCTTACAGCAACTCTTATAAAAGGAAACATTTAATTGGGGCTGGCCATCATCATCATGTCAAGGAGCAAAGTGGCATGCAGGCAGACATGGTGCTGGGGAAGAAATGAGATCCACATCTGGATTCACAGGCAGCAGGAAGTCAGAGACACTGGGCCTGGCTTGGGCTTTTGAAAGCTCAAAGCCCACCCCTGCGACACCCTTCTTCTAAGAAGACACCTCCTCCTCCATCGAGGACCTTCCCTCTAATCCTCGTTAAGTAGTGCCATTCCCTGAGGACTAAGCATTCAAATATGTAAACCTATGGGGGCCATTCTAGTTTGTTTGCTTTTAAGACAGGGCTTCTCTGTATAACAGCTCTAGATGGGCTGGAACTGGCTCTGTAGACCAGGCTAGCCTTGAACTCACAGAGATCCATCTGCCTCTTCCTTTTGAGTGCTGGGATTAAAGACTTGCACCACCACACCTGGTTGGGGGGTCATTTTTCTTCAAACTACCACAGTGTGTGTGTGTGTGTGTGTGTGTGTGTGTGTGTGTGTGTGTGTCTGTGTGTGTGTGTGTGTCTGTGTATCTATCCCCCTAGCACATGTGGAGACCAGAACAACTTTCAGGAGTCTCCTTCTAGTGTAAGTTCTGGGACTCAAACTCGGTCAACAACAGGCATGTGCAACAAGCAGTTTTCCCTGCTGTGCCATCTCGCTGGCCTCTTTTCATACCTTCAAAGGCGGGTTGAAGAATGAGAGTCTGTGCCAAGCCCCCTTCTCATTTGATCCTCTGCTGCACAGTCTGGTAGCCCCTCCCTTTTGCAAAAGCAAACCCTGCAGCAGCCATTGTTTTCAGGCCTGAGTCATCTGCTTAAGAGGAAGCTGGCGTTCAAGCCTGGTTCTGTCTGAGTCCCAGGTCTGAGGCGTCCGAGACATTACCTTGTCTCTCTCTCGGGACGGCACTCCGCTTCAGATAGAAAGAGAGGCAGAATGGTTTAAAATGGGCAGATGCAGCCCAGGGAAGAAATTTATGGGGACTTGGTTCTTTAAGCAGGAAGCAAAGGGCACGAGGCAGCCAGCCAGTCTGCTTTGGCTCTCAGGGGCTGGGTGCACATAATTCACGATAACTTAATTTGAGGAAATCGTTCTTCTGGGAACCGAGGTTTCTGGCATATTTGTGTGTGTGGAAGCAGAGGGAAGAAAGGACGGGCCCCTTGAAGACTGTGGGGAGCAGGGAGCTGTCAGCCCCAAGGGGGAAAGCTCAGCTGGCCTTGAGGGACAGGCATGTTAGAACAGGGAGCCAAGGGTATGCGTGTGAGAGTGTGTGTGTGTGGGGGGGGGGGGAGGCCAGTCAATGAGATTTGCAAAATTTCCAGCACACATGGCAATGAAAATAATAATGACCACTTACCAGTGTAACTAGAGGTGGAGGGCAGGCACCATTGTAAGGATTGTGCATTAATTTATTTACTCCTGGGGACTTGCACATTGCATCGGGTTGAACCTTCACCCCCGACTCTTTGGATCAGGAATTATTCTTATTACTTCCATTTTTCACAGGCTTAAGCTGGCGCTTACAGAATTAAGCCATTTGCTCTACGTGTATTTAGTAGCAGATCTGGGGCTTGAACAAGTGGACTCTGACCTTGAGGGTCAGAGCTCTGGAAACCACACCGCAAACCTTAAGGTCTGGAGCGCCCCCTGGCACGTTTCCTCGAAACAGCTTTCCTTGAGGGACACTGGGAGATTTCTCTTTTATTTTCTGCCCTTCCTTCTTCCCTATTTCCCTCCCTAACCCACCTTCTCTCTCCTGATTTTTCTGAGACAGGGTTAGCCCAGGTTAGCCTTGAACTTGTTTTGTAGCTGAGGATGACCTTGAACTCTTCACCCTTCTGCCTCCGTCTCCCAAACTCAGGGCTTAGAGTGTTTGTTGTTTTTGTTTTGCTCTACTTTTTGTTCTTGTTGGAGACAGGGTTTCTCTGTGTAGGCCTGGCTGCCCTGGAACTCACTCTGTGCCCCTTCTCCAGAGTGGGAGGATCAAAGGTGTGTGCCGCCATGCCGAGCTTTTCAGAATTAAAAAAATACTTTTTAAATTTTTTAAAATTTATTTATTTTATTTATATGGGTACACTGTAGCTGTTTTCAGACACACTAGAAGAGGGCATCAGATCCCATTACAGATGGTTGTGAGCCACCATGTGGTTGCTGGGATTTGAACTCAGGACCTCTGGAAGAGCAGTCAGTGCTCTTAACCACTGAGCCATCTCTCCAGCCCTTTTCAGAACTTTTTAGAAGAAGTATTCTATTTTTAACTATTGTGTGTACTCGGCAGCCTGTGGGTACGTGCACATAACAAGCCAGGAGAGGCAGTCGGATTATTTGGAGCTGGAGTTGCTGGGAACTGAGCTCACATTCTCTGGAAGAACAGCCAGTGTTCTTAACTATTGAGCCAACTCCCCGTCCTCCAAAGTTGTCTTAAGAAAGTATGCTGGCACCCCGTGGGTGGGCTACTTTAGCATACAAGAGAGTTGGGGGGGGCATGGGTTCTTGTGGGAGGAGCACTTGTCTGAACAGGAGCTGTGTCTCCAGCAACACCAGGCTTGGCCCTAGGAACTGCTTTTGCCAGCAGTAAGACCTCAGGTGATGGCAGCACAAAATCTTAATTAATAATAGGAAGCATTTAACCAAGTGTGAGGCATGAGTTCCAACAGATCAGGGTATCTCTGAACAGGCTGAGAAGACATGAGTAGTGTAAGCCTAGATCCCAACTACACAGAATGGTAAGGTAGGAGGATTGCAAATGTAGGGCCAGCCTGGGCTACATATAAAGTGAGTTCAAGACTGAGGCTGGAGGATCACAAATACAAGGCTAGCTCAGGCGACTTAGTGAGATCCTGTCTCAAAACCAAAAGGGAAGAGAGGACAGAAGGAACAGGCATGTGCTGTGTGTTAACCTAGCGTGCCCAAGGTTGGAGGTTCACTTCCCAGTATAGAAAAAATCAATCAGATAAGCTTGGACGATGAAGATTCCCTCTCTCTTGCAATCCCTTGGTCTTCACCCTGAAAAGCAGCACCTGAGGGGCCTGGTCTGTGTTTCCTTGGGCCCAGCAGACACCTGAGAAAGTTTTGCTGCACTGTCTGGGACTTTTCAGAAGAACTAACTATCCATTTGTTAAGAAATGGTGGCAGCCATCATGAAAGGAATGGAGGAGGCAGGCCCACCACTCTTATCCAGAGACCGTCTTGGCTGGGGACAAGGCCCTGTGGCTCTGGTGAATTCTGTATAAGAAGTTCTCCCTCCCTTCTAGACAGATTGTCTGGTTGTTTTCTGCAAGTATCTGTTGAGTATTCCCTATGTATGACCTACGTCATAAACCCTCATTTTTATATTCACAGCCAGAGTGTAAGCAGAGAAATGTAAACTCTGTGTGTGTGTGTGTGTGTAAACGTGTGCATGTGTCAATGTGCATATTTGTGAATGTGCAGGTATGTCAGTGTTTGTAAATGTGTATTTGTGAGTGTGAGGTGCAAATGTGGTGTATGTGTTAGTGTGTGGGTGTACAAGTGTGTAGGTGGATGTGTGTGTGGTGGATGTGCACGTGTTTGTACAGATGTGTATGACTCTGTGTGTGTGTGTGTGTGTGTGTGTGTGTGTGTGTGTGTGCTGAGCCACAAGAGGACCTCCAGTGCCCTCCTCTATCATCTTCCACCTGATTCCTGTGAGAGAGGATCTCTCACTGAACCTGGAGCTAGGCTGGATGCCATCAGTACCCTCTCCCCCAACCAGCATCCTCCTGTCTCCGTCCCTCTCTGGCTTAGAGATACAGGTGAACACAGCCAGGCAACTTTTGACTGGGAATTCCAGTTCAGACCCTTATGGCTATACAGCCTACCCCTCTACCCACCGAACCATCACAGCAGCCCACTTCCTCAACGATCTGAAGGCTAGTGATCAAAACTGCAATGTCTGCTGCCGTGATCGGGGCCAGGGCGTCATTTCAAAACCATCCTTTCTCCTCCATCACCCAGTCTGACCTCCTCTCAGCATGGGTGTGCAGACCTTTTCCTCGGGGTAAGAGCCTTTACTCCGGCCTTTGTCTAACTGCCATCCTTCAGCCCAGTTGTAGATGTCCCAGAAATGCTCTGGGTACCCATGGTTCAGTAGCTTCCTGAGCTCCTCACCCCGCGGGTTGGCTTACCCTAGCTGATGCGGCCTTTCCTTCCTTCGCCCGCTGAATGAACGTCCTGATGTGGCCATGTGACCAATCCTGTGTCGGGTCCTTGTTCCTAAGATATCGCAGCACATATTCGCACAGGGTCTGCTCCCTGCTGGAGGATACAGCTTACTCCCAAAGATGCTGTCTCGGAGCCTCAACTAAACCCTAGAGAGGTCACTGCCACCCTGCCAGGAGACTGTGTTTGGGGATGTTGTACATACTCATTACCCAAGTGTGTGGATGTGGATGTGAATGTGTAGATGTACATGTGTTTGTGTATGTGAGTACATTTGTTCTGCATATGTGTGTATATATGTGTATTCGTATGTGTGTATACATATCTGTCCATATATATGTGTGTGTATATATATGTATGTGTACACACACACACACACACACACACACACACACACATATATATATATGTGTACACTTGTGGATATATGTGTTTGTGATGGGCCAAGACAGGGCAGAGGTTCCTCCACCTTAAATTCTTGCTGAGGTCATTTTAGGCTTAACTAGAATCTGATCTCCTTGATGATCTCCTGTGGAAACTTACTCAGCTCTATCATAAGAACCTTAGGTCAAGATGCCCCTAGCTAACTTACTTAGCTTCTGTTAAACTGTCTGTGCAAAACCTCTCCCTGCAGCTACCCAGGATGATATCACGATGTAGCTTTTGCCTTTAAAAAAACCCTTACTCTGAACACTTGGCATTACCCTTGAGAACGGAGTCCCTGAGTGTGGTCCCAGGCAGCCAGAATAAAGACTTTCAGTCGGCTATAAACCGTGTCTGAGTGGTCATTTCTGGTAGGCTCCCCACAACAGGTGTGTTCAGGTGTGCACGTGTGCAGGTCGGTAAGTGTGTATATGCATGCACGTGTGTGTACAGGGCCTCAGCAGCACTAGTCTGGGGCAGGGTAGTGGGAGAAGGGGGCTGACCGTGAGCAGAAGCTGGGCTCAGGGAACCTGCAGGCTGGAGCAACACGTAAACTACGGTAGATTCAAGAATGAACCGACTTTCACTCCCTGATGGAGATGCATTTTGTTTTGTTTTGTTTTGTTTCGTTTTGTTGGTTGGTTGGTTTTGAGGTGGGTCTCACTATGTAGCCTTGGCTAGCCTGGAGCTTGCTGTGTAGACAAAGCTGACCTCAAACTCACAGAGATCCTCCTGCCTCTGCCTTCTAAGTGCTGGGACTAAAAATGTACACCACTATACCTGGCCAACAAAGTTTCTCAAGCCCGTGACATTTCCTTTCTGATCGGGATGCCCTCTGTCTCCTGTGGACATTTGTATGAGGACGGCCCCTTTGGTTGTTTTCCGGGCCATTTTAAATTTAATTTTTATTTCCTTGATTACCAGGGTGAGCTAATAGTGTGTTTTTTACTCTTAATTTCCAACATGTGATCGTATGGTTGGTGACATTTTGAGTTCTTTTTATATTACATTGAAGTAGACTGTTCATCAGTGTAGGGATTGGTCTAATGTTGCTTTCATTCTAATGCTAATTTGGGGCCCCCAAGACAGGTTACCCCAAAGATGAGAGAATCTGCAGATAAGACACTGAGTGACCCCGCCCTCAGTTAGCGTGATTGGTAACTAAAGATGGGGGCTGGGGATTTAGCTCAGTGGTAGAGCGCTTACCTAGGAAGCCCAAGGCCCTGGGTTCGGTCCCCAGCTCCGAAAAAAAGAATAAAAAAAACAAGACAAAACAAAACAAACAAAAAAAAAAACTAAAGATGCCAACAGCCAATAGCCGGGCAGAAGAGACATGGGTGGGGTTGAGGTTTTGGGTCTTGGTGAGAGAGGACCAAGAGGATGAAAGGAGGAGGAAGAAACTGTCATGGGGTAAAGGAACAGGAGGAGAAAGGGAGCGGTTGTGTGTTAAGAGAAAGGAGAGCATGGCTCTGAGGGCTGCCCAATTGCTAAGAGCAGTCAAGACGGAACCTAAGAAATAGTGGTAACTCGGAGTGATCTATGAGAAGGTAAATTCTAACAGCATGGAGGGTAGGCAGCTGCCCAGCCACTGTGCTGCTTAAGGTATACTGAAAATATAAAGACTGTGCGTGTCTTTCAACCGGTAACTTAATGACCAAGGTGGGGGAGAAGCCCCGGGCCGGGTTTTAAATAATTTCTACTACATGTCAAATATTCAGTTTATTGACCTTGCACTATTTTCCTGCCCAAGTAGATAATACATTTTGATAAATATTTCACATGTGTTTATTTATTCTTTTTAAAGACTTTTTTTGATTTATTTGAATTTGTAGATTTTCCTTTAATCCTATCTTTTCTCACAGGGACACTGATTCTAAAGAGACCTCCTGGGGGCTGGAGAGACGGCTCAGTAGTTAAGAGCACTGACTGCTCTTCCAGAGGTCCTGAGTTCAAGTCCCAGCAACCACATGGTGGCTCACAACCATCTGTAATGAGATCTGGTGCCCTCTTCTGGTGTGGCTGAAGACAGTGACAGTGCAGTGTACTCACATACATGAAATAAATAAAATTAAAAAAAGAAATCCACTGGGAGCCCCAGCTGAGGGTATATTTGATATTCTCTCTCTCTCTCTCTCTCTCTCTCTCTCTCTCTCTCTCTCTCTCTCACACACACACACACACACACACACACACACACACACACACACCTGCTTCTCTTTCTCATCACTGTCCTTCCTTTCTTTTTAACTTTTGTTTATTGCAGTACTGGGGTTACACCATGGCCGGCCGGTTCCTGGTTGTTATGAAGATGTACAGCCGCATCTACCTCCCTTTACTCGAGATTATGTCGAGACGGCTAACAGAGGCAGCTCTCTCTGCTTTTCTCTGACATAGCCCTCCCCAGCCCTCCCCCTTCCCAACCCTCCCTTCCCATTTCACGGGTCCTGATCCCAAATCCTACCTAATGAGCTTCCTGCAAGTTTATCTCTGTTTCCAGGTCTCTCCTCTAGAGAAACCAGTTATGAAGCTAAGAAGTCTGTCGTCTTGGGGGATGCATGCTTGAGTGAGAAATAACATGGGTAACTTATTTCCGAATAGCTCAGGAAACAATATGCATGCGTGTGTGTGCAAGCAAACAATGTGTGTGTGTGTGTGTGTGTGTGTGTGTGTGCGCGCGCGCGCGCGCGCGCGCGCGCGCAAGAAAGAGACCTAGACACAAAGTAACTGTGAAAGAGCTTAATGTGTGGCCAAGGTGAACGGTTCATATATAGGCGTTTACTGCGTCGTCTCGCATTCCCTGGGCATTTGACATTTCGCAAAATTTGAAAGTGAAAGCTAAAGCCATCTCTGTTTTTAATAGTTGCCTTACCTGAAACCTCTCTGCAAGGTTTAATCGTTTTTGTTTTTATAGTGCAGTTTTTAATGTTGGAATTCAGACTTGGTCATGCCTCGCAAGTGTTTTTTTTTAATATTATAGTCTCATTGTTATTCATTAGAAGTACTTTCTAATTTTGATTTTGATTTCCTTTAACTGCATGGATAATTACGCCAGTGAGCTTTGGAGATTCGAGTCCGTAGAGGCTCTGCTAGCGATGAGTTTTTGGTCGTTGATTGACTCCTCTCTGCTTGGTCAGGTCTGGTCTTACTGCCCTGGGTCTAGGGAAAGGCCTGGAGGGTTCTGGAGTGTTTCTGCCTTTTGGAATGTAGTGGAATCCTGGGGGATGGTTGCCTGAATAGATCTCCACTGTGTTTATCCTTCCAGCCACCAAGAACTGCAAGGATGGCTGGCCAGTTAAGACTACTGCCTCCACGGGGCTCTGGGTTCAGTCCCAGCATCCACAGGGTGGTCCACCACTGTTCCTAACTTTTGTTCCAAGGAATTGAGCATCTTCTTCTGGCCTCTTGTGCACTGGATCCATAGGGTGAATGTGTTCACACAAGCAGGCAGACAGGCAAACACTCAAAATAAATAAATCCACTTTTGTTAAATTATTTTATGTATGCAGGTGTTTTGCGTGTATGTATATCTGGGCACCACGTGTGTGCCTGGTCCCCAAGGAGGCCAGAAGAGGGACATCAGATCTCTTAAAACCAGATGGTTGTGATCTACCAAGTAGTTGCTGGAAATCCAATTCAGGTCCTCAGGAGGAGTGGCCAGAGCTCTTAAACACGGAGCCATCTCTCAAGTCCCTTCTTCAGTAAATAAATCTTAAGGAAAAAACCAAACATTGAGCCTACTGTGAGTTGAGCTGCTTTGGGAGTTAGAGTAGACATGAAACCCAGTTCATCCCTTGAGTAACCACCTTCTCCTCAGAGCCCCTGAGAGAGCTCACAGACCAGAGATGTGGGGTGCAGTGGTGAGAAGAAAAAGCAATGAAATCTGGGAGCACTTGACTTAGAGAATTCAAAGCTCTCCCTTCCCCACTCCAGGGAGATGCCGCATCTGCCCAGATGTGCTTGCTCTGGGCTCACTGCTACAGCCTTCAAAGGGTGTGAGAAGTAATCACTGTATGGGCTTTCAGTGTCTGGGAAAGAGCCGGCCTTTGCAGCATGGGGGACCAAGAGGGTGAAGCCAAGACAGCCGGACCATCTGTTACTCAAGATGCCCCCACTGTCGATCTCAGTGGCTTTCTGTGGGCCCTGAAGAACCAAGGATGATACAGGTACCCCTAGCCCTGTAGTAGAAAGATAAAGAGCCAGGCTACCACAGAGTAGCAGCCATTCACCTACAGAAACAGAGAAAAGATCCTGATTTGAAAACATCGACATCGCAGTATGAAGGTTCTGGAGACAGTGCAGATACATGTGCGTGCACACACACACAAGAAGTAGCTGTGTGTCTCCTCCTCATCCGCAGACTAAGAATTTCAAGTAATGAATCAAAAGGGGTCGGGGTGAGCAGCGGGTGTTGAACTCTGACCTGGAACCCAATGTAGAAAATAGCCAAACACAGTTGGAAACGTCAAATGGATGGGGGCTGTGAAGGGAGATGGAAGGCCTTGAATGCGGGGTTCAGGCAGCGGAATGATCCCAGTGGAGTTCCACAACAGTGACTACATTACTATGAATGAAGCAAACAGGATCCTCGCTGATTAAACGAATACTGGAACACTGGGAAGATGTCTCCCCTGAAATTCTCTTCAGTGAAGACTTGACATGCAGACTTAAGAAGATGACTACACTCCCTCAGAAAGAGTAATGCCCACTGTGACGCTTGCCCGCCCCACACGATGAACATTACACGTATGTAGGGAAACCTACTGGTGTCCAGGAAGGGGAAAGAGTGGTGTGCACACAGCAGTAGTGAGGTAGACACTGTGTTTCTGTGCATCATGTGGAAGCACTTGGTGATGTAGTAAGATTTGCAGACTTTGGGTCATTGAGAAGGCTCAGTGGCTTAACAGCGTTTGCCACCAAGCCTGGTGACTGAGTTTGATCCTCAAGACCCACAAAGTGGGAGGAGAGAACTGGCCCCTGAGAGTTGTTCCCTGACCTCCACACAACTGCCGTTGCACACCTACCTCTCTCCCCAAATAAATAAGTAAATATATCGAATTGTATAAGAAATACCTGTAATCTTCTGAGAGAGGGCTGTGAAGAGAAGCTTGCAGAAGAGGAGGTACTGTTGGATCCGAGTCCAGTATTGGGGGAAGGAGCAGGCAGAGATAGAAAATAACGGTTCTGAAATTGATTCGGGTTTGGGGAGATGGGGTGTAAATAAATTATAAACAAGTCATCTCGAGGTAGAGAAATAGACGTACTGATTGGTTCCTTCCCAGCAGGATGACTTACAGACCATGATAATGATCTGTGTGTTTCAAAAAGCCAGAAGAGGCAAGAAAAGAAAACAGAATAGAGAAAGCATAGAACGTTACCATCTACAAGAAGATGTGGGCCAGGCATGGTGGTGCACACGTTTAGACCCTGCACTCCGGAGGCAGAGGCAGGCAGGTCTCTGTGAGTTCAAGGCCAGCCTGGTCTATGGAGTGAGAGACCTTGTCATAGCAAAAATTTAAATGCACACACACACACACACACACACACACACACACACACACACACACGAAAAGATGCAGGAACAGAGTAAAACAATTATGAGCCTACAGAAACATAAAGTAGGTCGAATTCACTTTGACACTCTCCTCAAACAGGGTGGACCCTGTTAGGACCAGAGTTCACTGGCTAGAACTGGAAACAAAGTTCGGTCATGCGCCTTGGTTAGGAATTTGCCAACATGCAGAATCCTGTGTGACAGAGTCCCGTTGGCATCGGGTTTCGATGTGTGAGAGATTCAATCTCTCCATGTACAAGACTCTAGAAGAGTCAGTATGAAAAGAAGTGGTTGCCCAGGCTATCTTAAATCTCCATGCTTCTTTCTCCCTCTGTACTTGTCCTTGACTTGGTGGCCCAAGGTGGCCTGTCCGATTGTGGCGTGACCCACCTGCTCTGGCTACTGTGTGCTTCTCATGATGGCCAGTTATTCCAGCTTCTGTTTTTAAATAGACAGACAGTTCATCTCGGTCTTATTCCTTCCTCTGTCAGGGATCTCCCCTCGGCTGGCCTGGCCTGGCTGGCCACTGTGAGTGTGAGCTGGGTTGAGGGAGTGGGGGTGGGGACTCATTCCCACAGCTCATTTGTGTCCCCTGGGTCTGCTCTGCTTAACCCTTGATGTCCCACTCCTATCCTGGCTGGCTTCTTACCATATGACTTAGCTAATATGACAAAATCTGCCTCACCATGGAGCAGTTCTGCCTGCATGGCAGCTTCTTGTCCCGTGATCCCGTGATCAGATGCTCCGTCCCCACCAGGGCCCAGTAGCACCTAGGAGCTGAACGGTGTACCCTTCTCCGCTGTGGACAACGTGGCCTTTATCCCAGTGTGGTGGTTAAGTCCCATTGCCAACCTTGTTCCATTTAAAGTCACTATGGAAACACACCTCCCACAGTGCTTAAGAGGGTGCTTCCAGAAAAACAGGAGGAGGGGAGACAAGCACCTTAACCCTGCCTTCGCTACCACGATGGCCTACGCCCTCAGACTGTGCTGCGCTCCATCCTGAGCCTGCCCTTGCTCCCATGATGGATGGCAAACGATAATAAACCTTTCCTCCCTTTAAATTGCTTTTACCAGGTGTTTTGTAACAGCAATAAGAAAGGCAACAAATACACCCGAAATCCAAGTTATCTCTCCCAGGAGACCTCCTGTAAACCTCGCTCTCTGCCACCACAGGGCCCCGACTTCCGGGCCCTTCTGTTACAGCGCGCCCCGCTGCAGATTTGTTTTTTCTCTGCCCCCGCGCCCACCCCCACCCCCAAGCACGGCAGCCTTTTCCCCCCCTAGTATTTGCACCCACCGGCACTCTGGGCTTTGGAATCTGCTGCCTTTGACTCCAGATACAAGGAGGCAGGATGTGGAAGATGTAATCGGCTAACCCTTCCCTTGCAAGACATTCCAGATCCAAATTATGGCGATCCGGACCTGCCCACAAAGGATGGTTCTCGGCTCATAGTACAAACCCCATTCATTCGGTCCTTATCCAAGGGTCCCAGCTGTCTATTACCTTTCTATTGCTATGATTGAAACATCAAGACCAAGGCGGCTTATCAAAGAAAGCATTTACTTGGTCTTACGTTTCACAGGGCTGGGGTTGGGGATTTAGCACAGTGGGGCCCTGGGTTCGGTCCTCAGCTGGGGGTTGGGGGGGGGGAGACGTTTCACAGGGCTGGAGTTCACAGTGGTGAGATAAAGGTACAGGGGCAAGAAGAGCTGAGAGCTCATATCTTGACCCACAGACAGGAAGCAGGTCCCACTCGTGGGATGCAGGCCTCTGAAGGGTTGGTCACATGTTGGAACGGAGCCTTTTGACGTCTCGAAAAGTCTGCCTTGTAGCTTCGCAGCTGCGGTTCTCGCCCCATCCTGGGCTGACTCAGCGTGCCGCCTGCACCTTTCCCTGGCAGATGCTCACAACCCTGGCATCTCTAATCTCCTGGATCCCCACTGCAGTTTGGCTCGGCCCCTCCCCCCATCCTAATACACTGCACCTTCAGGGCTGCCTGCGGGGATCCCAACCTGGCCGCACTCAACCCGGCGGCTTGCCTTTGAAATTGGTGTGGCAGTCTCTGGGGCCCCGCGACTCACACATGCTACATGCCTGCCCAGCAAATATACTGTGAGCAACGCACGCCAAGGTTTGCTGCCGGCTTGGGCAGCAGCTGCGCCTGCTTGTAACATTCCTGCAGCCGCCTAATGAAGCAGTCCAGACAAGAAAGCGCAAGGAACAGTGAGTTCCACACCTATGTGCTCAATAAAAAGCGAGAACTGATCTAGTGTCGGGCAGCTCCCCAGCTGCCTGCGGATGGTGCAGGGAAGAGGAGGGTGGGAATGCTGGCGGAGCCGGAGGACACTTGGGGACCATTTTGGGGTGCGGATCCATACCGAGCAATGACTGGATCTCCAGTCAGGCCTTGCTGAGGCTGGGCAGCAGCACGCTACACCCCAAGTTTTAGAA
The DNA here is from genome assembly GCF_021556685.1 of Rattus norvegicus. Lineage (NCBI taxonomy): Eukaryota > Metazoa > Chordata > Mammalia > Rodentia > Muridae > Rattus > Rattus norvegicus. The sequence continues at coordinate 153,872,121 of NC_141536.1, forward strand.
GATTTGATTAAAAATCCCTCCTAAATGCTGGCGTGCTGTAGTGACATTAGCATTTAAAAAATGATTTATTTTATGTATATGAGTACACTGTAGCTGTCTTCAGACGCACCAGAAGAGGGCATCGGATCCCATTACAGATGGCTGTGAGCCACCATGTGGATGCTGGGATTTGAACTCAGGACCTCTGGAAGAGCAGCCAGTGTTCTTAACTGCTGAGCCATCTCATTATAATTTCTCAATCTACTCTCCCTCTTTCATTCAATGTTTCTAAACTTTTGTTTTTAGAATGATGGCTCCTCAAGTAAGCCTTCTAAGGTACTTTCCTCTTAATTGACCCCTTTTCTGTGGAATTACAGAATCACAAATATGCTGTACGTTTATTTGCCTGTGGTGTATTCGAATTTTATCTATCTATCTATCTATCCATCCATCCATCCATCCATCCATCGTAGTCTTCTGGAGGTGCACAAACAGATACGATAGGTGAGATTTTGCAGGGGGCGGAACAGAAGTACCAGGTTTCGCCCTATTGCGGATGTTACTGACTCCTGGGGATACATGTATTATTCCTCGGCAAAAAAAAAAAGGAAGCAGAAACAAAGCAGTATGTAATTAAAATGTAAATCTACACAATTTAATTACCCATGTAGTGACAGAAGTAAGTCTCTGGAATGGTCTCCTCAGCATTGCGCGCTGTTGTATAATAGATTAATGAAAAGCGGGGGAGGGGATGCTGAACGGACTGGCGTGACCAGAGAGCTTTCAGTCCAGGGAGATTGTAGCCTTTACGTTTGTGACCAGCGCCCTCTGCTGTTCATTACGGGAACATCCTCCAGGAAGTCAAGTTTAGCTTCTTCATTTAGATCCTGCTTTCCCCTCGCCAGCCATGGGAGTTAGGAGTTAGGTTTCGGTCTGAGCTTCACTGAGGCCTTACGACATTCAGAGCCACATCAAGGTCGGTGGTAACCTGGGGATGGAGAATCCGTTTTCTTTCAGCCCCAGATCCCAGGACACTCCCTAGTCTGTTTTAATGGACTTTAGAGGGAAGCCACCTTCTTAAGCTCTGAGGCAGAAAGGAAGACCAGAAGCAGGCAGGGGTGGCTTCAAGGAAGAAGTTGGAGACATTTAGGAAACTGTACCATTCAATGACCCTAATCTAGACGCTGGAGACAGGGATGAGGATGACTTGGGTCAAGCCCCATCTGCGCTGGCTTGCTGTAGAGACCGTTCCCCAGAGATGGAGAAAAACTGGGATGGGGTGTGGTGTGGTGCGGAAGCAGAATTCTCCTGGTAACCTCTCAGGAGGGCGAGACACCTAGAGAAGGTTAAACTAGATGTGAGGACCCAGGAGGCCTCACAAGCAGATCTCAGAAGGGTCGATTTTTCTGGAGGAGCCCACCTTCCTTTGTGGGACCAACGGCATGTCCGTCGGGAGCCCCGACAGCCCGCGCTGAGCCTGCCGCAACTCTATTAGTGCCTCGAATGGTTGTGCTGCTGGGAAACAGAGAATCTCAAGGAGAAGGACTCAAAGATGGGTACCAAAGAGCGAAGAAGCCATCGTCCACTCCCCCAGTCAGGACTCACCAACAGTTTAGCTGACACTTCCTCACCTGCAATCACTTGCCCACCAAGCCATTTATTGCTGGTTATTTATTGCCTGAGCACAATGGCCCCCAAGGTTTCATCCAGGGCCCAGGAGGAGCGTGAACACAGCAGTATTTAAAGGGAATGTGGAAAATAAAAGGGAGCTGGACTGCTTTCTAACACTGTCAGTTTCGCTGGTGGGAATGTATACAGTTGGCTGGTGCATAGGATGCTGTAGGTAAATGTGCCATCGGTCTACAAGGCTACGATTTGACCAGGTCCCCCCAACCCTTGTGTTGGAATGTTAATCTGAATGCAACATGGGAGTGTTCTGGGACTAAGGGCAAGATTAACCCCAGTGCCAAAGTTCTGGGCTTTGCTTCAATCCTTTGCTCCCCTCCCTTTCACTCCTCCTTCTCTTGTCCTCTGCTAGGAGATGAAACGGACGACCCCCACCAGATTCTCACCCCTTCGTCTCGGACTTAGCCTTCCAAATTGTGAGAAATAAATTTGTCTTCAATGTAAACTAGCCCGCCTCGGGTGTCCTGTTACAGCAGCACCACATGGCTAAGATAAGTTAGGTCATATTAGGATATCGAAAAGCCTACATTTCCCCCATCCAAAGCTCCACAGAAGTTGAATTTAGTAATATAATCACACAACTCACCATTACAAAGTCACACTTTATTGGGTCAATTTAAAAATATATACCTTGGCTATCTTCTAACTTTCAAACCCCCCTTTCAACTGACTTTAAATTTCTTCTTTTCCTTCTCTTTTTCTTCTTCTTCTTACAAATGACCTGGTGTTGTTAGATCTAGGGTTTTTGTTTAAATTTTTAATTTTACTTATTATTATTAGTGTGTGTGTATGTGTGTGTGTGTGCGCATGCACACGCACATGTTGCATGTTTGGGCTCAGAGAACAAATGTGTGGAGTGAGTGTTCTCATTCCACCTTAACATGGGTTCCGGTCAATCTGAGGTCATGAGGCTTGTGAAACAAGAGCTTCCACTGACCCCTGGCCATAGTTTTTAACTCGTCACTATAGCACATGTGCACACATGCGCACATATGCACATCACATAGATTTTTTTTTCTTTTTCTTTTTTTCGGAGCTGGGGACCGAACCCAGGGCCTTGCGTTTGCTAGGCAAGTGCTCTACCACTGAGCTAAATCCCCAGCCCCCATCACATAGATTCTTGTTTGAGCTGTTGTTTTTTGTTCTTTTTTTTTCCCCCCGGAGTTGGGGACCGAACCCAGGGCCTTGCGCTTCCTAGGCAAGTGCTCTACCACTTAGCTAAATCCCCAACCCCATTGAGCTGTTGTTTTAAGCCATTCCTGGCATCTTTTCACATCCAGGGCTTAGATTCCTGTACTTTGCTTTTGGTCTTTTCCACTCTTGTTCCTTTATCTCTGTCAGTGTCCTTTTTATTGTCGAAAAGAATAAACTAGGAAGGAAATGGAGGGAACACGATGAGAATGAGGCTGGGTCGGCGATAGATGTCTTGTTTGTTCCGACTGAATCAGTAAACCCTCCCTTATCATGGTTATGATGGAGCCTTGCTTCGTCTCGCCTGAAGAGCAGATGGTGTTCTGTTATCTCGCCTGTAATGAGTTCTGTATCACGTCTGAAATATAACTTCTAGTTAGACAATATTTCCACAAGGACATTTTTCTCCGCATCCACGGAAATCATATCTTTCTCCTTCCACAGCGTTGGAGACCTGTTGAAAGTATTCACATGTTGGAAGTATTTTTTTTAAGTTTATTTATTTATTATATTTAAGTACACTGTAGCTGTCTTCAGACACACCAGAAGAGGGCATCAGATCTCATTCCAGATGGCTGTGAGCCACCATGTGGTTGCTGGGATTTGAACTCAGGACCTCTGGAAGAGCAGTCGGTGCTCTTAACCACTGAGCCATCTCTCCAGCCCCCTGGAAGTATTTTTTATGTTTTCAGTCCTACATTAATTCTCTAGTATCCATCACTTATAACCGGTTAGTGGAGTTCTGTCCGACACGTGTTGCCATGGCAGCATCTTGCGCTCGCATTTTGTCGCTGCTCAGTGAGCTTCTCTGGTTGATTCGGATTTCTGCCCGTGAAGGCTACTGGTGGGTGTCTTCTTCCTGTGTGTTTTCCTTTGATGCTTGGTAAGGGCCGACCTCTGGCTGAAACTCTTTTTGCATTCTTCACATTCGTAAGGTTTTTCCCCCGTGTGAATCCGCCGGTGTTTTGTGAGGGCGGACTTCTCATAGAAGGTCTTCCCGCACTCGAGACATTCGTAGGGTTTCTCTCCTGTGTGAGTTCTCTGGTGCACGACGAGGTTGGACTTGACACAGAACGATCTCCAGCACGCGCTGCATTTGTACGGCTTCTCTCCCGTGTGAGTCCTTTGGTGCTGTGTAAGGTTGGATTTCACACAGAAGGTTTTCCCACATTCACTGCATTTATATGGTTTCTCTCCCGTGTGAGTTCTCTGGTGGACCGTGAGGGCGTACTTTTGGCAAAATGACTTTCCACACTCTTTACATTCGTAGGGTTTCTCTCCTGTGTGAGTTCTCTGGTGTTCCGTGAGGTTCGACTTCACCATGAAGGACCGGTCACATTCATTGCATGCGTAGGGTTTCCTCCCCGTGTTTGAGCTCTGGTGCTGAGGAGGGCCTGCGGTCCTAGAGCAACTTTCCTCACACTTGCTGCACTCCTGGGCTTTCTGTTCTTTCCAAATGCTCTGATTTTTATTATGGTCCAGCTTCTCATTTCCCTCACACTCTGGTTTCTCCTCCAAGGACCATCTCCCATGTTGAGTGCTTCTTGATTCCTTGAGAGAGAGGCCCGATGACTTCTCGCACTCAACCCCTTTGGGGTTTTTCTCTCTTGTGCTGATTCTCTGATGTAGGCTCAGACTCGACGTCTTTAAGGCTCTTCGGTTGTCCGCACACCTGGGTTTTTCTGCTGTGCAAGTTCTCTGGTTCTGAGTAAGGCACGGCTTCCCACGAAGGGTATCCCCACAGTTCCCATGGCCACAGATCTCTCTTACATGAAGTTTCTCATTTTGGAGGTGAGGTGAGCTTCTTATAGTGTTCTCACTGACACTATGTTCACCACGTTCTCCTCCTGGCTGCCTTCTCTGACCTCTGCTAAGATCCGATTTCTCATTAAAGGGGTTCACAAGAACATCACACTCACAGAGTTTCTCCCTCACATGAGTTCCTGGATGTTCATGATTTGACTTCACACATGACGGTTTTCCATGTTTGCTGGCCTCTTGAGCCTTCCTTTCCCTCAGGGTTCTTAGAAAAGACTGGAACCTTATCTTGTGGGCAGTGGCTTGCATGTATTTGCTGTCCTGAGAGGGATCCTGTCCAGAGTGAACCGTCTGGTGTATAACGGAGGCTGCCTTTCTGTGTGTGGCCTTCCCACAATCTTTATATTCAAGAAGTCGTTCCAAATGCAATGTCTTCTGCTGTTGAGCAGGGCCCTTCATAGGACTGTGAGGTTTCTTCTTTTGATCATGTTCACAGATTTTGCATCCTATGTGAGCTTTTTCATACTCAGTATCAAGGGACCCAGACCCACCTAAGCCACCCAACTTTTTTGATGCGGAGTTTCTGTTACCAGTAGCTAATCCTGTGATATTTTCCAAGTTTGCGTCCATCGAGTGACACTTCTGATGTATTTCTCTCGAGGCCTCTGAGCTTGTGGCCAGATGAACTATTTCTCTTAGAGCCTGGCTTCTTCTCTTCGTCAGTGTTTCACTGCTGACAAACACTCGACTCAAATATCTGCCTCCGTTTTCTCCATTTGTTGTCATGGTATCGACCCTCTGGGCTTCTGGAAACGTGAGAAGGGAAGTGTGTTACACATCTAAGCAGTGTTTTAAAGGGAAGGGGTTATACACAGATGTCCTCTGCTGACTTGGTTCTGGGGTTCCGACACACTCCCCTGAGAAAGCAGCCATGCTAGGCAATGTCTCATCTAGTCTTTCCGTTGGAAATGTGAAGACAAAGAGTAACCTTGTTACCAGAGTAGCAAGGGGGAGAGATTGAGGAGAGAAGTGCCCCTGCTTTGGTTTCTAATAAACATGAACACCAAATGGCTGGAGGCCTTGAAATAAAACATAACCGGCAACAAGGAATGCCAGACAGGGACTCATCCACGGAAGGAGGGTATTTAAAAATGAGGCAAAGACAGAAGGCACTGCCCATGCGATAAGGTTCTGGTCTTTTCTAAGAACCCTGGGGGGAAAGGAAGGCACAGGAGGCTATCGAACATGGAAAACCGTCATGTGTGAAGTCAAACCATGAACATCCAGGAACTCATGTGAGGGAGTCAGACCTGATCCTGCATACGATCGCTAAGCCACACCCCTGCTTCCGGTCTTCTCCGTCCCACTCTGCGTACTGACACCCGAGAAAACTTTGAAAATAACCCATTCTCTCAGACCTGAAGGCCAGGCTTGCCGTCATGGGGACACCGGTGCAGATTCTGGGTCTGTACAAGGTGTGGAACAGAGTTAAGCTCTGGGACGAACTGGCCATTTCCTGTTACTGACTACTGTGGACCTGCTGAGACCAGGCGCGTCAAGCTCCTGCTGCCTTGGTTTCCCTGCCAAGATGAACTGCACCTTGAACTGTGCGCTGAACAAACCCCTTCCTTCCCTGAGTTGCTCCTGTCTGGAATATTTTAATCCCAGCAACAGCAAAAGAAAGCAAGACACAGACTGTTGATGTCTTCCCTAAAGTGGGATCTGTTTTTGCTGTCAAATTCACCCAAAGCAAGCTGGGCAGTGGTGGTGCACACCCTTTAGTCCCAGCTCTTGGGAGGCAGAAGCAGGTGGGTCTTTCAGTTTGAGGCCAGCCTGGTCTACAGAGTCTGTTTCAGGGCAGCCAGGGCTACCCTGTCTGGAAAAAAAAAATACAAAAAAGCAAAAATGAAAACATTCCACCCAAAGTCCTTAGTTTACCTTGAGTCTGACCCCGCAGTTGTATATTCTGTGGGAAGGGGCGGGTGTATAATAACGTGTCCACCATTACAGTCAAACACACCGAATAGTTTTACTGCCATAAAGCCCTGTGTGCTCTGCCTATTCACACCCCAGTCCCTTGAAACCATTGGTTTTCTTACTCACTTTTCAATGTTTTATTTTTTTATTTTTTGAGACAGGGTCTTTCTATGTGGTCCTAGCTGTCCTGGCCTCAAACTCACAGAAATCCTCTTGCCTCTGCCTCTAGGAATGCAGGGATCAAAAACCATGGGCCACCGCACCTGGTCTCATTTTGCCCTCTTACTAGCTTTGCTTTTTCTAGGTGAACACAGAGGTGGAACCCAACAGCATGCAGCCTCCTCCTGATGGCTTGGTGTCTTTCCCTTAGAGACGTGAGTTTAAAGTCCTTAACTAACTTCTGTGGCTTGACAGGCTGCATTTGGGAGCTGAGTGTTTCCACGGCCTGTTTGTACGCTATTTATCCACGCTGGCTGCTTTCAAGTTTCAATGATTATTAGTGAAGCTGCTACTATACACTTGAGTGGAGGGTTTCATAGAAACAGCTTCCAACTCTCAGATTTGTTTGTTTATGAAGCAGGGTCTCCAAGCCTCATTCTTTATTGCTTTTGAAAGTTTTTGCACTACTCCTACTACTCCTACTCCTACTCCTACTCCTCCTACTATCACCACCACCACCACCACCACTACTCTTACTACTACTACTACCACTACTGTTACTACTAATAATAATACTAATATTACCACTACTGTTACTACTACTACTACTATTACCACCACCACCACTACTACTACCACTATGACTACTACTATTACTACTAGTAGTAGTACTATTACCACTTCTGCTATTACTACTGCTACTATTACTACTATTACCATCACTACTATTACTACTACTATTACTATTAATACTACTATTAATACTACTACCCTTACCACCACTACCACTACTATTAGTATTAATACTACTGCTAGTGTTGGTAATACTACTATTACTACTATTACCACCACTACCACCACCACCACCACTACTACTACTACTACTACTACTACTACTACTAGCTCTTTGTGCTTTCTACTGCCTCCACCCTCCACTGCAAATGTAGCTGGTGTTTATTTGTTTTTATTTTCCCCATTGGCTTTTGGGTAATTTACATGAAGAGAGGAAGAGATGATCCTGGGCAAACTTTCTACTTGCGTCTCTGTATTGGAACTCACTTCTTCCATCTAACCCTATCCCATTGCTTCTGACCTCTGTTGCTGTTTATCTCACCAAGCACCCACCCGTCTCAGAGGCTCGGCCCCTGCTGTTCCCTGGCTCAGGTGGAAGTCTCCAGCAGCCTTGCTCCACCTGTCACCCACGCTCCACACTCCGCTCCCGTTCTTGCTCATTTCCTCCCGGAAGCACCTACCCCCATTTCCTCCCAGAAGCACCTACCCCGTCACTCACCTTGAACTCAAGCAGTGCTGACAGCTACTGGCCCTCAGATGTGCAGATTTGCTACCCCAAAGCCTCTGTGTCCCCCATGGTAGAATGGGACTGCCCCTGACAGGCACTTAACAGACACTTGTCAGATAGAGGACTTCTCTATGAATGAACGCACAATCCGCATCCAGAACATTCAGTCCCGGAGGCAACACATATACTAGTTACAGACAGTAAAATAGAAGCAAAGATTTACTTTTTTTTTTTCTTTTTTTTCCGGAGCTGGGGACTGAACCCAGGGCCTTGTGCTCGCTAGGCAAGTGCTCTACCACTGAGCTAAATCCCCAACCCCGCAAAGATTTACTTTTATTTTTATTCTTTTTATTCTTTTGAGGCAGGGTCTTACTACACAGCCCTAGTTGGCCTGGAACTCTATGCAACCTAGGCTGCTCTTCCTGCCCCTACCTCCCAAGTGCTGGTGTCAAAGGCGTGAGCCACCACACACAGCCTGCTGAAAACATTTGTACCTGGGGGAATTGATCAGGCTACGGGCATTTTTCTTCTGGCCTTGAAAATTCTAGAGCCTCTCAGAGATAGTATCTTTGTTTGTTTGTTTGTTTGTTTGTTTGTTTTGAGAAGGGGCATCCCAAGCCGACCTTGAACATCTGACCTTCCTGCTTTGGGGCTGGGACTGCGTTCAGGCCTGTGCCATCTTGCCTCTTTGATGCTGTGCTAGAGATCAAAGCCAGGGCTCCGTGTCTGCGAGGCAAGCATTCTACCAACCAAGCCAGGCATGCAAAGAAACCAAACCTCGCTCTGACCTCCCAGGACCTCATGTCTGCCCTCTTCTTTCTCCTTGACCTCGACTCACCTGAGAGGCCATGGCCTGGCGGGTCCCAAGGACCTTCTCCGTGCTCCAACTTGCATATCAGCTCAGGTTTGGTTATACTGTGCCCTGTGATGGGAAAATGGCAGGGCTTGTTAAACTGCTCAGGGCTGCGGGAGGGGTGCACAATGATGGGGGTCTGGTGTCTTTCACCAAAGCCAATGGCTGCATCCTCACAGGGTTGGGGTGTCACTGCTGAGGCCAGTGGTTAAGCCCTCGGCTAGAGGATCAGGCATCCGGTGAGTGACTGCAGGAGTGCAGGTGTCCAAGGAGGCCAGAGTGGGCATCAGAGCCCCTGGAGCTGGGGTTTCAGGCCGTTATAAACTGCCACATGTGGTACTGGGAACCGGATTCGGAGTCCTCTGGGAGAGCAGCAAGCACTCTTCACTGCTGAGCCATCTTTCCAGTCCCCAACTTTAAAACTTTACTCTTGACACTGATTCAGCTTCCAAGGTATGAAACATAAGCTGACGGGAGCGGTGTGGGGGTGGGGCTTACCCACTGCTTGTAGGTGCCTGTAGGTCTCCAGCATCACCTCCCTGTACAGGTGCCTCTGGGCAGCATCCAGCAACTGCCACTCTTTCTGAGTGAAGGCCACAAACACATCTTCGAACAACACTGGTCCCTGCAACAAACCAGTGGGGCTCAGTTGGAAAGGCTCAAAAACAAAGTAACAGGAGACACAGTGAGGGAATGAGTTACCATGGCATTCTAGAAAACGGCATAAGGTTACAATCCTGTTACAATTCTGTATGCTGTACGCTGGAGGAGTAACGGAATGGCTGCAGAAACACTAGGCAAACCGCATTTCACAGATAATTCATAAAGCGGCCCCGTCTGTGTAGATCTGATCTGTCTGCTGAGGGCACTTAGGCAAATAAGACTGCAGCTTGTTTTTAAGGATCTTACAGACCTGAGATTTCCTACACAAGCAAACACTGGCAGCAGTGGACTGTGGGAGATGGGCTTCTTTCTTTAGGTCACATGTCACCAGGTTTGTATGTGTGCATGTATGTGCACATGTGTGTGCTCATGTGGCTATCAGAGGTCAATGCTGACTTTCTTTAAAATCAATTTTGTTAAGATAAGGTGGGGGTGTATATTTGTGTACATGTATGTGTGTATATGTATGTCCGTGCATATGTGTAGTGTGTGTGTATGTTTATGTATGTGAGTCTATGGAAATGTATGTTTATGCTTGTGTGAAGGTATAGATACATGTATATATGTGTATATGCATGTGTTATATGTATATATGTGTGTATTGTGTGTATATGTGTATCTGTTTATGTATGTGAGTCTATGGGAATGTATGTTTATGCTTGTGTGAAGGTATATATGTATGTATTTATATATGTATATGCATGTATTATAAGTATATATGTGTGTATTATGTGTATATGTTTCTCTGTTTATGTATGTGAGTTTATGGGAATGTATATTCACTCCTGTGTGAAGGTGTGTATGTATGTGTGTGTATGTGCATGTATGTGTGTATTGTGTATGTATGTTTATGTGTGTGAGTCTATGTGCATATATGCTCATTCCAGTGTGGACCACGCATGCCGAGACGTGCATGTGGTGATCACAAAATGACTGCGAGGACAGAGGATGTCTGTTTTTACCTCTCCACCTTATTTGAGACAGGGCCTCTTCAGCCTGTGCTCCACAGCTAGCTGGCTGTGAGTTTCTGGGAAGTCGCTTGTCTCTGCCTCCTAATAGGGAGCACACCAGGGTTGCTGAGGCTTGTGTCACCTCGCCTGGTATTTGCCTGGGGCTTCAGGATTTAAACTTGAGCTGTCAGGTTTGTGGGGCAAGCACTCATACCCACGGATCCATCTCCCCAGTCCTAACTGGAAAGAGAGCACCCTCTACCCAAACACATCTTCCAGTCTCTGCCTCCCAGGGGCTGGCATTACAGGTGTGTGTCAGCATACCTGACTTTTTAACATGGGTGCTGGAGATCTGAACTCAGGTCCTCATACACAGCGGGCACTTCACCCTCTGAGCCATCTTTCTGGTCTTTGTGTCAGGGTTTGGTTGTCCATGAACAGCAAGCTCTGGGTAACTGCAGCTGTAGCATGAGTAAAGGCTTAGAGAGTAGCTGAGAATATAGCTGGTGTTAGAGGAGTCACAGTGAGGGTGGCGAGCAAGGAGGAGGCTGGGGGCCTGGGCAAGACCAGAACAGCTCAAGTGTGAGGGGATGGGGCAGAGGGAGAAAGGGTAGGCCAGTGGCTTCCATCAGAACATCCCTTGGCAATCTTTAGTGTATGCACACAGCCCTCAAGTAATCCCCCAAAGTTCAACAACTTTATTTTTAGACAAACAAACAAGCAAACAGCTCTCTCCTCCAGCCAAGCAAGATGCCCAAAGGAAAGAAGGCCAAGGGGAAGAAGGTGGCCCCACCCCTGCCATCGTGAAGAAACAGGAGGCCAAAATTTTGGTCAATTCTTTGTTTGAGAAAGGCCCAAGAACTTTGGCATTGGGCAGGATACCCAGCCCAAAAGAGATCTCATACACTTCACCAACAGCCTGGCTACACCAGGCTGCAGCAACAAACAGCCATCCTCTATAAGCAGCTCATGGTACCCCCTGCCATTAACCAGTTCCCGTAGGCCCTGGACAGGCAAACAGCAACTCAGCTGCTTAAGCTTGCCCACAAGTACAGGCCAGAGACAAAGCAGGAGAAGAAACAAGGCTCCTGGCCCATGCTGAGAAGAAAGCTGCTAGCAAAGTGGACATCCCAACTAAGAGACCACCTGTCCTCCGAGCAGGGGTCAATACAGCCACCACCTTGGTGGAGAACAGGAAGGCTCAGCTGATGGTGATTGCCCATTGAGCTGGTGGTTTTCCTGCCTGCCCTGTGTCGAAAGATGGGGGTGCCCTACTGCATCATCAAGGGAAAGGCCTGGCTGGGGTGTCTGGTCCACAGGAAGATGTGCACCACTGTTGCCTTCACACAGGTTAACTTGGAAGACAAGGGTGCTCTGGCTAAGCTGGTGGAAGCTATTAGGACCAATTATAATGACAGATATGACGAGATCCGCCGCCACTGGGGAGGCAACGTCCTGGGTCCTAAGCCTGTGGCTCACATTGCCAAGCTGGAAAAGGCAAAGGCTAAAGAACTCGCCACTAAACTGGGTTAAATGTACGCTAAGTTTTCTGTACATAAATATAATTACAAAATTATCTTCCAAAACAGACAAACAGACAAATAAAAACCCCAAAGGTAATGGGCATTTCAGTATTTTTCCCAAGACGCCTCTGGTTTAGCCTGTTCACTTCTCAAGGAGCATCTCCCTTCTTGCAGCCAAAATACCCATATACATTGAATTTAAAAAGAAAGGAAGGAAGGAAAGAGGGAGAGAGGAAAAGAAGGAAGGAAAAGAAAGAAAGACAGGAAGGGAGAGAGAGAGAGAGGAAGAAAGAGAGAAAGAAGGAGAGAAAGAAAGAAAGAGAGAAAGAAAGAAAGAAAGAAAGAAAGAAAGAAAGAAGGAAGGAAAGAAAGAAGGAAAGAAAGAAATAGAAAAACTGGTTTCCCCCTTCTCAGCCACAGCAGTTGTCTCCCGGGAACATCTGGTAACATCTGTGGACTGCACACTTGCTAAACAGAGAGCTAGCGCCATCTAGTGGATCCATCCAGACACACAGCTAACAAAGCGTTGCCCCTCTCCCAAGTGACCAGGTTTGGAAATGGCTCTGGCGAGAAGTTCTCCAATTTCTCTAACTGCTGGTAACAAGCCTTACTGATTGGTGTTGGCATCGAGGATGAGGACGCTGTGACTGACTGTGCCTGGAGTAGAGCAGGAAGGAAGAGGAGGAACATTGAAGACAGTGAGGGGTCACGCCGCTTGGGGCCACATACCGTCCAGAGATGGGACAGCATAACCCAGAGAATGCATTATGGGGGGGTTGGGGATTTGGCTCAGTGGTAGAGCGCTTGCCTAGCAAGCGCAAGGCCCTGGGTTTGGTCCCCAGCTCCGAAAAATAAAAGGGGGGGGGTAGAGGGGTGGGGAAGGGATAAAGAGGGAAAAGGAGGGAGGGAAAGATGGACATAAGACAAGCTTTGGACTCCAGAGAGAGATAGAGACAAACCCACTCTTTTAGAAATCAGACCTCTCTCTGAAGTGGAAACTTCCAGTTCTTTGGAAAGTCAGTCATGTCAAATGATGGCTTGCTGGGGCATACAGGTGAAAGGCTGTCTCGCTAAATCAAACACATGAAAGACCGTTTTCCTGGAGCAGACACACATGAAAGGATGTTTGGACAGAGCAGACATGTGAAAGAACTCTTGATGAAGGAGTGTGAATACGATCCCACAGACAGTGGGAGAGCACGGAGCATCGGTTTGGTTTGCTCTGCCTCGCTTTTATTCCTCACTAGAGACACACAGGTATTGGTGCGTGTCTTTAGCAAAGCCTTTACATAGCGTTGTTGAGCTCGACTTGAGATAACTCCACCACTGAGAGAAACTCACCTAAGAACTGCTGGTGAGGTCCCCGCGGCACCTGCTGCCTCTGCAGCCTCGCCCTAGACCCCTTAGCAAGCCTGGTGGTTTCTTCAGGATTGAACTGCAGCTGCTGGTTCGTGCCTGGTGTCTGCCCGCCTAGAGGACTGGCCAGCAGCTGCTGAGTCGGATTTGGGACTGCACTGCAGAGAAAGAAGATCAAGCAAACCCCCAAAGAACTGCTGCTGGACAGGTCCTCTTCCCCCACATCCTAATAACTTTTCTCTTCTACTACCTCTGCTGGGTTGTTGAACCCTCATTAAAAGTAGGTTGCAAAAAAACGTATGCCTACAAATCTCAGCGGTACACAAAACTGTACCACAAAGAACATAAAGGTTGGGAAGCAGAGACAGATAACCAGTGAAGACAACTCCCAGGTCCTGAGGCCCAAGAAGGGACCGGAAGCAGGGTTTGTGGACCGGAAGCAGGGCTTTCGGTCTGCAGTGTCGCTCAGTCAAGCTCGAGAGAGAGAGGGACGTTCCAGGGTTTACGTCACATGGCTTGCTCTTCTGATCTTCTGGGCAAGGGAGCCCCAGGCTTATCTCCACAGAGGAGCACTGGGAGGGGCTGTGGGCGCGCCAGATATTTCTGTTAGTTTCTGGCAGAAACGGAGTGGGTGGCGGGAACCCCGGACACCTGTTGCCACACCACAGACACAGACTGAGCAGCGCCTCGGGCCTCCTTACAGAAGCCAGCAAGGCCTCTCAGCTTAGAAAGTACAGAGGCTGGGGGTTGACCAGAGCTGTGATCAGCAGACAGACTGCCAGACTTCTGGGCAGATTCTCACCCCTGAGGGTTAATATTCAGGGTCATTCTCCAGGATGAGCAGGGAGCTGTCTCCTGGAGTCTCTTCAGAGCCAGTCAGGAGCTGAGTACCGTGCACAGCACCCTGACACGGCTCAACTTTCTTCTTCTGGGTGATTCTGAGGGGGAGGGAGGGGATAGACCATTAAGTAAATCCCACTCTCTGTCAGAGGAGGAGTCCCTTCGAGCTTGCCTCCTTGTCTCAATCTATACAGTCTGAAGGCAACATCCTAAAACGTCTCCCAGCGCCTTACACAAAAGGCCTCAGCCAGGCCTCCACCCCATGGGAAAGATGAGGAGGGAGCCTCGGTTCCACACAGCAGAGCAAATGCAGGCGGCCACCTGGGTAGTTGTCGAGAGGCCTCCCCCAGGACAGAAGATAGAAAAGGCCTGTGACATGAGAGTGACAGAGAATCGAGGTCCCAAAAGATGGGGAAGGGACTCACAGGCCACAGAACAAATGCAATGTGGATGAGAAACCGTGGACTAAATGTGCCAAGATGGAAAGCCAGCAAAGACAGAAATGACTGTAGTGAAAGAATCGAAGAGACAGGCTGGAGAGGTGGCTCAGCGGTTAAGAGCACTGGATGATCTCCCAGAGGTCCTGAGTTCAAATCCCAGCGAGCACATGGTGGCTCACGACCACCTGTAATGAGATTTGGTGCCCCCTTCTGGCCTGCAGGCACACATGCAGGCAGCATACTGTATAAGAGCTGGGACAAAGTGTACTGCATACAGTCGGTGTACAAGGCCTTGGGTTCACTCACCAATAGGGGAAAATAGACATTGAAGAAAATTATGTTGGTCTGGGGAGATGGCTCAGTGGGTAAAAGCACTTGCCTCCAAGCTTGAGGACCAGAACCAGTTGGAAGGAGAGAACAGAGTCTGACACTTCTGACCTGCATTTGCAGGCAGTGGTACATCCCCAAGTTGATGGGTGTTTTCTATGAGGGGAAAACACACACACACGCACACACACACACACACACACACACACACACACACACACACACACACACACCAAAAAATAGGGCACCAGAATGCTAAGTATTTTGTTGTTGATTTGGGGAAATAGGAAACACTTTTCCCTCGGGGAAAGCATGAGAACAGAAAGCCCAATGAACAGGCCTCTTAGTGGCTGGACGCAGATGGACGCAGACAGAAGCTCGGAATTAGGAGACAGGCTCAGACAGTGCAGACAGTGGCTGGAAGGGAGGCTTGGGTCGGATGCCTGAGTGGCCGGGATGAGGAAAGCAAGCGCAGAGGGAACTGGAGACTCCCCAGGAAGGGGCCCGGGCTTCTCTCTTGTGAAGACAGACATGAGCCAAGTGGGCAGGCTTGATGGCCTGGTTAAGTATGACATCAGAGGACAAGTGAGAAAGAGGAACGGCAGTAGTTACTAAGTCACAAGATTCTCCTACTTCTTGTTCTCTCCCAGTGCCCTGTGATACTGCAGACTGCCTTTCTCAGTTGTCGGAGGGCTTGGAACCAGACTTCCTGAGTCATTCCCTCAGTCATAGGACTGAGCGCTTCACGAGATTTCAGACACCCGGGTTCAGAGGGCAGACAGTCACGCTGTGCGATGTGCGTCACAGCCTCGATCCAAACTCTGCAGTGTCAAAGAGAACAAAACTCATGGCCAGGTAATGGAGGCTGACAGACAGGGGTGTGCAGGCAATATGCTTTCAGTCTCACACCAAGACACCTGTGGTGGGTACCAAGCCGGAGAACTCTTCGGTGCCCTGAAGGGCAGCTGCTGCGGGGCGTGGCCATCTGGGGCGAGCGCACAAAATTATCCGCAGAAAGCGGACCGCCGCGCCGCCAGCGCCAGTGACCAGCAGAGGGCGCCTCAAACTCCCTTGCCTCCTAAGAGAGGCAGAGCTCCCCATCTGAGGTACAAAGATTCAGATTTTAAAAGTCTTAGCATGTGGGCAAGTTAGAACAGGAAAAGGTGGAATTTAGCTCTCAGAACTTGTGCTTGGGGTGAACTCTGTATAACCAAACAGCTAAGGGATTATTTCATCTGAAAAGATGATCTAACTGTAGCTCTCAGTAAAAGGGTGTAATAAATGTGTGCTCAATAATGCTGTCAGAATCATATGAGGTAATCCAGGGAGGGATGTTAACAGCCACTGGAACAAAACACATAACCCTAAATTGTACACAATACTCTAGATGGGGTCACTGGCTGGCTCAGTGGGTAAGGGAGTTTGCCACCGAGCCTGACCACCTGAATTTGATTCCCATGACCCACAGGATGAAAAGAGACCTAACTCTTACATGTTTTCTGCCGACGTCCACAGGAACACTGTGGCGTGCACACACTCCTCCCACGGCAAATATAAATAAATAAAGTAAAAAAAAGAATAATATCACAACTGATTGACTGCTAGAATTTTGTCATTCTGTGCTCTAAATAGGAATGCAAGAATTACCAGAAAACGCATGTTGAGTTCATATTATTACTGTTTCGGTAGCTAGACGGTGTGCTACAAGCGATTAGACTATGCGTTCTATATGGGAAGATTTAAAATGGAAAGGGGAGATCGTGTAGATGGTTTCCATAAAACTGACGCTCAAGAGAGCTGCTCCCATCCACGTGACATCACTGCCAGAGAAACAGTTAAATCATGGTGCAAGGGAAGTGAGGACACGACCAAATGACAAGGGACATTGACAAGGGACCACGGCTACCAAAACTGCAAAGAAACCAGCTGGTGGTCCACCTGAGTCGTGCTCGTGTCCCTCTGTTCCGGGAGAGCTGCAGAGGCTGCAGGAGAGGGAAGGGAGCAGAACCACCAAGGCCCTCAGAGCCTTGCTAGAAATCCATTTCTACAAATGACCACGTGGGAGACAATGTCACCCAGACTCTTCAGAAGGGCAGGTAGATGAATGCTCAGGGGGGGTTGTCAGTGCCTGGAGCTCAGAGAAAGCATCTCTACGTCAGGGAGCCAGCCCTGGCCTCTTGCTGGCCTTTCACACTGACCAGGGCCTCTCTGGATTTGACAGCAAACAAACACGCACAGCACAGAGTCAAGCTGGGAAAGAGCCGGCTAAGCTAATGGTTTGAGCAAAGGATGACCTCAGGCCTTAGGCCCATTTGCGTGTTTTGATGTCTGGGGTTTACTCTTATGAACTGAGTGTAGCGGTGTGCCCAGTGCTGTTCCCAGCACTCAGGAGACAGAGGCAGGAGAATGTGACCGGCCTGAGCTACACAGAAGACCTCTGCTTCAAACAAACACTACAAAAATAAGTAAGTAAGTAAGTAAATAAATATGAAAATGGAAAGGAGAAAGAGTACGGATATGTGCTTAAGTGCATATACATGTATGAATGTATGCATGCATGTATGTATGTATGACTACATACATGTTGGAGGTAGACAGACAATACAGCTGTCTCTCCCTACCTCAAACTGCGCCAAGCACTCAGGTGTTACTATGGTATTTTCAACTTCTGTCTTGAATATATTTCTATACTAAAAGGTATAAATCAATTTATAGGTTTCCTTTTGCTTTAAGACAAGGTCTCACTGTGTCGCCCTGACTGGTCTAGAACTCTCTACACAGACCAGGCTGGCTTCGAACTCAGAGATCCGTCTACCTCTTATTCCCAAGTTGCTGAGATTAAAGTTGTGTGTCATTGAGACCTCGTGTGTGTAAAACAATTTAACAATGGAGATGTCACAAATATCTCCTCATTTACCTTTCTACATATATTTTAACTCCTCAACACCTTAACTGAAATTATCAATTGTTAAAAACAATCCCCCCCTTTTTTCTGAGTATGTGTGTGTGTAAGGGAACATGTGTGCAAGCGCCCATCGAGCCCAGAAGGTATTTGGTTCCCTGGAGCTGGAGCTATGACTGGGAGCTGCTTGGATGTGTGTGCTGGGAACCAAACCCAGGTCTTCCACAAGAGCGGCATGTGCTCTTAACCGCTGAGCCATCTCTCAAATCCCAGCTCAAAGAATCTATGCTGCTGGCCAGGAGGACAGGATTTAAGTTAGTTCTTTCATTTCAGTATCTCCAAAAGAGTTTTGCTTGGTTTCAAGTCTTGACTAGCTGAGACACATGGGCCTGGGGGTCAGAGGGTCTCACTGATTCTCACGATCTGGCCTCTAGCAAGTAACTTGCATGTAGATGATAGCAGTCTCCTCGTGATGCCAGGGACTGACTACGCCTGTTTAGCGCTGGAATCTGGCAGGCGTGGCCTCATTTAGTGCTTTTAATCAATGACGTAGGCACAACTGTTACTCCCCGAGGAAATGGAGGTGAGGAATAGCAGAGCCATTCTTATGGAGGGATGAGTTTTGAAACTTGAGCCATATAGTTAAGGATTGCTCATTATGAAGCAGAACAGCATTCCCACAGAAATGGGAGTGGGCAGTATGGCCCTGAGATCCAGCTGTCCTTGACAACGAGAAGGCTGTGGGAGGAGCTTCCAGGGGGAGGGGCCACTGCATCTGCCAACACTTCCTCCTCACATCGCCTCCTGGTCATCTTCCGTGGCACTCTCTCTTTCCAAGCAGCTGCCTTTGCTCACCTTCTTTAGCTGGCCTAACTCACTTCCTTCCTTTGGAAGCTGGCTTACGCCACTGCTGAAGGCAGATGAGGTCATATTCTAGGGAAGAGGGCTCTGCAAGGGCTTCATAAGCTGATGTGGACTCTGCTTACAGTTATGGTACACTGCAACCAAGACTGGAGGAAAGGAGGGAGGGAAGGACGGAGGGGAGGATGGAGGGAAGGACGGAGGGGAGAACGAAGGGGAAGAAGGAGAGGACAAAGGGGAGGATGGGCTTCTCCTGGGGAGAGTCCTGCTTCTGGTGTGTCTTTTTTTCCTCACAGGAGCTGTGATCCAGAGAACTTTGAATCTGACTACAGGGCACCCCCTCCCCCCTCAAGTGAATGTCCAAACCAATGGTAATACCACACAAAATTTGGAGGCCTCTTTGCAGACATCAGGAGCCCTGTGCCCAGCTGTCGGTTGGTCCTGGGGGCTTTGGTGATCTGCTACAGACTCTGAAAACTTCTGGAAGCCTAACTTAGTGGTCTGTAAAGTGCAGTGGACACAGACAGGTGGCCCAGGCAGAAGGGCTCAGAAGCCTTGATTGAGCCTCAACCCTCCACCCTCCAGGCAGGTCCTGTGGCCCTTGGGGAGGAGCATGTGGAGGATAATTTATAGCAGGGAGGGCTGGGGGTGGGGGAGGAAGGGAGGGAGGGAAAGTAGATTGAATCTATCTTCTGACTTGGGGTTTGCATTCCACCTCTCTTCTGTAGACCACGCCCTTCGCCCCCACCCCCTCAGTCTTTCTTCTCAGTTAACAGCGGCTTTCAGAGCCAAAAGGTGCACAGGGCTTAATGAACAGGGCATGAAGGAAGACAGGCTCCTTTCGGGTCCTGAGCAAATGCCACCGGCTAAAGCCTGTCTGTCTCAGGCACTGTCCAGAATAACCCAGAGGCAGGTTCCGGGAAGAACCCCCATCCACGTACAGACAGTGAAACAGAGTCTTGAGGTCCTTTTCTGGCCAAGGGGACTCAGTAGTAGTGCTCGAATTTGAACTAAGACTCTGAAAACTGCCTTTTCAGCTACAGGACCCTCGCTGCTCTTGGCCTACCTGCCCGGGACAGGTGTCATCGGACTTTATCCTCATCCTATGGAAGTCGCTCGCCCGGTTGCTGCGGGCCTCGGAGCCCTAGCAGGCAGCTCTGACATCAGAATGCCTTCCCTAGCTCACTTTGCCCCGACCACCAAGCCTTGTCTCTTCTCCTTGGAGAACCCACCGCCGCCAGCGCGAAGCACACTTAGGGACAGTGTCAGGATTCCCCGAGGACCCGCGCAGGTGTTGACACGTAAGCCGCCCCGAGCCTGGCAATGCAACCCTCCAAATTGGCTCTCACCCGTAGGCGCGCCTGTCCTGGGGACCGGGTCTCTGAGCGGCGCGTAGACCCTGAGGATCTGAGGGTTTCCTCCACGCTCAGCGGGACGCGGGAGCGAACAATGAAGAAGAACTGCACATGCGCAGGAGAGATGCTAGGGACTGTTCCCGCGACCCCCTTGGCCTCCATCACATTCCAGACTCCGTTCCCACGGCGCCCGCGCCCCTCCCAGGGGGCGACAGAGCTCCTGTCTAGCGGGAGAGCTTGAGCCACCTACGGCTGCTGTTGCCTCAGAGGCAAAGGCACTTGAAGAGTCGTGTCTATACCACGCGAGAACGAGGCAAGGAGGTGAAGTGTTTATAGAAAGTAAAGCCATGCATTATTATCGACGATTAATACTACCTCAAGTTTCCTCTTTCAAAAGTACATGACACCTTCACACAAAACTGAGCATCGAATATAAGACCCGGAAACCACAGAGAAAATCAAATACACAAGTCAAGGGGCATATGAGCAAATGAGGCCATGAATCACTTCCTTTCCCAGAGATGACCATGGATAACATTGCGTGGTCCGTTAAAAACCTTTTTAAAAGGTTTGTGCATATGTGTGTGGTTTTGTGCACGTGAATTTAGATGCCCGTGGAGCCCAGAAGTTCCCAGAAGATCCCCTGCAGTCGGAGTTACAAGCAGTTGTGAGCCGCCTTGACTGAATCCTGGAATAGAACCCTGGACCTCCGCAATCATAAAAAAAAAATATTTATAACCACTGGGCCATCTTTCCAGATCCTAGGCAATACTGTTGGTGATATAGGACCCTAGACAGGACGTGGTGGCGCATGCCTTTAATCCTAGCACTCGGAAGAAAAAGCAAGCGGATCTCTGAGTTGGAAGCCAGCCTGGTCTACAAAACCAGGACAGTCAGAGCTACACAGAGAAACCTTGTCTTGAAGACCACCACCACCACCACCACACACACACACACCCAGAGAGAGAGAGAGAGAGAGAGAGAGAGAGAGAGAGAGAGACAGAGACAGAGACAGAGAGAGACAGAGAGACAGAGACAGAGACAGAGACAGAGACAGAGAGAGACAGAGAGACAGAGACAGAGACAGAGACAGAGAGAGCATATTAATAATTTTCTTACTGTGCAGTGGTGAGAGTAGATACCCTTTGAGTCCAGAAGAGGGCGCCAGATGCACTGGAGCTGGAGGTCCAGGCGGTTGTGAGATCCTGATGTGGGTACTGGGAACTAAAAGGGTAAACCTGGGTTTTAACCTTGAGCCTCGCCCCCCGTCCCCAGTCCCTGGAAATAACTGACAAGTTGGTATACGGCGATTCACAAATTTGTAAGGTTTTGCATCTTCTGTGAGTGACAACCGGCTACAAAAGGTTCTACTCACTGTAGTAGTCAGCATCTAGGACTAAGTTTACCAGTGTTGAGCGCTGGGCAGAAAGCTATCCTTGCAGGCTGCCGGGTGCCCTGAGAACTAGAGACTAAGGCTGGGTGTGGTGGCGCATGCCTTTAATCCCAGCGCTTGGGAGGCAGAGGAAGGAGGATCTCTGTGAGTTCTTGACCAGCCTAGTCTACTACATAGAGAGTTCCAGGAGAGCTAGGAGCGATTCTGTTGTCGTCGTCGTCGTCGTCGTCATCATCATCATCATCATCATCATCATCATCATCATCATCATCATCATCATCAACAACAACAACAACCCCATCAAAACCCCCGGAGGCTGCCACGACAGGAGAACGAGTACATTTTCGACCTCAGCTCGGTGAGCAAAGTGGTCCCATTCCCGTCGCATTTCACTGTATTGCTTGACTTAACACATCAAAATTTCATCTGAAGAGCCGAAGCCCCTAAGTAGCATTGGGCATTTTTAATTGATAACTTAGAGTACTTCCAAGTAGATATGAAAGTTCTCTCTGCTTCTGGCAAGGACAGGCTTAAACCCAAACGTTCCTAAGAACTCCTAGTAACATGGATAAAGGTGAAATATCTGTGTAGGAGGCTAAGAAAAAAAAGGAAATTATTTAAAAAATCATCTTAGGAAACTAGGGGACTGGAGAGTGGGGGGGGGGAGGAGGAGCAGGGCACGTGCTGCTGTGGGTACCTCACATGGATGGGACCTGGCATTCTAACCATGTGTCGCCAGGCACTGTATAGGAAAATTTGATTCATGGGCAGGGAACAACAATAGTACCTACAAGAACACGACCTGAATCTTAACTCTTAAAAAAAAAAGTCAAACCTTACCTTAAAAAGTATCAATGGGGCTGGGGATTTAGCTCAGTGGTAGAGCGCTTGCCTAGGAAGCGCAAGGCCCTGGGTTCGGTCCCCAGCTCCGAAAAAAAAAAACCAAAAAAAAAAGTATCAATAAGATTGGAAAATATATAAATATATTTTGTAAGTCTACACATATGAAAGAAATGGTTTACTGGCTCCATTTAATTATCCCTTACACATTTGTAAGAAGATCACAGTCCCATAAAAATGATCTATGGATACAAAGGACGAGCAATAAAAGGGAGATGCAAATGAGGAGTAAATATTCAGGAGCTGGCCATAAACTTCAGATAAAAACTGCAAGTGTTTAAATACTTCTTCGCCTTCACAGTAGGCGAAGATTATAAAGAAATATGACGTGCGGAGTGGTTGAAGTTCGGGGAAAAAAACGCTCATTCTCATAAATATCTTCTTGGGATGTAATTTGTAGAACAATTGGAGGCCACTCTGTCTCGGGGTTCCAAAGGAACATGTGCTTTGTTAATGCAGTCATTCCATCCCCAGGGCTGGGAAGGGAGGGAGGGAGATCCAATGGGCATTCCCCGGTGTTTGCTGACAGGAATGTGCCGTATGTGTGTGTGTGGGTGGGGGGGGGATTAAGTTACAAAAAAAGATGAAAACCCACAAAGAGGGATGTAGGACGATCGTTAAACCCTACAATGTAGATTATAACATGTTAATATACAATACATGGAAGTTAGGTAGAACTTACAATGTAGTTTTAAGATTTATTTTTATTTTTAATTGTGTGTGAGTGTGTCTTATTCAAGGTTCTCTAGAGGAACAGAACCGATAGGATTACACACACACACACACACACACACACACACACACACACACACACACAATGATGTATTAGAATTTCTTACAGGGTAAGTTCAACAATGTCCAGCTATCTCAACAACGGTTGTCTGCCAATGGAAGGTCCAAGACTCCAAGAGTTGTAGTAGACTGAATGTCCCATCTGATCTTCAGTACATTCTAGAATCCCAAGAAATAGGCTCTAACGCCAGTGAAGGAGTGCACTTGCCAATAAGAGCAAGCAGGCCAAGACAGCAAGCTTCCTTCTTCCGTGTCCTTTATACAGGCTGCCAGCAGAAGGGGTGGCTCAGATGAAAGGTTGACCTTCCTACCTCAAAAGAACCAGATTAAAAGTAGGTCTTCCCATTTCAACTGATTTAAGAAAAAAAATCCTTCACAAGTATACCAAACCACAACTAGACACTCCAGATGTAGTCTAATGGACAACCAAGAAAAGTCATCGCAGGGTGAGAGAGTGGGAGGGTGTGGGGATGTGCTATACAAAGGGGCCTGCAGAGGCCAGAAGAGGGGGCTCAACCCCCTGGAGCTGGAGTTATAGGTTGGTTTGTGAGTCTTCAAAGGCGGGTGCTGAGAGTTGAATCCAGGCTTTCTGTAAGAACAGTGTGAGTTCTCAACCACAGAACTGTGTCTCGTTGCAATGTATTTTTAAATAAAATATACTTAATTTTAAATTGTGTGTGTGTGCATGCGTGTGTGCGTGCGTGTGTGTGTATTAGTAACTTTTCTATTGCTGTGATAGAACACCATGACCAAAGCGACCTATATTAGAAAGAACCTATTTGGGCTTTCGGTTGTGGAGGGCTAAGGGTCCACCATCATCGTGTGAGGAAGTTATGGCAGCAGGTGGCACACACGACAGCAGGACTAGGTGAGGCCTCACATCTTTAACCAAAATCAGGAAGCAGAGAGCCAACTGGAAATGGTGTGAGTCCTTAAAGCCCACCTCTAACGAATATTTCCTCCAGCAAAGCCACACCTCTGAAACCTTCTCAAACTGAGTCACCAACTGGGCTGTTCTCCAATTGGTTATCGATCTGTCAGTAAAGAAGCCATGGGCCAGTTGCTGGGAGGAAGGAATAGGCGGGACTTCTGGGGTCCCGACCCTCAAGAGACAGATGTAGGAGAGAGAAGAATGGAGAGTTCGCAGTGGTTCCGAGAAAGGAAAGCCAAGCGGCCATGTGAGATCTCGGGTGGAGTGGCCACCGGCAGGTGGTCGGGAATGTTTAGCTGGGATGAGATGTAACTGATCAACCGAAGTCGAGGGCAGGCGGAGAAGTGAGGAGCTAAGAGTATCGATATAAGGGCGTGCTTCTCCACAGGCGGGAGATAAGTAGCGCCCAGCAATTGCCCCAGAAAGGCAATTTGAAATTGAACAACTGTGTGTCTGTATTTTTTATCCGTGAATTCAAGGGAATCTGAGTTGGGGCTGGGGTAGCCCGGCCTATTCCTGGAGCTTAGATGGGGTAGCAAAGGCTACACGCAACACTGGGGACCAAATGTTCCTAATGCTGGATGGAGACTGTGAGGAACCCTTGTCGTGGAAACCATCACAGTGTCATACATGTGTGTGCCCATGTGTTCATCTGTCTTCCACATTATATTATTATTGTTGTTGTTATTTATTTTGAGGCAGGGTCTTTTCAGCTGAACCTGGAGCTCACTGATTGGCTAGACTAAATGGCCGGTGGGCTCTAGGGATCTGCCTGTCTCCATCCCCTCTCCTCCTCCCAGTGCTCTTGGATTTTATGTGGCTGCTGGGGATTTTAACGCAGGTTCCCTTGTTTGTTGGGCATAGCCATTTCCCCAGACTGCCAATAAAATATAAAAGAAGATAACGCCAGGTTGAAGACATGGCTTAGTGGTTAAGGGCTTTCTCTGCTCTTGCAAAGGACTCCCAGTCCCCATGTCTGCCTCTAACTCTAGGTCCAGGGATTTGACCTCTTTAGATGCCTACACACCTGGACATACCTCCACATACGCATGTGCATAATCATGGCTAAAAATATGAATTAGAACTGGGGGTGATGGCACCCACTTTTAATCGCAGAGTTTAGGAGGCAGAGGCAGATGGCTCCCTTATGAGTTCAATGCCAGCCAGGTCTACAAAATGAGTTCCAGGATAATCAGGGCTACACGGTGAGATCCTGTTTCAAGGAACCACTGCCCTCTTCATAAAAGGAATAAGAATGAAAGCCTGAAGAGGGGGCTCTTCCAGAAAACCCTGGTTCGTGTGCCAGCACAGCTTGCAATCGAGCATGTGTAACTCCATCTCCAAGGGATGCAATGCTCTCTTCTGGCCTCCGTGGTCACCAGGCCACCTAATGCACTAGTGTACTTGCAGGCAAAACACCTACACCCATAAAGAAAAATAAAATAAAACATGAAGTCTTTTAAAACAAAGAAGATAAAGCCATGGGTTTTTATTTTAATCATCTGTCCTTCCTAGGGTTTGAAAATAATGTTAAATACCAAATATAGGTACAAAATCAAACAAAAAAAAAGTTAAACCTCACCGTACGAAAATCTCTGAACAGGTTTTATTTATAAGCATTTCTGACCTCTATTCCTTAGCACTACCCTGGAGGACCCAGGCACGGTGGGCCACACTCAGTAGCTGGAGTCAGTATTCTCTGCGGAGGGTGTCACTCTAAGGCGGCCCCTTTAATTTTCCCGGTGTTAGCATGATATATTTAGTGCTCGCCACTAAATTAACTGTGCGGTGCATTACAGTGCTTGTTGAAGTGTCTTTGTTGTGCATTATAACATCTAATTTCCACTTCAAAGTAATTGGCTTCCGTAAGTCTTTTTTTTTTTAGGCCCCTAAAAGCTCTATCACTTAATGACTTTGGATGAAGCTGGGGTAGTAATTAAGTGATTTACAATTTTAGTAAAAGTGAACGTTAAAATGATTAACCAAGTTACTAAATTATTCAAAATAGTCTAAAGCCCTGTCGCCAGTGGATTCTTTGACGGGACAGTAGCACTCTACGTTAAATGGATGCATTTTTGGCTCAGCCAAGCTCCACGACTCACACCAAGCGTGCACGCGATTTGCGCTCCTCCCCACCTTCATACTATGGCTCTGCGCACCTTCAAGGAGCTGAGAAGGCCGTTGTGTCTTTGCTGTCATTTCCAGACAGTACACTGTGTTCCTGGGCGCTGAGCTGCACTGCCCTCCCACACTGTGTTCCTGGGCGCTGAGCGGCACCGCCCTCCAACTTTCCTGCGGTGCCATTTCAATGTGTGGATACAAATGCTTGGAAGTCAAGGAGAATGCGTGCTGACATTCTGACTGTCGTACTCTCTCTAGTGGCCGTGGGGTCTGTGATTCACAATGTTGAGTGTCAACTCCAGTCGACACAACCCAGAATCACCGAGGCAACGGGCCTGGGAGGAGTCTCCTAACTGGGTTTACTGACGTGGGACACCCACCCTGGATGTGGGTGGTACTGTTACTGTGGCTGAGCTCTAGACTGGACAGAAAGGAGAGAAGGTGCTGAGCGGTGAGCCTACATTCATCTCTTGCTTTCTGCGTACATACGGTGCATATAATGCGGCAGTTGCCTCAAGCTCCCATGTCCTGACTCCATGGATGGACTGCCCTTTGAACCATGAGCTGAAATAAAATCTTTTCCCTTTCAGCTGTTTTTGTCTAAGTATTTTTTTTCTCCACAGAAACAAGAAAAGAAGCCAAGACACAGTGACGGCCAATATTTTACTTTTTATTGATAGAAGTGAGCTTATTTGGTGTATCCAGATGTGTATACATAATGATACTTTCATTGACCATGGGCCCATAAGGTTATATAATGGAGCTGAAAACTCCTGTGCTCTAGGATTGTGGCTTGAATGTGCAATGTTCCCCATAGGCTAATGTGTCTGAATGCTTGGTCCCCACCTGGTGGTGCTGTTTGGCAGCTTATAGAATTCCCAGGAGGTAGAACCATCCTGGAGGAAGTGGGTCACTCGGGGCAGGCCTTGCAGTTTTATGGTGCATCTCCTGACACTATGCCTTGGCTACCAACAGCCACATCTTCCTTGCCTCTGTGGACTATGACCCCATGGAACTGTAAGCCAAACCTTTTCTCCCTTTAAAAAGCATACTTTCTTAAGGAGAAGTAACTAAGATGGGCAGCACCTCTACTGTGCCTTTTCTGTTAAGATACACACAATCGTTACAACTGCATACAGTACCCAGCATGGTGTCTCTGTCTGCCATAGCACATCATAGTGGTTTGTACATATTACAGGTCTGTAGCCTGTAATAGATAGCTTAGGTGTGCAACAGGTGACACTCGCCAGGCTTCTGGAAGCATGTTCTCTGAAGACAAGTGGCCTCAGGAAGCCAGCAATGCTACTCAGTCCTCAGCCCTCTCTCTGGTACATTCTGGGCTGAGGACTGAGCTGCTGGAGCAGCTTGGAGGGGACTTCATGGGGGACTCAGGGCAATGCTGTCCCCTGGACTTCCAGATGCCACTCTACCTTGTGTCAAGTTATTCAGCGAGATTGTGACACCATAGATGGTGTCACTTCTACAGAACACTCATATCAGGTGTCTGGCTTTGTCATTCTCTTCTTGATTGCTTAGCCTGTAGATTTTCAAGCCGAGGCATGAGACACGGGGTCAACCATGTCATAACTTCCTCCATTGTTGCCTACGGCCACACCTGTGCGTACACATATAGATATACATATATGTATACATATACATGGCAGGCAGGCAAGCTGTAAGTCTCAGAGGCTGCTGGGAAGAGGGAGAAGAGGAAAGTGGCAGCTGTGCCTTTGGAGTTAGGGTCAGCAATGGATGCCTACAAGCAGTTGTAAAGTTCGGCTTTTGACTAAATCTGGAATGACACAGGACCTGGAGAGAGCTCAGCCTCCAGCAGAGGGTCATTGACTAGGATATCTGGTGACCAGAGATTCTTGTTGGTAATAGTTCCTGTGTGTGGAGGGGGGGTGTTCTGGGGGTATGGGGGGCATCAGATGCAGCATTTGAACAGTTCACACTGATGTGAAGGATCTGCTGCACAGGAGGAAGCCCAGGCTTTCCCAAGGAGTCCCACTGACCTCACACAGTCCACAGACACAGATTGTGAGCCAGTGGTCAGTTAGGGGGTGCTGTGCCTATTATAGACTGGAGAACGTCCACTAAGCTAGCTTCCCCGTGAACCTGGAAGATGAGATCGCCAGGTGATTTCAACATGGGCTGGCTGTACGCAGTCAGTGGACAGTGTCCGTGCACTCCTGCAAACAACAGGGCACTCTAAGGCATCGCATGAAGACATTAGCTGAGAAAACAGAGACTTTTCTAGATATCAAAAGACTCGCCTCAGTGGGGTGCTACGAAAGATGGATGGATTTATACACGCAGAGCAACAGGGCAGAACTGAAAGCTGTCAGCTCTGTCAACAATGGATAATTTCTAAAACTCGCCTCCTGCTCTAGGAGAACAATGCTACTCACTGGCAGAACAGGAGCCATTACAGTGGTAGTCCACAAGCTCCCACCCTGCGGATGAATCAGCAGGGCAACGCCATATCTGTGATTAAAGGGCTCCCCTGTGCACCAGACTCCACTCAATTCACTGCCCCCAACAGAACTCCCTTCCATCCTTGTTATCTGGGAGGGGAAGACCTCGATTGGGGAGGAAGCCTCTATCAGGTTCGCCTGTAGAGAATTTCTTGACGATTGTGTGAAGGGGCCCAGACCACTGGGAGTGGTGCCACCCCTGGGCAGGTGGTCCTGGATGGTATAAAAAAGCAGGCTGACCAACCCAGTAAGCAGTGCTCCTCCATGGCCTGTTTCAGCTCCTGCCTCCAGGTTCCCACCCTGATTTACTATAGGTATGGACTATAAGACGTAAGACGATATAAGCCCTGGGACGAGATGAGTCCTTTCCTCCCCAAGTTGCTTTTGGTCATGGTGTCTTTATCACTGCAATAGAAAACAGACTAAGCCAATCCCCTTCCTAAAGAGTTTCCAGGGGCTGGGGAGATGGCTCAGTGGTTAGAGCACTGACTGCTCTTCTAGAGGTCCTGAGTTCAAATCCCACCAACCACATGGTGGCTCACAATCATCTGCAATGGGATCTGATGCCCTTCTGCTGTGTTTGAAGAGAGCGACAGTGTACTCACATGCATAAAATTAAAAAAATAAATAAGTTTCCAACTGGCACATAAACATGCAATTACCCTGGTTCTTCATTTGGGGTGTGTGGAGAGATGGCTTAGCACTGGCTGCTCTTCCAAAGGACCAGAGTTCCCAGCACCCACATGGCAGCTCATAACTGTAATTCCAGTTCCAGACGTGCAGGTAGAACACCAATGCACATAAAAATAAATACATCTTTAAAAAAGTACATTTATGCTGGGTAGTGGTGTCAGGACGCACCTTTAATCCCAGCACTCGGGAGGCAGATCTCTTGTGAGTTAAGAGACCAGCCTGGTCTACAGAGTGAGTTCCAGGACAGCCATGGCTACCCAGAGAGCCATGTCTCAAAAACAAAGCAAAAATTACATTCTCTTGTGTATTTGGGGAGGAGAGGTTGACCAGCAAGGGCGCAAATGCCGGAGTGTGTGTGGGGACGAGAGGCCAGCCTGTAGGAGTTGGTTCTCTTCCTGTATCAGGTGGGTCCTGGGGTCAAACACAGGTTGTTTGGCTTGGTGGCAAGTGCTGTTACCCCACATGGTCTGGAAGCCTCTCAGATTCTTTAT
Source organism: Rattus norvegicus (assembly GCF_021556685.1). Lineage (NCBI taxonomy): Eukaryota > Metazoa > Chordata > Mammalia > Rodentia > Muridae > Rattus > Rattus norvegicus. The sequence goes on from NC_141536.1 coordinate 153,902,039, forward strand.
AGATGCAGTAATAATCGCTAGGAAAGGAGATCGGCCAGCCAGGCTGCAGATCCTCAGACTGCTGAGCCGTCTACAAGCTGTGCGGAGAGATCCAGGGCTGCAGCCTTCACCGCCCATGCTAGTGGGATTTGATAATGCAGCTAGAGGCTTCCGGTCCATCCCTGATCCTGTAAGCAACCCCTCACCCATACCTGTTTGTAACCCCAATAAACTCACTGGTTTACTGAGGTGGACTTTGGTGTAATCATTACTTTGGTCTGGCATAGGTTTCCTTCCTCGGGTGTGTTGCCTCTCCCCAGTAAAAGTCTCACACAACAAATATCTGTTATTTTAATGTGGTAAACATGGGGTAAGTTTTAGAGTACCAATAATGTCCCCTCAGCCTCTAATACTTTCAATGTGACCTTATGGGATAAGGCTTTTTACAGATGTCAGTCAACATGAGGTCATGCCTGAGTAAGATGGGACCTTGATCAGACATGTCCTGAAAAAACGGAAACGTAGACAGACATGCTCAGTGAGGACAGATGCAAAGCCTGAAGTCTCGTTGGCACAAGCTGCAGGACACCACATGGGAGAAGCAAGCCTAGCCAGCCTCCAGTTGTCAGAGGGTTGCAACACTGGGTCTGACTGGCTGTCTCGGGTCCTGTGAGAGGAGATCCACTCTTCCGATGGTTATGACAGTTTCTTACAGCAGCTGCAGGAAGTTCACAGACCCTACAAGTCGCCGTTCCCTTTAGTTGCTTTTAAGGATCTTCTTCCATTTAATTGCTTTAGAATTTTTTATGTGTCTTCAAGTTATTTTTTAAAAACTGCACTGTTATTGTATGTGCGTGGGTCGGCGGTCCATGTATGGTCAGAGGACAACCTTGTGGAGCCGGATCTCTCTGTCACATTTACAGGTGTCTCGGGATGCTGGCTTGTAGAACAAGCACCGTTACCAGCTGAGTCCTCTCACAGGACCGACAAGTTTCACTCGTGACTTTCTGTGATTGGGTCTCACGACTTTCCCTTTATGGACTTGCATTTTTCTCATCAGGCTTGAAAAACAAAAAATCCGTTCCCCCCAGCATACAGCTCTCCCTTCTATAGACTAGGTCAAACCAGTAAAGACAAACAACTCCGTGATCACAAGACTGGTGACTTGTTGCATAACCCACGGCAAGCAGAAGGCACGATTAGACAGTTAGGGTATATATCTTTGAAGAATGAAATTACCTCCCCAAGACAGCTCACCAACATCCTCTACAAGGAGCTGTGACCAAGCAAAGAAAAGTTAAGTATGAGGAATGCATTTTGGCAAATGTGGTAAAAATGCTTAAGAATCCTATCAGTGAGTTTTTATATTTATTTATTTATTTATTTATTTATTTATTTAGTGTGTGTGTGTGTGTGTGTGTGTGTGTGGTATGTATTTGTTGTGTGTGTATGCCACATCACCCTCGTGGAAGTCAGGGTAACTTGTAGGAAAATCAGTTCTATTATGTGGGTCCCAGGGATCGAACTCAGGTCCTCAGGCTTGCCAGCAAGCGCCTTTGCTTGCTAATCCTTGTCAAGCCCCCATCAGTAACTCTAAAAGCGGATGATAAAACTGCGTTCGCAACAGCACCCAAATCTTTCAAGTAATTATTAAAATCTTCAGGAAAAGATTACTATTGATATATGCATACATTCATGTCTTAGCATGTATTCGTACATATCAAATGTGTGTGCATTCACAAATATGCATTTACCTTACTGAAGGATATAAACTGAATGACCAGGTCATCTTGTCCCTACTGGGATTTCTGATGGGTCTCAAACAAAGGGGAGCTTTTCCCACCCCAGAACCCAGCGTCACAAGTACAGGCAGCAGACGGGTCAGAATGAGACTCAGTACCAAGACTACGTTGGACAATACAACTTACTTTGGCCCCACCAAGGGCTGATTTGCCCAGGACAAGATACCCAGAGGCCCTTCTTTGTTTTGTCAATGAAATTAAACTCACTTCATTGTTCTATAAAATGCACAGCACATCAGAGAGCGGGGCTGGGTTTGTGGAAAATTCCACTTGTGGCTGGATACCAGGAGTTGGCAATAACCCACCAAGAATGGCGGGCATTCTGGCTAGGTGCACACATCCACACTACGTGATTCTATTTGGCACGATGGAGACATTTTCTCAGAAGCTGACAGATAAATTCTAAATCATACCCCTATGGACATGTTCATTAAAAAAAAAATCAAGGTATTTTTGAAAGCACTGATATAATCAAACCGCTAATAGAACAGAGGTATTTAAAACATGAACAACACAGACACTGTTTTGACTCGAACACTCCCCAAATCCTCTTCACTATTCAGATCTGCTCAATTCATTTTTGGTTTTGCTATGGTAACCGCAGTCGCTGTTGTCTTGGCTTGCATGGAAGCTCAAGGAGGCACTTACAAGCTGCCTGTGCCTCTCACTAGAGAACTCCACGGACTCGCTTCAGCAAATGCTCACTCCTGTGTGGGAGTCGCCACAGGCATGAAGTGAAGGGTGGTTCGTCCGACTCACCTTTGCAGAGAAAGGGATTAGGACCTGTCACTAGACAGGAGGGACAGAGGACGGATGGTTGTGTAGTCTGAGGTGTTAATACTGGAAACTCATAAACAGAAACTACTCAGTTACCACAGGAGCAATGATCTGGAGTCAATGCTGGCTACTCACATCCGGCAACATACGCTATGCAAATTAACTGTGGAGGGAGGTCAGGTAGGAATTAGTGTTTGTTCTGTGATCGGAAGGGAGGCAGGCACACCTGGTATAATGTTTAAAATGCTGAATGTCTTCATAGTTAACACTGAATGTCCAGCGTCCATAAAACAAACTCTGTACGTGGCCCACGTGAGCTCTCTGGTGTTTGAAACAGGGCTGCCTTTCGCAACGGTCCCTGTGCTGACAAGGACTCACACCTTTATGTGTAATTCAGGACTTAAGCATTATGTAAATGATCTGTTGTTGCCTTGTTGGAATTTACTTCTTGTGAGTTTTCTGATGTAAAAGGAAGTTTGATTTGTGGCGAAATGATTTCTTACATATGCTACATTCATAGGGTTTCTCCCCTGTGTGTATTTTCTGATGTTCAGTCAGAGTCCAGAGCCGGCGGTAGCTTTTTCCACATTCATTGCATGCGTACGGTTTCTCTCCTGTGTGGATTCTCTTATGCACTGTGAAGGCTGACTTATGGCGGAAGGACTTCCCACATTCCTTGCACTTGTGTGGTTTCTCCCCAGTATGAGTTCGCTGGTGCTCAGTAAAGGAGACCTTCTGGCAGAAGGTCTTCCCGCACTCTTTGCACTCGTAGGGCCTCTCTCCGGTGTGTGTCTTCTGGTGGTGCCTGAGAGCTGACTTCCGGCAGTAGGTCCGCCCACATTCCTGACACTCGTAAGGTCTCTCCCATATGGTTCTCTTGTGGGCGACGCGGCGTGAGCTCTTGTGGGCTGTCCGCTTGTGATCATGACACTCGTGCAGATTCTCCTTTGCCTCCACTCTTTTCTGCTCGCCACAGTTGGACTTCCCAGTGGAGGGTCGGCTCCATTTACTAAGCACGCCGTGCTTCTCCCCTGTGTGAGTCCTCTGATGTATCGTGAGGGTGGACTTCAGGTAGAAAAGCTTCCCGCACTCGCCACATTCAAAGGACTTCTTTCCTCTGTGAATCACCTGATGCGCGACCAAGGCAGACTTAGTGCACAGAAACTTTCCACACTGCCGGCATTTGTAGGGCTTCTCGCCGGTGTGGCTTCTCAGGTGAACATTGAGCGCCGACTGACAGAAGAAGGTTTTGTCACACTCCTTACACTCATAGGGCTTTTCCCCGGTGTGGATCCTCTGATGTGCTGTCAGGGCGGAGAGACAGAAGAAGGTTTTGCCACACTCCTTACACTCATTGGGCTTCTCGCCCCGGTGAGTTCTTTGGTGCACAATGAGGTACGACTTCTTGCCAAAGGCGTTCCCACACTCCTTGCACTTGTAAGGCTTCTCCCCGGTGTGGGATCTAAAATGCTCAGCCAGGGCTGACTTCCGGAAGAAGGTCTTCCCACACTCGATGCACTCGTAGGACTTCTCCCCGCCGTGGATCCTCTGGTGCACGATGAGGGCAGACTTGTCGATGAAGGCTTTCCCACACTCCTTGCACTTGTAAGGCCTCTCCCCGGTGTGGATCCGTTGGTGCCGAGTGAGACTTGCTTTTATTCGGAAAGTTTTCCTGCAGTAATTGCAAGCATAGGGCCTCTCTCCTGTGTGGATCCGCAGGTGTACAATGAGGGTGGACCTCTTAGAAAAGGTTTTCCTACACTCCGCACACTCATTCCGCTTTCGTTCAGGACACTCCTTGGTGCAGGCTGACTCCTGTTCACCTTCATTGTGTTCAGAGGGCTGACTTACAGCCTGGTTATTCAGCTGTTGAGTGAGATCCTCACCTTGACTCCTAACATCCCCGACTTCACTCCATTTGATCCGCTTTGCTGCAGAATGACTTCTGTCAGCCTTCGTGTGGAGCGCTGGCTTCCCCCTCCCATCATGCTCAGCAGCTACCTTCCCATTGGCTTTGCTTGGCTTTATGACAGTGTCTTCTGAATTATTTTTTAGGCCATTTCCACCTGGATCGTATTTATGGAGCATTTTCCCCGAAGAAACACTGTTCGTGTCGAGAGCAACTGTTTTCTCAAACAGATTGGCTTTTTCTGATGTCGTTTTGTTATTGATGACTAAGAGCTGCTTCAAATGTTTGTCTTGTGTCCTCTTGTCCTTCTCTAAGGCGTCATCATCTCCTGGAAGGAATAAAGGAACAGAAATGACATTAATATGTGAGTTCTGTGAGCCTCTGACAATCTGTGCAAAGGCCTTATGGGGGCCAAGGCTGCAGCACTGGCTTCCCAGTGATAAACAAAACCACAATGGATGAGAGAGCAGGGGTCAGGGGACAAAGCAAACCCATCTGCAGCAGCTCACTATCAGGTCAGAGAAAGGAGAAACTGACAAAGGAACACAGGAGCCTTGGAACCCCAACAGAAACATGCAGCCGGGATGGTCCCCGACAGCTCTCCATGGCTGACAGGGTGACAGGACAAGGACCTGGTGTGAACGAAGGGAATGCAGCAAGACAGTGAGAGCTGGCTTCCGGAAGTGCTCAGAAGCATAGGAGGGAGGGGCCAAGCGGACATCGTTTCAGTGCCGAGTACTCTGGCATTTATGCAAATGCAGTGGGGTGGAAAGCTCGAGAGGGCGCTGAGAGGCACGGACGGAAGGCAGTAGGCAAGGCACCTGGGTGGGCACCTGGGTGGGACGAAGGAATCAATGTGGGGTGAAGCTGCTTGGAGTCTGTGGATGGAGCACATAAGGCTCCATTGAGTGAACAGATTTGGGGAGGACATTTTAGTATCTATGAGCTGGCCTCCTCATCTGTCACTTCGAGACCTCTAGGTCCTAGAAGATTCCAGAAGAAGATCATACAGGTGCCTGCTGTGGTCACAGATCAGCCTGGGACTCAAGTTCTTCGGTTTTACCCACTCAGTCATCACACTCACCTGCATGTGACAAGTTCTGATGTGACAAGTCTTCCACGATCCAGGGCTCTTCCCCTTGCTCCAGTTTTAGGATCACATCTGGTTTGCTAACACGAAACCCTGTTAATGAGAAACAGTATGGAACTTGAACCAAGCTCTGTGGACTCCAAGGACTTAAGGACGGGGAAACTGGGCGATGGAGATGCCGTCTGATAGCTCAACAGGGCCGGTACGAGTTGGTAAAGAGCTGTGTGCAAATGGTTGACATTATCATCCTTCTCCTGTTACTCAAGGTGAGTGAATTCACTTCTACTCTACCGTGTTCTCTGACACAGAAGAAAGGCTGCCTTTGGTGCTGTGGGGGCTGCGCTCACCCACCATTGTGAGGCTGCCTCTGGTGCTGTGGGCTGCACTCACCCAGTGCGATGAGGTTACTGTAGTTCTCCAGCATCACATCTCTGTACAGGAGGCGCTGCGCAGGGCCCAGATATTGCCATTCCTCACGGGTGAAGTCCACAGTCAAGTCCTTGAAGGAGACTGATGTCTGAAAGAGCAAGTTGCATCTGAGATACCAGCACTGAGTAACAGCAGAGGAGAGGGAGTAAGAACCATGAGGTCTGGGGGTTGGGGATTTAGCTCAGTGGTAGAGTGCTTGCCTAGCAAGCGCAAGGCCCTGGGTTCGGTCCCCAGCTCCGAAAAAAAGAAAAGAAAAGAAAAAAAAGAACCATGAGGTCAGCCCTGCATGGCCAGGGTCCGGCAAGAGAGAAGCTCAGGGGGAGCAAAGAATAAACCGCTCACGATGGGTGAATGGGTTCTTTACATATACCGTGTCCTGGGATCCTGGATTACTCACTCGTGTGCACGACGGCTCTTGCTCTCAAGGAGCACCCAGTGAAACAGGGGTCACACCCAGGGCTGCACTTCAGGCAGGAACATACATACTAGACAAAGCACCACCACCAATGGTCCCGTTTCGTGTCCCGAGAGGTCTGTGAGGTCATGATTTTAGTCCTCACAGAAGGTATGTCTTGCCACAGTATGTTCGCTGAGAAATACACTTAGGCAACACACACACACACACACACACACACACACACACACACACACACACGCAGACACGACAGTGGAAGAGTAACCTTTGTAGGAAAGAAACAGGAGTGGGCAGAGCACAGAGGCCTTTTGCTACTGCAACGCATCAGTAAAACCCTCTTTCGATGTACAGAGGACCCATGCCTTTACTTGGAAACCATAGTGTAATTCTAGGCTAAGCAGTGTGTTACTACCAATAACCATGTTAACACCGATAACAATTTGTTGTTTGCTCATGCTCCTGGCCAAGATATGAATATGACTATAATAAGCCCAGGGGCTGCTGGAGCGCTCCTCACCATCCACTCTGGAGAACACAGAGATGTCTATAACCCCTGGAGCAGCAGGACAATGTGCATTCTGGGGGTGACACTGTTGTGTGTGGGTGGTGGCAAGCCACTGCCCTTGGGCCCAATCTAGTCACAGCGGCTCAATCTGGCCGCTGCCTGGTTCACACTTTGCTCGGGACCTTTTCATTCAACAAGCGGCTGCATGTAGAGCTAATAGAGATCCTGTGTCCAGGCAAAACTGAAAACCATTATCATACAGTCCCCCAGGAGAAGCTTGCTGTTCCCCACTTGAAAACATGGGAAACAGCTAAAAGGTCCAGTCAAAGGGGAAGAAAATTAGGATGCCCTCCTACAGGGAGCTTCAGTGGGTGAGGGACAGAAAGACAGAAATAAACACCCCCACCCACGCACACACGTAACAGCACAGGAAGCTAAGACACCAACCTGCTGCGCTCAGAGCATCTGTGCAGGACACGGGCGAGGGCACCTACCCTGGCAGGCGACATTTGGTTCTGGCGCTCAAGGAAGAGAATAGCAATGGGAAACAGTATCTGAAGGCAAAACGCGGAAGTCTCTAGACTGCATGCAATGAGTTCTAGGCTGTCCCGTGAAGGGAAGGAGGTACAACGGTATCTACAGTGTACCGCTATGTAAGGAAGGAAAGGAGAGAGAACACACAGGTAACAATACCCATGTAACACACACAGAGAGGGCCGACCAGGAATGCATGAACTTGTCGCCTTCGGGAGGAGGACAGAGGGAGAGAGCAACAGTAAGGAGAAAGGGCGAAAGTGCGGAGGGCAGGGCATTTCCACACAGACTTCTGTGTACAGGTCTGATTCAGAGAACCGCAGGGATGTTTCTCAAGTCCCCAAACCCAAGCAAGCGAACTACCACACACTATGGAGAACCACAAATCAGACACAAACAGCAACACACCTGGCTGGACAAGGGAGCCACAGAGTGTAGGTCACAAGACAGAGGTGCTACAGACAAGGACAGGGTCTTGAGACCGTGCAGGGTCGTGAGAGACAAAGGTCATCCAGGATTACAAGAGGCCATGGACACGTGACAACTAACTGTAGCACTGGACCCTGGCTGAAGACCCGGGCACTGCACTGTTGTCCACTCGGTAACAGAACCAGACTGGCATTTTTCCCAGGTTCCAATCACTGTACCCAGCACTGTCAGGCCAAGGGAAGACAGGCCAAGCATTCATGAGAACTGTCTGTGACTTCTGTTCCTACATTGTCTGAATTCATTTCTAAGTGCAGCAGTGATGAGAGCATCTCCCAGCTCTACAGAAGCCCATGAGCTCCCTGTGTGCCAGGCCACAGGCTCTCCTCACGAAAACTATAGTGGGTCCCTGAGCCTTTCTTCCTCCTACCTCACAAATGCACACGGGCCTTAGGGCACCCTTCCTTCAGGCTCGAGTGCCTGTCTCCTGGAAGAGGTTCACTACCCACGTTAAATACTCTCTACGAATCACTCCCTTCAAAATAAGCTTCCTGGTACTAAACAGTACTTTATAATTTGTATTATAACCTAGGCAGGATGATGTGCACATGCACTCTTGATGACTACAAAGAAGGCACAAAGAACGTTAGAGGGAAAAGGCCAGGGAGGGTCAGATGAGGAGCGCGGACTTGAGTCCTCTGCACACACGGACAGCGACAGCTGCCATGACAGCACACAGCCCACAGCAGAAGCGAAAGCAAACTCCTTTTGGAAGACACTGAACGGTGTTCATGACGAATGGTAAAAAACGTCAAACTCCAGTGATTCAGTCAACTCTGGAAGAACCCTATGCAGTCTAAGAAGAAAACAAAGGAAAACCAAAAGAGAAGAAAATGAAGGCCCTCCCTGTAAGGGATGGAGTGGTAGAGAGGCCATGGAGAGGAGGCCGATGGCTTCACCTGTAGGCAAACGTGCAGACCCTACCCTGATGTGGAAAAAGAGACAGCGGTACAGCTCTCTAAACACCCAGCTTGGAGGATAAAGAGAAGGGACAGGAATGGGTTCTAAAACAGAACAGCTTCTGCCTGTGAAGAATTAGAAATTATTAAACAACAGGGAATAGGTTCAAAGTAAACTCAGGTGCATGATCAGGAAACAGAAGCATGATACAGTCCTGCAGCGGGCTAAACGCAGTTGATGCCTGCTTCCTGGGGCACAGTGCACAGCTGGCAAAAATGTCTGGCTGGGGCAGTGCCATGAGATGACTTCTGGCAGAGGGACAGCAGGCCTGGGATGGTAGGTGTCCTACAGCATATGGGACAGCCTCAGAAAAGATGAGCCCCCAATCTTGAGTTGCTTTCTAACATCCTGGTCACATCCATCGCAAATCTGTTGATAGCGATCTGAGCCATGTCTGGGTGTCAGCCATAGGAAGGCCACTCCTCTGCCAACTTGAGCTCCACAAGGGAGCGTAGAGGCGCTGGCTTCCAACAAGCTACAGGTGCAGCATCCAACCTACAGGTACAGCATCCAACCCACAGGTGCAGCACTCAACCTACAGGTGCAGCATCCAACCCACAGGTGCAGCACTCAACCTACAGGTGCAGCACTCAACCTACAGGTGCAGCATCCAACCCACAGGTGCAGCATCCAACAAGCTACAGGTGCAGCATCCAACAAGCTACAGGTGCAGCATCCAACCTATAGGTGCAGCATTCAACCTACAGGTGCAGCATCTAACAAGCTACAGGTGCAGCACTCAACCTACAGGTGCAGCACTCAACCTACAGGTGCAGCACTCAACCTACAGGTGCAGCATCCAACCTACAGGTGCAGCATCCAACCTACAGGTGCAGCATCCGGGAGTGTCAGGTACACAACACAGTGATTTACACATAGGTGTTAAGTGAAAGGTCTGGAGTGGCAGGAACTAAAGAAAAGCAGGAAAAGGCCAGGAAGTAACCTGCCTTGTTAAGTCAAACCAAGGGTACTGAACTCTTATCCTGCACTAGTGTGGACCTGCTTGGGCAGGGCGGTACTAAGACATTACAGACAGGTATTGCTAGCAAGACAAGCAAGAGTGAACAACACACTTGAGAAAGATGTGGATAGATCACGGGGAAACCTATCATGAGAATCCCAAAGACAGGAACTGAGGCAGGAGAAGCACGAACTGATTCTCATGAGACTTTTGCAAGGCCTGGGACTGGAAACAAGGAACGGGAAGACTAAACACACACCTCGATTTCTTTTTCTCCCCCTTTTGAGACAGTTTTATTCACCCTGTAGCCCAGGTTGGCCTCAACTCATGGTAATCCTCCTGCATTAGCCTCCTGAGTATTGGAGTTGTAGGCATCAGTCACCACACCTAGCTTTGGGCTTCATTTTCTTTCTAGCTTGTGGACCTGGAGGGCTTAGCAATGCTGGTTCAATGAGGGAGCCGCACTGAGCAGACAGAGGTGCGGACATTATTTCTGCTCTGCACTGGAGGACACCAAGGGCCTTTGGCAGACCCGCTGGACAGAAGTACAGCGAGAATAACACCCCGAGAGTCTTACAGGCAGGAAGATTTCGGGGGTCAAAGGGTTCGAGTTAAAACTCTAGATGGCACGGCAAAGAGAAGGATGGAGAAGCGTGCAATGTTGGAGGCAGAAGGCGGGAGCAGTGGGTATGAGAGAGGAACTGATTAGCGAGTTAAAGAGAGAAGTGGTATGGAGGCTAGAAACCGTTAGGAGTACGATTTGGGGAGAGACGATCACACCGTAAGGGCAACAGGGAGTTTGGTGAAGCATGGTGTGGAAATGCTAAGTTTGAAAGCAGGCAAATGATCACTAACTTTGATCACACTGGTAGTACACATGGAGCGAGTTGACATTAGAGAAGCAAGTGAAATAGTTTTACCACAGGATCTAAAATCAAATTGTGCCCTGACGCCTGTTTTAAAAGTAGAACTGAAACACTCAGGAGGCTGAAGGATTACCAGTTTGGGCCGGTCTCCACTTTACAGTAACACACACACACACACACACAGTTTCCAAAAAAAAAAGGCACTAAAGATAAAAAGAAATAGTAACAGGCACCATTTGAGGCATACGCAGCCCATTTAGTGTAGGTTTTATCATTACACCATGGAGAACCATCAGAGGGCCGTCTACGCCTCTGAAAATAGATTAGACATCTGTAACTGCTAGGCCTTGCCAAGTTGTCACGGGGAATCCCCAGCTGTTGCTGGTAAAGGTGATTTTGCATCTTCTGCTCACAGATTTTCTAAGAACATGTTTATAAATAAATGATTAAAAACCATGGTGACAGCCCACTTCCTTCTACCTGGGTCTTTGTCATACAACCCAAATCAGCCCACAGAGATGTATAGTGTCTGTTTACTTATTGATTCATTCGTTTACTTTTTCAAGACAGGGTTCTCTGTGCAGCCCTGGCTGTCCTGGAACTCTCTATGCAGATCAGGCTGGCCTCAAACTCAGAGATCCTCCGGCTTCTGCCTCCCAAGCACTGGGATTAAAGGCATGCGCCGCCACATCTGGCAATGCCTTCTGTTCACTGAGGTTCACTCTTCTGGTATTGATCTGATTCCCTTATTTTCCCTGATGCCGACTTTTTATATATTTCTACTATTTCGTCTGGAACGTATACGCTGCAATCTATGAAAACCCACTGCGAAAGGTGGGAAGCGAATCCCTCAGTGACTTACCTGGGTACTGTCCATTTTCAGGTGTTCTCAAGAAAGGGCCAGGAACAGTGACCGAAGGGCTGGGTGAGGAAGAACAGGATTGTGATCAGCAGACTGGCAGTGACTCACAGACACGTGGAAGGAAAGGACCCTCCCACCTGTGTCAGACAGAAAACAACTGCAGAGGGAATCTGAATGGACCAATCAGAGCTTTTCTTACTGTGTGACTGAAAACAAAGGTGTGAACTGAATTACCCTCTTACTTATGCCTCCTTAAAAAACACAACACTTTGGAGTTTAGATTAGATCCTATCAATAAGCTTTGGTGTATATAAAGCCTGAGACAGCAGGCCAGCAAATCTAAAGTCTATCTGTCTATCTATCATTTTTTTTGTGTGTGTCAATTACCTATTTTCCTACTAATGTATTCAGCAGATGAAATGTGAAAACCCAGAAGGAGTGAGGGTTTAAAGATGCTTATCACTCTGCTCCCCTCCCCCAACCTTAACTGCAGTTTCATGAGAGGGAGGCCTCTGCTTCAGCGTAGCAGAGGACAAAGCCCTGGCCTTCAAAACGGCAGACCAGAATTCAGTTCTTGGTTCTGTCACTAGCAAACTACCTAAATGGTTAAAATAGCTGCCTTCCTCACTTGAGAAAAAGTTCGAATGTCTCAAAAAACCGTCTCTGTAGGTACTCTTGGGTCATTCTTCTATATAAAGGAAATCAATAAACCCCAGGCTGGTGTTGGACGTGGTTTGAGCAACTCTAGCGAAACAGAATGGAGACTCTAAGGAACGACATGCATTTGTTCCAAGTGATGCAGAAACGTTTACTTATCCATGGCTGGCATCCCTTCCCTCCCAAACGAAAGACCCTCCAATGAAGCACCATTCTCCCCAATCTGGACCTGTTCGTTCCCTCAATCGCAGTTCAACTCTTAATCAACCCCGAAGCTTTACCGGGCCAAGGGCATCCGCAAGACTGGTGGGATCCGATTTTTGCACGCACACACCTCTCTCCCAGGCTGCCCGCCCGGAGGCCTGCAGCCCGGGGATGCTCTGTTGCCTCGCCCGACCCCTGGACACGCGCGAGCCTCCGCGGGCCCCAGGAAGGCGCTGGTCTTTCTGATCCTGCCCCGGAGTCGCCACTCCGTTTTCCTCTGGCCCGGGGAAAACCTTGCTTCTTTTGTAGCTCCCAGAAGGCCCCAGGCAACCGTGGCGCACAGGGGCCCCTCGAGCCTCGCCTGGAAGAGCCCAGCGAAACGGAAACGTATCCATAGAGGCTAGGAAACGGCGCATGCGCAGAGCCTCGGAGCGCCCATTCCCACGGTTCTCCAAAGGGTGCTGCAGTCTTTCCAGGACTACATTTCCCACAAGGAGTTGCGGTCCCCCGCCCCTCCGATTTCCTCTGAGGCGCTAGGGTTTTAATCACAGTAACCGTGAGTAAAAACCATGAGTACCAAAAGAAGTGTGATAAATGAAAAATTAGAGTTCTGGAAAGAAATTCCAACAGTATATTAAGAAAACAATAATAAGCAAACAGTTTTCTCAGAATAAGAAAAGTAATGACAACCTTCCCAAAATTACAGAAGAAACCCCTAATAATGAGGAATCAGACCATCTCTAAATATCTTAAAAGAAAAGAGTCGCCACCCTGTTGATCCCCAGCTGTCTGAGTTAACTTGACAGGTGCACACTCTCCTGCCAATTTTACAAAAGGAGAAATCACAATAAGTAATAGCAAAATATTTTAACAGTATATTATTTTCGATTTTTACTTTATTTTATATGCATAGATATATTGCCTGTCTGCATGTATACCTGTTCACCTATTGTGTGCTGTGCCTGGTGCCTCGTGTCTGAGGAGGCCAGACGATGGTATTATGTGGGTGCTGGGGACTGAACTCTGTTCCTCTTGAAGAACAGCCAGTGCTCTAAATCACTGAGCCATCTTTCCAATCCTTTAACAATATATTTTAACACGACCCATTATTTATAATGCAAGTAATATAGAACCTATCTCTTCATCCACGAGGACAAATTGTATACACGTATATACCTTAAAAAAGGAAAGCTATATAATGTTTACTCACTGGAAGACAAGGAGGTTTCTGACACAGTTATCTGTTATCTTTAAAAGCTAAGAGAAACATAGGGATGCAGAGGCTGAGAGATGGTCCTCGGTGAGCCAGACTTTCCAGGGACTCAGTGTTCGTATATTGTCTCCCACATCATACGTGGCCAAGGTGTCATTTTAAATAAAGGGGGCATCAGAAGAGACACCTCAGGTTTCAAAAAACAAACCCAATATCCTGGCAGTCAGATTTGTTTGCTGTGTCCCTAGAGCTTGGGTCCGACTTTAGTTAACTAGTTACCAGAGAGTAAGTGGAAATCAAAAGAAGCAGAGGGGTTGGGGATTTAGCTCAGTGGTAGAGCGCTTGCCTAGGAAGCGCAAGGCCCTGGGTTCAGTCCCCAGCTCCGGGGGGAAAAAAAAAAGAACCAAAAAAAAAAAAAAAAAAGAAGCAGAGAGGCAAGGTGGAGAAAGAGCCAAATCTCTCCCAGAAACCCAGCCTCGCCTCACATTACAGGGATCTTCATCAAGACTTCAGACTCAGGGAGTGAGCTGTCCTGAACACTGCGTGCGGTTAAGTTCTTGGGTGGCCTCAGTTGCATATAGCTCCATGTGAAGCAGAGCCTCAGAGTCCATACCTGTAGCCATAGACGAAATAACCAATTGCATCACTTTAAGCCACCGTGTTTTGGGAGTAGTTTGTTTTGGAGCAATAAATATATGGCGAGTCTGCAAGATGTTTCAGTGGATAAAGTCACTTGTCAACAAGCCAAATGTGGGTCCCAGGGATCCACATGGTAGGGGGAGAGGACCCAGTTCTGCAAGTTCCGCACGTGTGCCATGCCATTCTCGGGGACATGTGTACCCGTACACATACCAAGTCAAAAGAAAACGGAAATGACTTTGGGGGGGAAAGATGGATTTTTAAAAGCAAAGGGGGGGTTTGGGGATTTAGCTCAGTGGTAGAGCGCTTGCCTAGCAAGCACAAGGCCTTGGGTTTGGTCCCCAGCTCCGAAAAAAAGAAAAAGAAAAAAAATAAAAGCAAAGGTATGGGGGAAGGGAATGCAGTTGGTTTCTATATATAATAAATGTAAAAGTGGGCTCAATTATTAATAGTGCTACTAGAAATAATTAAAATCTAGTATGTTATTTGCTTTTTTTAAAAAAGATTTACTTATTTAACGTTTATGACACTGTCACTATCTTCGGACACACCAGAAGAGGTCATCAGATCTCATTACAGATGGCTATGAGCCACCATGTGGATGCTGGGAATTGAACTCAGGACCTCTGGAAGAGCAGTCAGTGCTCTTAACCGCTGAGCCATCTCTCCAGCCCCCTGCTTTTTAAAGTCAAGTAAGGGACGAGAAAATTAATATAGAAGATTTGGAAATGAGTTAGAAATTAGCCATATGGGATGGTTTGAATACATATAGTCCCCATAGACTCATGAGTTTGAATGCTTGGCCTGTAGGGAGTGGCACTATTAGGAGGTGTGGCTTGTTGGAGGATGTGTGTCACTGTGGGGTGGGCTTTGAGGTCTCTGTGCTCAAGCTATACTCAGTCCCCTTCTGCTGCCTGCAGATCAGGATGTAGAACTCTCAGCTCCTTTTCCAGCACCAATGTCTGCCTGCTCATCATTGTGCTTCTCACCATGACAACAATGGACTAGACCCTTGAAACTGTAAGCCAACCCCAATGAAATGTTTCCCTTTTTTAGATTTACCTTGGTCATGTTGTCTCTTCACTGCAATAAAACCCTAAGACACCATATAAATGTATGTGTCTATGTCTGTATCTCTATCTATCTATCTATCTATCTATCTATCTATCTATCTATCTATCTATCTATCTATCTATATTACTGGATCACACTAAGGATCCAAGAAAAGAAGTAATCGATACTTTAAAATCTCTTGGCAAACAAGCTTGGTTATGGAATTGGAAAAACGTTCCTCATCTGGCCAAGTCCGCTGTCACTCTGGCGGAGTTCCTAGAACACATTCTGCACGTGAATTGGGGCTCAGAAGCCCTTTACTGTAACAGTTCAGAAAACTCCTAAAGAAACAATTGAACTTGCGTACAAAGATACATATCAGCAACATTCTCAAAGTGGTTTGTTTCGATTTTGAGCAGGGTTTCTTTATTTTGAGCAGGGTTTCTTTATTTTGAGCAGGGTTTCTTTATTTTGAGCAGGGTTTCTTTTATTTAGCCCAGGATCACGGGATCACTTTGAATTTAGGATGGCCTGTCTCTGCCTCCCAAGTGCTGGGAACTGAGCTCCCAAGTGATGGACAGGTGCCACAGCTGCACCTCCAGGCCCCTGGGGAGGGATTCTGGGACACCTTGCACACTTGGAAGACTTCCTGGCAGACTCAGATCCCGGTTGTTCACGAGTGTTTTTCATAATACACTCATGTCCCCTCCCTTCTCCCGCTCTTTAGTCCCTCATTCCTGTATCCCAGAATCATCTTTCCAGCTCCCTGTTCATTTTATTTTTGACATGATGGAGTGTCAAGGTGCTGCATACTATCCTGTTTCTTTGTATTGCACCTTCCGTAATCAGGATTGCTTAGAGGATCACAGGCTTCATGACTCCTACATTCATTCTCCTTAAATGAAAAACCATAATGTTGATATCAAGACCCTGACAACTGTGTGTGTATGACCACAACTCTACTAAGGAGACAGACAACTCACAGATCCTGGTAAGTTTTTAGTACAGTGGGAGGTTTCTCAAAGCTTAGACGTGGGCCAGCGAGACATCTCAGAAAGCAGAAAAACACTTGCGGCTCAAGCCTGAGGGTCTGAGTTCTATTCTCAGAACTCTCAAGGGAAGAGAATTATTTCTACAAAGGCATTCTCTGATGGCCACAGGCCTGCTGGGGCCAACTTCTGTGCACTTCACCTACACGTGTACATTGTATACCCTCACAATGGGAAGAATAACAAAGCAAAGCGTTTAGACTTGTGAATGAAAAGAGGAAAGAGAGGAGGAGAAGAGAGGAAAAGGGAGACAATAGAATGTTGGGACCTGAAGAAGAATAGTCAGGAGACCGCCAGGCAGATGCTGGGTTCTGCAGTTTCCCATACTGACCACTAGATGGCAGAAGACTCCCCAGCCAACTTCCCTTGGAGGCTCCCATCAACTTCGCTAACTAGGAGGCCCAGTCAAGAAGGCCTCCTCATAGAATGTGCCGAAGAAGGTTCCAGCTCTTTCTGATACTTCAGATAATATATCCAGATGCCGTTAATGTGGGTCAAGCAATTTGTAGAGACTCTTGTTTTTTCGTAGCCTCATGAGACTGATAACACTTTTTCTGATAGCACTTTTCCACTGGGGGGCTACTCCAACCTTTACTTGAGATTACCATACAGGCTCTCACAAGCTGTGTACTGCACAGCACCAGAGGACCCCACCCCTCCCCGACTTCCGTTTTTTGAGAAGAGCCCACCAGATAGAGCTTTACCCAACCTGTAAGTCTGTCAAGGCCATCCACAGAATGATGGGCCACCTTACTTTTCCTCTTCCGGCTCCAACATTCTACTAGCCTCCTTTCCTCTCTCCTCCTCCTCTCTTTCTTTCTTTTCATGAGGTGCAGGGCTGTGACCCAAACCAAGCATGCCATGAATCTGCACTTGAACCCCAAGTAGAATGGCGTGGGTGCTGTCGAGACTGCCCGTGATCCCAGCTACAGGCGTCTCCAGGCTCTGCTGGCTCTCGATCTTCCTGACTCCTACAGTTTGCCCTTTGAGTGATGAAGAGCTACTTTCTGCTGCTGGCAAACAAAGCCCTGTGAGTCGGGGTACACTTCAGACTTGCTCAGATGGGAGCCGTCTGAGAGAGGCTCTGCGCGAGGATGAAGGCAGGTCTTCACTCATTATACACTCATTTATCCGTCTGGTCGAAACTCAGGAGACCTGTTCTGTTACGTTCATTTACTTGCTTAGTACAGTATTTTAATTTATTCTTTGGGAATTTCATGGCTGTATACGAAGCATGTATGAATCCAGTTGGCACTGGTAGTAAGGGTACAGTGTGGGGCCATCTACTAGAGCATGGGCAACCTACCAGGAGCCAAACCGCTGAAGAAAAATTACCACCCTACCCCAGTAGCCATTGACTGCCAAAAGATCCTCAGCTAGGAATGAGGCCTCATGGGCTCCTCCCCAATCTATGCCAGCGTGCAGATTGGTTTCTTCTGTGTAAGCAGCCACAGCTGCTTGAGTCTAGCAGTGCACTGCATTTACTTACTGTGTGTGGGTGTGTGCGCATGCGTGAATGTGTGTGTGCGTGTGTGTGTGCATGTGAGTGTGCATACGCATGTGCGTGCGTGTGTGTGTGAGCAGGTGTGCTGTACATGTGTGTGCATGTATGTGTGTGCATGCCTCTGTGTGTGTGTGTGTGTGTGTGTGTGTGTGTATCCATATCATGATAAACATGTAGACATCAGAGGACAATTTCAGGGGAGCTGGTTCCATTTTTCCACTGTGTGGGAGTTGGGACTAGAGCTCAAGTCCCCTCAGAGTGTGTCCGATGCTTCCAACAGAGCTGTCTAGATTCCAAGGTCCCTGAGGTGACTGGTCTGTTTGCCCTATTCAGATGCTGACATCCTGGCTCCTCAGGTAATGGTGTCACAAGGTTTGTCTTGGAGGGTTCCTGTGGTCAGGCCACTGTGGATGGGTTGGTGGCCAGGTGAAAGGTGGTCCCTACTGCTCTCCTTCCCTGCTCACACTCACAGGCTGGCAGCCATTGTTTCTCTAGTTTGAAATTATTCTCCTTTTTGTTTCCAATACTACTGGATGTGTTTAATTCTGAGAAATCACATTAAATATAACAATCTGACTCTATACCTGGAAGGAAAATACGTAAGCCCTTCCCTTTTCCCTTCTCCCCCACTGCCCTGTGTGCGCACAGTATGTGTATGCATGTGTGTGTGCAGGCACATGATCCTATGTGTGTCTCTGGGAATGTGCAGGGCACAGCATACATTTGAAGGTCAGAGGTCAGCCTCTGGTGCTGGTCTTCCCCTTGACTGAGGCTGGCTCTCCCTTTGCTGCTGTGCATTCTGTGTGGCTCTCCTGCTTTTCTGCTGTGCGTTCTGAGCTGGCTGTAATCCTAGCATTTGAGTAGTAGAGTCAGGAGAATCAAGAAGTCCAAGGTTATCCTTGCCTGCATAGTGAGTTTGAGAGTAGCCTAGGCTACATGAGGCCCTGTCCCAAAGCAAATACTACAAGATAAAATCAACAAAGAGCAAAGAAAGAAAAGAAGTGATATCATCTTAGTTACTTTTTTATTGCTGCGATAAAACAGCACAGACAAGGCAATTTGGAGAAGAAAGGACATTTGGAACTTAAAGTTCCAAAGGGTTAGGGTCCATGACCATCATGGGGAAGAGCTTGGCAGCAGGCAGGCATGGTGCTGGAACAGTAGCGGAGAGCTTACATCTCGAGACACAATCACAAGGCAGAAAACTAACTGGAAATGATGTGAAGCTTTGATACCTCAAAGGCCACTCCTAGCAGCACAGCTCCTCCAATAAGGCCACACCTCCTAATCCTTCCCAAACAGTCTACCAACCGGGACAGAGTATTCAAGCATATGAGTCTATGGGAGGAGGTTGAGCATTCTCTACCACAGCTGTCAAAGAATACATTGTAGCCACAGTCATAGTACAGATGTTCTGAAAATAAGTGTGCGCCTCAAGTTTCACAATAGCTACACAGGCTTTGGGGCTAGTGCTCCTTATGCTTCCTGCTCTGCCTTCCTTGCCCCTC
Organism: Rattus norvegicus; assembly: GCF_021556685.1. Taxonomy (NCBI): domain Eukaryota; kingdom Metazoa; phylum Chordata; class Mammalia; order Rodentia; family Muridae; genus Rattus; species Rattus norvegicus. The sequence continues at coordinate 153,921,441 of NC_141536.1, forward strand.
CCTCCCCACGGAGCCAAATCCTTCCTTCAGTCTTTAGAACACTTGATTCTGTTTTACCGAATGGGCCCGATGCACCGATCCCAAAAGTCAATCAAGATGTGAAGTGTGTTGTCTTATTATAAATATTATTATTCTATGTTGCAGGACATTTGCTCACACTGTGAGCCAGGAGAGTGTGAACTGTAAAATTCTGTTTCTAATAGCGGCTCAGCCTTTGATCCTAGAGATTTCTGTTTACTGTAAACAAGTAATTGTGGTGAGTGTTGTTCAACCCTGGCACATACCTTAACGCAAGAGCTAAACAAAGTCGCTCTAGGTCAAGAGGCAGAGTAAGGAACCAGCTGACAGGGAGTGAACATAGGTCTGAGTTGAAAGGCTTTTAAGACAGAGGGGAAAGAGCTTTTTCCTTCTCAGACGGTGTGGAGTAGCAGGGTCAGCTGGCTGCTTTCTCTGCCTCTCTGAGCTAGCAGGCTTTCACCACAGCAGCTGACTCCTGAGGCAAAAGTGAAGAACAATTCCCCTACAGGGAACTCAAGGCCACATCCGGCTAACCAGAGACCGGATTCATAGCGGAGGATCACTAAACAAATATGTCCCTTCTCTGAAATTCAACATTCAGGGCATCTTGTATTTTTATTTACCAAACGTGAGACGTCTAGATGGAAAGGCCCCCACAGGAGCAGGAAAGAGCAAAACCGTTCAATAAATAACTTCTATTTAATAACTATGCTCATTTATAAGATCAAACTTTCAGATTCACGTAAATTCTCAAAGGCTCCGCAGGATCTCCTCGCTGATGCTTACCAGGGCTAACTCCATCTAGTGGGAAGGAACTGAACTGTCTGGTCCTCCCAGACTTCCAGTCCTCTTTACTGTGCATGCCTTCCCTAATCTTGCAGGTCTTCCACTCGCCAAGATTTCGCGCACATCCCAAGGGAAAAGCGGATCACTGATGCCATGCCCAATCATTATGTAGATACGGAACTGAAGCTCCGAGGCGTGCAATGACCTACTCAAGGTCATACGGAGGCCGAAAGGGGGTCATGTGCCTGAGATCCCTGTGACTCCAGAGCGCTTGTCCCCTGACCGGGCTTCCTGGGTCGCCGAGTGCCCACAGTGTTGGCGTGTCTGTCCGGGTGATCACTCTGGTCGTGTCTCCTCCGGAGCCGAGCCTGCAAGTGGCTAAGCCTCCTGGCCTCCTGGGCTGGGAAGAAGGAGGCGGCGATGGCGTGCCGCAGGCGCCAGGCATAGGTCTGCAGTACCAAGGTGGCACCAGCCAGCAGCTGCAGGGCGCCCGCGGCCAGAGCAGCGGTGACACGGGGCGGTTGAGCCTGCGGCAGATGGCAGTTGTGGGATGTGAAGCGCAACTCCCACTGGAAGGAGCGCTGCACGGAGGCAAACACGCTCTCCACCGGAGGCTGGTTGAGGACGAAGAGGATGAAGTCCAAGACCTTATATGAGGCCTTCAGAACAGAGGAAAGGGTTAAGTCAGAGGAGCCAACAGGCCATGCCCTATCGCTGCCACCTACAGAATGGGTAGAGGGAGGGGCAACTGTGACCCGGTAGTCATCCAAGCAGCACCACACAAACCTTACCTCTGTTATTCTTACTACCTCCGAGCAAAGTATTTTTAGAGGAAACTAATTAAAGCCAGAGGTGTATTAAGGGCTCAAAGGGAAGAGTGGCTGATTAGCAAGCAGGAAGTTCTGCTTCCACCCAACAATGGGGTGTGTGTGTGTGGGGGGCTGGTCTACGCCTTTAATCTCAGCATTCAGGAGGCAGAGGCAGGCAGATCTCTGTGGATTTGGAGGGCAGCCTGTTCTGCATTATCAAACTCCAGGTCACTCAGAACTACATAGTGAAACCCCGTCGGGGAAAAAAAAAGAAAAGAAAAAAAATAGCAACAAACAAACAACAACAACCCCCCAAAAACAAAAACAAACAAAACAAAAAACAAAAAACAAAAACCCCATCAACAACGTTTATGGTATTGGTGGTCTTGCCAACTTGATGGGATTGAGAAATGCCCGGGACATTAGCAATTCGCTCCTCTGGGTGTGTCTGTGAGGGTGTTTTCATTAGGGGATGGGGACCCTGTACTAATCAGTGATCTATTGATGGATCTATATCACAAAGGCCTTCTTGGAAGGAGGTAAAAGCTAGGAGATAGGGTCCAGCTGGAGGGAGCAATCACTGGGTGTGGGGTGTGGGGATGTACCTAGCCCTGGTCCCTTCCTGTATCCCACTTCTCTGCTTTCTTTTTTTTTTTTTTTTGGTTCTTTTTTTCGGAGCTGGGGACCGAACCCAGGGCCTTGCGCTTCCTAGGTAAGCGCTCTACCACTGAGCTAAATCCCCAGCCCCGCTTCTCTGCTTTCTTGTACCTCAGGTCTCCACGTCATCTGTCTGTCAGACCCCGCATATCCACGGATGATGACTCTGAGGCAAGCAAATACAGACAGAAGGAAGCCCAGGACTGGACAGACCCCTCCCACCTGATTCTTCCAAGAGTATTCCCCTCGGTACACTTACATCGTATTTGACTGTGAGTGTGATTGGGACACTGGGTAAATTCTGAGCCCAGGTTACAGCTGCTCGTGCCAAGAGGAAGGCCCCATAGTCTGAGGCCACCGTCACAGCTGTGGCTATGAGGAGCAGTGCCAGTAGCCCCAGCCTTAGAAGACAGCTCAGCAACTCCTCTTGGGACAGCTTAGATTGGGCTGTTTGGAGTAGCCACGGAGGTGGAGCGGCCAGCAGATGTGTGGCACCAGCCTGGGTCAACTGCCGAACCAGCTGTCGAGTAGCATAGATATTGTCAAAGCGTAGGTCGGTGAGGTAGCGATGAAGGTACCAGGCCGACTCGCCCAGGAGACCCAGCAGGAACAATCCGGTGACCACCCGTTGAGTCCCCAATGCTGCCCGAGCCAGGAACTCCAGGCCAGAGAAGTCTTCCAGGATCTGCTGAGTGACCGTGTGCGTGTGAAGTCGGAAGGCTGAGCCATTGCCCTCCACCTCAAATGTCAGGCTCCGGCTGACTGCTTGGCCGGCTGGGACCAGTTCCCTGGCTGCCTGGCGCAGCTGGTAAGTGGTATTGAGCAGACTCTCCAAAGAGCCCTCAGTAACACAGCCCAGCACTCGCCCAACTGCGCGCACATTAGCTAAGACGTTTGGCATCACAGCAGCAGCCAGGTTGGCTGCACTGTAGGACAGGAGCAAGCGGCGGCCCTGCTCAGAGCCCAGGGTAGGCACACTGAGTGCAAACAGGCAGCGGATGGGGGGCACCAGGCCCAGGCTCAGGAAGACGAAGAGACCACAGAGAGCGGTCACCAAGGTAGGGGGTCCCAGAGGATAAAGCTGCAAAGAGACCAGCCAGTGATGAACCAGGCCTGCGATAAGACTGGCCAAGGAAACACACAGGAGAAGCTGGGTCAGTAGCTCATTCCGGCTGGCTGGGACAGGCTGAGAGAAGGCATTCCAGGCAGCCTGCAGAGGGACAACTGCCCTGCAGATCCCCAAGCGCCAGAACTTCCACCTGTATACAAGGAAATAAGGGAGCCAAGTGTTAGGAGGGTATACTTATCCTATCCCACCAGTCAGGCTGCTATTAGACTCCTCTTAGAGCCATTGGAACCCGCACACTTTCCAGATGGACCAATCAGAGGTACTCCATCCATCCGGGGTGCCGCAAGCTGAGCCAATCAGAGCCTTCCCCAGGAAGTCTTTACCGGGTTGTCAGTCCACAGCCCAATGTCTGTGGAATAGGAGGTGGTTACGGGCTCTGGGAGCAGCAGGTATGCTGTGGAGAGAGTAAGCAGGGCTGAAATAAAGAATGTAGCAAGAGAGTGAGGAGGCACAGTTACACCACACACACACACACACAAACACGCACACACGCACACACATGCACGTGCATACACACACACACACACACACACACACACACACACACACACACACACGAGTCTGTGTACCTCAGTGCTGGTCCCGTTCACGTTCTTCCTTACAGAACCCAGTGTTCTCTCCATTATTTACAGGCAAGGAGATGGCCCAGTCGGCCTCTAGGGGGCCTTTGCTCTTCAACCAGCCTCAATGTAGTCATCAAACTATCATTTCTTAGTGTATGTATGTATGTATGCATGTATGGATTGATTGTATGTTTTACACTCATGGCCTACATGTCAACATCTTTCATTTTCCACCTCAATTTTTTTTATTACATTTCATTTTGTGTGTTCGTGTTTGCATGCCACTGTGTGTGTGTGTGTGTGTGTGTGTGTGTGTGTGTGTGTGTGTGTGTGTGCATGTGTATGTATAGAAGTCTCTCCGTCCATCACGTGGGTCTTAAGGATTGAACTGGGGTTGCTGACCTTGCTATCAGGTTCTCTTACACTGACTGAGATGTCCCACCGTTGCTCCACCGTATTTTTCTGAGGCAAGGTCTCTCATGGGCCTGGTGCTCACCAATTTGGCTAGACTGGCTGGCCGGGAAGCCCCAGGGAGCTTCACCTCTTCGATGCTAGGAGAGCAAATGCATCCTCTCACGCCTTGCTTTCTTCACGTGAGTTCTGGGGATCCAATCAGGTCCTTGTACAGTAGGCATTTTACCCACTGAGGCAGCTCTCCAGCCCTCAACTAATACTCAGCAATTGCCGTGAGCTCAGCATTGGAGACACAGCAGGAAGGGAAGCAGACTCTGGCTTCCTAGGTGCTCACACCAGTTACACTAGTTACACCAGTTACAGCAGACGGACGACTACAAAATGGTTGGCTTCAGGGGTCAAATATGAAACATGGACATTTTATCACTGCCGTCCTCACTGCAGACGACTGGGTGGAGCTGAGCATCCATTGCCTGTGGGTCAGCACAGCAGAGTGTGCCCCCTACTGTTGATCGTCACTACTGCACACTCACGAGTCTTCAACACCTGTACCGCTTTCCCGGCCCACCCCGCTGCCCGAGAACATTCAGGGGTGGGATTACACACTACTCTACACACAGTATGGTTAGTTTAGGGGCAGAGAACTGCTGAAGCAATAGAAAGTAGCGTAAATGCTTTTAAGAACTGGAAGCCATGTCAGGGACCCAGCTGCGGCAGGGGGTGCTCTCACTCTGAACCGCACCCTCTGCTCACACCTCACAGCTCCCGCACAACCTTATAGCCACTCCTATTATCCCACCCTACCAGGAGAAAAGCAGATTCCAGAAAGGTGAGGATTCTTTGGAAGGCTTGAAACTTGATCTCACACCTGTCTCAATGGGCTGCTGACTTCTCTGGCATGTGTCCCAATCCCCAGACTTACCCCAAGCCGAAGAGGTGTTGCACAGCTTCCCTGCTGTTCCTCATGGTCGTTGAGAGCTGTGTTCAGGCACTTCTGGGGCAGCCACATCAGGTGAAGAGGAAGTGTGGGAATCGGGAGAGTCCTGGCTTCTTCTTTCTTCCCTTCAATCACACCGTCCTGGCCACCTCATCCTGCCCTGACAGGGGCCCACCTCCTGGGGGCTGGGCCAGCTGCCTCACCCTCTTCTGAAAGGCAGTCAGGAGCAGCCAGGGGTGGGAGGAGGGAGACACACTTCCCAAGAAGGCAGGGAAGTAGAATTAGCCCGTTTCACAGAAGAAACTGAGGTTCACAGAAACCATACAGCTCATCAACAGTGACACTAGACTAAGAACTTCACTTTGCTTCCCCTATTCCCCCACGTAATCCCTGATTCTGGGGATGAGAACTCACAGGAGACTACAGGGACCCATGGGGACCCCTGCTAAGGCCACACTGTGTCGTTCTTAGCCATGAGGTACATCCATGGAAAGAGAATAATAAATGCAGCCTACATTGAAAACAGTAGGTGCTCAATAACTGCACATGTCCCTGTAGTGATTGCCTTGTAATTCCAGGCCATCCTTGAAGCCCATTCCCATCTGGCATGCAGAAACTTCTCCCTAGCACCAGTCCCCATGACCGTCTACCCTAGGACTCCTCTGCCATGGGATGGCTCCTCTGCTAAAGGACACAGTTGGCAAGAGTCAAGTGGCCAGGCATTCTTCCTTATAAGGGTATCATGCTGGGCCATGGGGAAGTGACCTCACATAGTACATAATTGATTGAGACACCTATGACCAGACCCTCAGAGGGATATGAACCCTTTCCGGAAGCTGGGAGCCTTCACAGATGACAGCTCCCCACCCCAACCCCAAGCAAAGCCTTGGCACACCGTAGAGCCAGAGGCAGCCAACTCTTGGGTCTTGTGGGGCACCCTGATGAAGCTGCTTTTCCGAGAGAGTTGGCAGCATGCTGCCCGGGTAACCCAGTGGGACACTCAGACTTTGGTGGGAAAATGAACAAGGTTTTGAAGCCAGGAAAGAAGGGAACAGAAAACAGGGAAGGCAGGAAGAGAAAAGGAAGGAGGGAGGAAAGGAGGACACACACACACACACACACACACACAGAGAGAGAGAGAGAGAGAGAGAGAGAGAGAGAGAGAGAGAGAGAGAATCTTAAGAGGGCCACCGCTCTGTAGGAGGCTTAGGTCCCCGGCTGTCTAGTGGGCTGCTGTCAGTGAGCCTTTGTAGCAGCCCTGGCCTAAAGGCAACAGATCTAAGTGACTACTGTGAACTTTCACTTCACTGTGCTGTCTGACTTTGGGCAAGATACAGTCCCTCTCTGAAGTCCGAGTCCTCTGTCCTCTGCAGTATGAGACCAAAGCGCCTATTCCGTGGTTATTCAGCCGGCGGCCCATAAACGCTCATGTCATAAGCCCTTCCGCCTGAGTGCTAGCCTTGCCTGAGTGGGCTCCAGGATGCTCAGACTCCTCAGGCCAGGTGTCTTTTATATCATTCCCTATCCCCCCTCCCAGCTCCCCACTCCCACTCCAGCTGGGGACTGCAACCCACAAACCCTGGCCAGCCTTTGCCCAGCTCTGTAGCTGGTTGGTTAGGAAACAGGCCATTTGGGTTCTCCTCCCGTGGCTGAAGGAAAGAAAGCTGGAGCACAGGGCCTGGCGAGGGGGAGGGCAGAAGACATTTTGGGGTTCTCGTAGCACGTGTGGGCAGCCACCTTTACTCCAGCCAGGCTGATCTGGCCTCACAGCCTTTGGAGGTGTTTCTGAGTCATCAATGGAGCTGGGCTGGGGGTGGGAATTTACTCTTGAAGGAATCAGAGCCACAAGACAAAGGGGAAGTAGGGAGTCTTTAGGTCTTCCCAGGGCCACTTGGCTCACAGTCCCACAGTGAGTTAATGTCCTTGTGCCCTTCAGCAAAAGGGTGAGAAGGTGGCCATAGTTCCCTTGGTTGACAATACAGGCAGGCTGTGGAGATGGCTCGCACTGTAAAGCATTCACTGTGCAAGCAGAAGGAGCCGAGTCCTAGCCCCTAAATCCATGGAGGGGAAAGCCAGCTTTGGTGGGGGGGTGGCATTCATGGTCCCAACCCTGAGGAGGCAGAAACGGGGAGGGGTTCCAGAAGGGCATCTCAGGGTTCAGTGACCCTCTAAAGGCCCTCAGATTAGTGCAATCATAAACACATGAACATGGACACACACACACACACACACACACACACACACACACACACACACACCTTACCCAAGAACCTAACAGAAATAGAATGGGAGTTGCCAGCAGAAGCCATAGAAGTTTCTAGTAATGATATTAAAACTGAAAAACATTTTGTTAATGTCTGTGTGTGTATGTATATATGTATGTGTGTGCATGTATGTATGCATGTGTGTGCATGTGTGCATTTGTGTGTGTATGTATGTATGTGTATGCATGTATGTGTGTGTGTATGTGTGTGTGTGTGTGTATACATGTGTAAGTCAGGGGACAACCTTAAGAATGAGTTCTTTCTTCCCACCATGCGGGTCCTATGGATTGAACTCAGGCTCAGCAATCTTGACAGCAAACAACTTTACCCTCTAGGCCATCTTGCCTGCCCTGAAATCTATTCTAATAAAATATTTGTTCCATCAAATATATCCCAGATATGATCTGCTTAACATGTAAAAATACACAAAAGGCATAGCAGGATAATTTATATTGTTTTTTGTGTCACTGCGAAGGCCTGAGGGGAGTCACTCACGCGATGGCCCAAGGGTTAGGTGGGCAACCACCACCATCACTTCAGGAAGGGCCATGGGGCAGTGCTGCCCTGTGACCACTGGAGCAGAGACCGACCTTTCAGCTCAGGCTGTGAGGCTTGAGGTCATATTCCTTCACAGGCCGGGAAGGCGGCTCGGTGGGAAGCAGAGAGCCAACACAGGTTGGGGAGGTTGACGGGTGGGGCCTGGGGTGAGAGGGCTGTGTATGAGCTACTCAGCTGCTAATTGTTGCTGCTCTTCTGTTTGTTTCTATCTGTAGCCCAGGCTATCCGGTCATGCATAACTCCTCATTGTCCTGCTTCAGTGAACCAACCCACACCCAGCCTGATGTTTTGTTTCTCAAGAGAGATAGAACCCCAGATCTCCTACGTGGCACTCCTGACATTGGAGTTTAGTGAAAATTGTCTAACTGGAAGCTAAGAGAGGGAGAAGAAATTCTTGGCTGTAGGGCTGTGGGGCATCGCTGACAGGGAGAACCAAGTGCCGTGACTGTGGGGTCTGCTCCTTCCAAACGCACCTCCCCTTCCCCATCCCATGCCCAGGAGTGATCTGGAAAGGCCGCACTGAAGGCTTTGTGCTTCTGTTGGTGGGACATGCAGGACTGTATGTGCCAACCTGGGCAAACCACGGTACCAGTGATGGGTCAACATTGTTCTGGATGTTTCTAGGAGGTTTGTTTGTTTGTTTGTTTGTTTATTAGGCTAACATTTAGGTCAATGGGTTTGGAGTAAACAAGATGGACCTAAGACTATGGGGTGAGCCTGGTCTAATCAGGGAAAGCCTGGATTGAAACGGCTGGGCGTGGTCTGCAGCAGATGGCATCTTTCGATCCACCCTGTCCTTTTTTTCTGCACTCCCAGCCTGCCACTCTCCCAATCCCTATACCATCAGGTGTGGGTCTCACCAAGTCTCCACAACTGTGAGCCCACCCTCAAAACATGTCTTCTCCCCGTTTTCCCATCAGTGAGATACAGCAGCCACACCACCCGAGGCTAAATAAACCAGAACCGACCATCTCGGCACCTGCTCTGAGCACAATGGCTTACCAAGGTCCAGGCTGGGACCCGGGAAGTCACCTGAAGAGGGACCCTAGAGAGTGTGGCCACTGGGGACATTCCCCCAGCCAAGTTCTGGGTCATTCCGCTGGAACATTCCGCTGCCATGTTCAGCCAGCCCTGAGCAATGCCGCTGGATCTTCACTCATGTTCTCGGCGGTACTGCGGTGTTGGGACGCTGAGGCCTCCACAGAGCCCTGCCCAGATACAGCGGTGTGAGTCAACAAATCCGTCCCAAGGCCGCAGGGCTTCGATTGGATACTGGGCATCTTCAGATGATAAACAAAGCTAGGATTGGCTTGTTTGTCCTTTCTGGCCTTTGGCCCTCCTGGCAGGCTCCAGAGGAGCCCTAGTGTGTGCCCTGTGGCCACCGTGGTGAGGGCCTCCGTCAGTGTCTCCTCTTGCCTCAGGTCTCTTGATGAGAATACACAGGCAGTTAGTAAAGCGACCAGTGATGACAGTCCTGGGAAAGGTGAGGAGAGCTGCCACCAGCTAGAAGGGACAGAAGCTGGACGTTCAAAATCCCGTTGATAGCCCAGAACCATTGTGCCACACTGTCTATCCTCCTCCGGACTTCCCACCACCCCCATATTTTCATTTTCACTATGAGTGTCCAGTCACTGTGTTCAACCTAATGCCGCCTCCTCAGAGAAGCCCACCCAAAGCCCACAGCCTGAGTCAGCTTGTCATGTGGCCATTTAAATGAGGACTGTTATTGCACATATGTGCCACCACCTGTTCCCCCTGCTACGTTTGAACCAGCACATCATAGACTAAGTGTCTGCTGACCAAGGGGAGGCATAAAGAAAGAACCGAGGTCACGTCCAAACCTGCAGTCAGTTCATGGGTCAAGTATTTACTGAGCAACTGGCGTTGTGCCAGAACCTGGTCCAGACATCTGAGTTACATCAGGGAGCCAGAGAATGGCTTTTACTGTCTCTATTGTACAGGATGAGGAGGCGATAAACCAGGAAATAAACACCACAGGATGCTAAGGAAGTGTGCACAGGGGAGACAGTACAGGAAGGGAAGTTGGAGGTCAGATTTGCAGAAGTCCTGACCAGGAATCTATGGTTTCATTTTGAAAAGCCAAGAGTCATCATATCCAGTATTGACTAACAGTCTTTATTTATTTGAGCGCATATTGGATCAGCAGTATCAGAAATCATGAATCCTGTGGTCACAAGGCCATGGTCTTCTCTGTGTATGCCCGTCCTTGTCCCCTGAGGGATCCCACTATCCAGACCCAGGGGGTGCTGACTCAGTCTTACAGTGTCACTTCCAGCTCAGGCCCCCTCCAGCCCAGCTCTGGGAAAATACTCTGACTCACTTGTGCCTTAACAGAAAGTGTCCATCCTTCGGATGTCCACCCTCTGGAGGAAGTGATGGTTCCACCTCTGGTGTCAGCCGAGTTCCGAGCTGCCCACTGTCCCCACAGTGTGCTGTTCGCAGAGTATCAGAGGCTTTTACTGGGAATAAGGACAGCAACTGTCTGCTTTCAGGCTTCGGCCTCTGGTGGAAGGGGACTGGGGGTGGGGGTGGGGTCTCCATCTGCAGGATGTTACAATGTCACAATGTTACAGCACACTTCTGGCCTGAGATACTTTGCCCTGGTTTTCTCACAGGTCTCCACGTCTTTCAGATTTTTCTCTCACCCCTGAAGATTGTGGCCTTTGCAAATAGAACTTACTGATCATGTGGGGCGGGGGGGGGGGGGGAGGCCAAACCCAGTTGTTAGAGTAAAAACAGCTGGTGGTCTGCAGCCACAGAGCCCCTCCCCAGGGCCACAGACAGGAGGGCCCTAGAAGGATAATGAGCAAGGCTGACCTAGAGCTTGGTCCTAAGAGAATCAGATGAAAAAAAGAGAATCCCAGGCATCTTGGATAGATGTGTGAGTTGGAGTTTTTCAAACCCCATGGTGTGCTGCTTGCGAGATTGGGGAAGCAGCAGAGAGACTCCAGGAAGACCTGTGTACTCCCTCCGCCTCAGGCAATGGAAGCCGACCTCTAGCTGCCAGGTATCATCTGCAAGGGAGATGGTTAAACAGAAAAGGCAGAATCCAGCCAGCTGTGAACATCTGTAACATCTGGAGCTTTGCAGTCACATAGCTCCTCCTGTCTCGATACCCTCGACCCTAGGTGTTGCAAAACAAACACCACTTCAGCCTCGCCATTTCAGCTTGTGGCTCAAGTGGACTTTCCCCACACCGTGGCCACAGACCAGCTCGGTGAGAAAAGCCTGTTCCTCAGGCATCAGGTGCAGGAGTTAGCTTTGAAATGCATGAGAAAGAAAGAGAAGGCGCTGCAGACAGTGAGCCTGTGGCCCAGGGAACCTGGCTGGCAGCCTCCTAGCAGATTACAGGGAAGAATTACTCGATCAGCTTGTAGGATCCCAGCAGCAACAACAGCAACAACCCGCTGGGAGGAACGCCCAGCCGGAAAAAGAAGTCCCCATCAGTGTTCAGAGGGTTTGAACTGTGTTGTTGGTCAAGGCGGGTGGCAGTGCGGTCACATTGGCAGCGTGGGTGTTGGCCCAGTCTGGGAAGGTGCCCAGCTGGAAGATGGCCTGTGCCCAGGTGTTCATGGCCAGGCTGAGCAGCAGGACACCCATCAGGTTCATCAGAAGGCCGGTCCGCACCTGCAATGGAGACAGGCGCTGAGCAATCGGCCCTCAGAGCAGATGGAAGATGCTGGCTCAGCCCACAGCTGGCAGTACACATCTGGAGCCAGCCACAGATGCTTCCTAGGACCCAGGCTGGCCCCCAGGCCAGGTGACACTCACTCCCTCCACTGAGGGTCTCTGGCTACAGAGTGGTCATGGGTTATGCCAGTTAACCACAAGGTCACTTCAACAAAATTATCAATTTCCCCTCAAGACAGAGAAAGCCAAGCCTTGTCCAGTAGTCTTAATTGCTTATTAGTCCCCCTCCCGCAATACTTAGCACACACATGTAGACACAGGTACACATGCATGTTCATATGTGTACACAGGCACACGTGTGCACAAGTACACCCACACTGGAAGTCCAGTTAAGGAAAGTCTCTTTTTGAGACAGGGACTTGAAGCCTAGGCTAGCCTCGAATTCACCATGTAGCTGAGGTTAGCCTTGAAATCCTGATCTTCCTGCCTCCACCTTCCAAGAGCTGGAATCACATCTGATTTTGTATAACCTGCCTGTCTGATGTTTCTACCAACATATTTTAAAAGTGCCTTGATTTATGTCTTTCTCTGTTCTGTTGTTGTGAAACTTCATGTAGCTGTTGGCACACTAAAGCATGGTGGCATTTGCAGTCCCTGGAATCTGTGTTTCTGGGCCACGTTCACTTATATTTGACTCCTGAATAAACTCTCTTCTCCTCATTGAGGTAACAGCTGCTTTTGCTTTTGAAATCTGCAAGTTCAAGGCTAGCCAGGGTCACAAAATGAGGCATCTCAACTGTTCTGTGCCTGCTTTCTGAGAGCCCAGACCCTGCATCTAATAACCCCATTCCTGTCTGAACCCACCCAGCCCCAGCAGCCTCTGATCCTGTGCTTCTGGTGATAGAAAGTGAAGCCCTTTCCCCATTTCAGACATTTGCATAGGCTGAGCTCTCTGACTGGACAGCCCCACTCCACCCCCAACCCCATGCGGCCATGGCTCATTGCAAGGCTAGTGACTCATTTTCTCGGAGGTCGGTTTTGCCCACTCCATCATTCTATTTCGATCCCTGGCATCTTGAATCATTTCTTTTACTTAGCAATTCTGAAATTTGCATTATTTTTTATTTTTTATTATTATTTTTTTTTGGTTCTTTTTTTCGGAGCTGGGGACCGAACCCAGGGCCTTGCGCTTCCTAGGTAAGCGCTCTACCACTAAGCTAAATCCCCAGCCCCCGAATTATTTTTAATGCGTGAGGAATAGTCTTCCAGATTGCCTCCAGCCACAGAAAGTACCTACCCTCTCAGGAGGCAGGTGGCTGCGTCTCCTGCAGTGCTGCCTCCCAGTGGCCGGACCACAGATTACACTGGGCAAACCAGACTAAGGAAAGAGGCTAGGAGGGAGTTCTTTCCCCTGTTCTTCCTCCTCACTCTCGTTCTGCCCCCATTTATTCCGTTGGAGTCTTATGTCTGCTTCGGTAGACTGTCATCAGCTATGTGAGCCAAGGATGCATGGAGTAGTGGTGGCTATGGGCAGAGGAAGAGGAGGGAGAGGAGGAAGAGAAAGAGAAGGAAGAAAAAGCAGAGACGAAACATAAAGCAATGGTTCTCAACCTGTGGGTCGTGACCCCTTTGGGGGTTCACTGACCCTTTGACAGGAGTTGCCTAAGACTACTAGAAAAATATAGATATTTTACACTACAATTCATAACAGTTAACAAAATTACAGTTACAGAGTAGCAATGAAAGTAAGCTTATGATTGGAGGGGGGGTCACCACGGCATGAGAAATTGTATTAAAGGGTTGAAGCCTTAGGATGACTGGGAACCACTGGTATAGAGGAAGAGGAAAATAGATGAAGAGGAGGAGGGAAGAAGGGGAGAAAAGGAAGGAGGGGGAGAGGAGAGAGAGAAAGGAGAGGACGAGGGGGAGGAGGATGATGGTGACGACTGTCTCAGTGGGGAGAGTCATGTGGGACATGAACAGACAGGCAATGCTGGCTGTATCTGACTATCACCCACCCCTCCTCCTGCCAGGCCACTGCTGGGCAGGCCCACACCTACCATGTCTTTGACCAGCAAGTGTCCAGTGGAGAAGGCAATAGAGTTGGGGGGCGTCGAGACCGGCAGCATGAAGGCGTAGGAACAGCTGACCGTGCCCGGGATCATCAGGTACAAGGGGTGCACGTGCAGTCGGATGGCCTGGGTAGGAGAAGCCCCAGGGAGAAATTGAGACCATTGGAAAGAGAGTGTCAGCAGCATAGAGACTGTCACAGTGACAGAGAGACATGGGGGAGGCCCATGAGAAGAGGGACAGAGACAGAAATGTAGACAGACACACAACACACATGACACGCAATTTTAGAGAAACAGAAGAATTTAAGGTCAGTGAAGACAGGGCCACACTGTCCTTGACCACAGAGGAGGCAACGAAATTTATTTAGAACCCTCATCCCCTTCCCATATGAGCGAGCTTGCGGTCCCAGCTGCTCCAGAGTAACTGATCCAGAGGTCTGAGTGGGATCCAAGATACTGCATCTGTCATATGTTTTAGGAGCCCAGGCTGCAGCCGGTGCAAGGCCGTAGGCTGAGAACAATGGCTCATATAACCAGGCTTGGCCCTGCCCCCATCTACGGCATCTATGGCCCTGGTGGAAGCTCCATCCGGGCCTGACTGGAGCTGAGAGAGCAGGTGGGTGTCCCCTTGGCAAGCACTGTCCTAAGGCAGAGAGTTCAGTGTGACTTGGTCTTGAGACTCCTACACTCTAGGCTGACTGCATCTCAAAAAAATCCCTGAGAGGGAATTCCTGCAACTGGAAATTCAGGCACTTTTTTAATAGGTTCTATTATCATCCTCAGTCTGTAAATATTTTGATTTTGATGAGAAACTGCATTTAAATGGCTTTTACTGGTATCTTTTTTAGGAACTGCCAGTTTTAGACTCGGAGGCTTTGAGCTCCTTCCCCTCTCCCATACCACCTCAGAGCATCCCTATCTCCACCGATTATCAGGTGCCCTAGACTTCAGAACAGGGTCTGATTAATCCAGTCCCATTCAGCAAGGGCTTGAGGACTCCAGGGAGCCCACACTGAGGGCAATGTGCTTGCATCCAGCACGGTTTCCAGTGTTCATGTTCTTCCACCTAGGAACTCCAGGCCGAACCTTGTTGATGGTAGCAGCCTGTGTACACAAGGTGAAGACCAGCTGCTGGTGATAGCTTTCTGGAAATGTCTGCCCGTCCATTAGGATAGAGCTTAAACATGCTAATCAGGCCCAGCTTTCTGGAACTGTCTGCGGGACCATTAGGACAGAGCTTAAACGCTATCCATTTACAGCCAAGTCTGTTTCAGGGGTAAGTCTGTGGCCGATACAGTGTCATCTCAGTCAAAAATAGAAACATAATAAACAAAGAGGTAAGGAGATAAAGCCAAGCCCCCTCCAAAGGTGTCAACTCTGTTGCGTTTTATCAGTTTTGGGTTCTGGGAAGGGTGTCCTATGGCTTGCTTTTCTTCAATCTGTTTAACTATAAAATGCAATCCCTAGTTTCCTATACCTGCCCTCTTATTCCTTCCTTCATTCCTTCCTTCCTTCCTTCCTTTCTTTCTTTCTTTCTTCTCTTTCCTTTTTCTTTCTTTCTTTCTTTTTTCTTTTTTTTTTCGGAGCTGGGGACTGAACCCAGGGCCTTGCGCTTGCTAAATCCCCAACCCCCCCCCCTTTTTTTGATGCAGCATTTTTCTATGTAGCCCTAGCTATCCTAGCTATACTCACTATGTAGACCAGGCTGGCCTTGGACTCACAGAGAACTGACTGCTTCTGCCTCCAGAGGGCTGGGGTGAAAGGCATGTGCCACACGATCAAGCTGCCTTTTAAGTCCTAGAATGAAATCTATCTGCTGGCAGCCTGTGCCCTTAGCTAGTCCTGGCTGGATCTCTGCCAAGTGCTGGTCTCAAGTGCATGCCAGCTCACTTTCTCTTGCTTTGTTTTCTTCCTGCCTGGCTTCCTCAGGATTTTTTTCCCTTTCTGAATCCATCATAGATTATAGGGCTGTCCTGCATCTTTCTGTGCCCTGGGTGGCTGTCCTGCATCTTTCTGTGACCTAGGAATGGTTGGGGTACATAAAAACTTGCTGGAGGACAGTTTACTGGATCTTGCTTGCTAAGCAAAAGAGGGGTCTGGATAAATCACCCTGAACCACCTCTGACCCCAGCCCATCTGAGATTGACTGGTGACTTTTATAGCAGAGGGTCGCAACAGGTTGAGACTTGACATCCCAAGGGTACTTTTGACAATGACTGGTGACATCTTGGATTGCCACTGTTACAGGGTGCTGGCCTCTAGTGGGTGGAAAATGGAGAGTGCTCTGACACCACCCCACCATTTGCAGGGCAACTCTCCTTGCAGAAAATTTTTAGACTGAAACAGGAGGCAACAGTGCTGTGTCTGCGCCTTCTCCTGTGACTCAAGAATTTCCATGGAACCCAAATTCTTCCTCTTCCTAAGAAACACAGGATGTCCTCATGAGTTAATTCTCCCACAGAGGAACTATCCCCACTTCTTAGGTATTCCTTTAAGAAAGAATCCCCAGGTTGGGGATTTAGCTCAGTGGTAGAGCGCTTGCCTAGCAAACGCAATGCCCTGGGTTCGGTCCCCAGCTCTGGAAAAAGAAAGAAAGAAAGAAAGAAAGAGAGAGAGGGAGGAAGGAAGGAAGGAAGGAAGAAAGAAAGAAAGAGAGAAAGAAAGAAAGAAAGAAAGAAAGAAAGAAAGAAAGGAAGGAAGGAAGGAAGGAAGAAAGAATCCCCTGTCGTTTGTGAGCTGACTCTGTGGTTCAAATGCTCCTGTGTGTTCTGGAAGGAAGCATGGCAGCCGGAGCCCCAGGGAAGCACTGCGGCAGGGAACTCTGAGTTGGGAGTTGGGCCACGGGGATCCTCACCAGCTCTGCCAGGACAGGCAGGAAGATGATGATGGTGGCCGTGTTGCTGGCGAACTCTGTGAAGAAGGCGATGACCACAGTGATGAGTAGCACAGCCAGCAGTGGGGGAACATGCTCTAGGGGGTGCAGCTGCCCACCGATCCACGCAGACAGCCCCGACTCCTGTGGGCAGACATACCGTTGGTCTCAGTCCACCCAGCACCACCCTTCACAGGCAGCCATTACCTGCATGCTCTGTCACCACATACTCCACAGGCCCAGGGGACCCCATGATCTATTTGGTTAGAAAGCAGAGTCTCTGTTTCCATTTGGATCCAATACCCAAAGTTCCAGCTTGAGTGGGAGAGGGAACCAGACAGACCCTATGGCTAAGTCTTATTCCTCTAATGATGGTCACCACTCATATCTTCCAGAAAAATTTGCATATTGTTATTACACAATGGCACATTAATATGTATGGGATATATTATATCTCATATACTATTTGTAATATAAAACATATGTCATGGTTAGTTTAAATTGTTAACTTGACACATTTTAGAACCACCTGGGATTGTCTAGATCAGTCTGGCCTGTGGGCAAGTGTGTAAGGTATTGTCCTAGTTGTTTCAATTAATGTGGGAAGGGACAGCCCACTATGGGCAGAGCCATTCCCTAGGCTTGGGTACTGGACTATATAAGAGTAGGGAGCCCAAGTTGAGTGAGCACAAGTATGCACTCATTCGTTGCTTCTTTCTGACTATAGGCAGAATGTGACCACTCCCTCCCTGCCTCCCTTAAGGTCCTGCCTTGACTTCCCCAATATGATGGACTTTAACCTGGAATTGTGAATAGAAGCAAACCCATTATCACTTAAGTTGCTTTAGTCAGGGCTTTTTTTTTTTTTACTCACATCAACAGAAAAGGAAACAAAGATAGCATGCATCTGATATAACAAATGCAACACAATGTTATTAATGACTTATGAGTAGCCCTAAAGATTATTGTCACAATGATAATTAACCAATATTGTAGCCACAAGACGCCAATATTAACATGCTATCGTTAGTCGCCATTCTCAGAATCACCATTATCAAGGCTGGGCACCTGATGACTCCTCCCTACCATCCTGTCCCTGTTTTACTGAGGAGGAAACATTCTTGTGACTCCCCCCAAGGTCCCATAGCAGTGACTGAGATACCCACCTGAATCCATCTGAACTTCTAGAAAGTTCCCTACCATCTCCACCCTCCTCTGGAGGAACTGTTCTGTCACTTGACCCTTAATTAAGAGCAATGCCCACCTGGGCGTGGTAACTCACGGGAGGTGGAAGCAGGAGAATCCCTTGGCAATGTAGAGAGTACCAGGCCAGCTTGATACTGTCCCAAAGCAGGCAAGCAAGCAAACAAACAGACAAACCACTCAAAGCAAAGCAAAGGAGATATTCAAAGTGGACCATGGTTTCCAGAGCATGTAAGGACAGGAAGGACCCTTAGACCAAGGCTACACAGTTGTTGGGGTGCCCTCTCTCCTGACCTCTCCAGGAACTACCTTGGACAGCGTTCATCACGCATACCTTCTGCCACCATCAGATCCGTCTTCCACCAACACTGATCAAGCCAAGCCAGCTTCCATAAGACCTCAAAGCTGACCTCCCCTCAAGCAGGTCTGGATAACAGTGCAGCCAACGGGGACTTCCCATCCCACCTTAGGGCTCTTCCTGAGGTTTAGGGGCTAATCCCAGGCAGAGCTGGTTGGGCCCCAAACACTGAGAATCAAATCATCCTGTACGAGAGGCACTTGATGCCTGCTTGTTCGTGGTGTATGCAACATTCACTACTCATTCTGAAGTTGCATTTCTTATTAATATGTTTATTTACCTTTGCGATACTGGATACTAAACCCAGAACTTCACACCTACAAGGCAAGGGCTCCACCACTGAGCTCTACCTTCAGGCAACACTTTCCTTGTTACTTTGGCTAGTTGCCCAGGCTAGCTCTGAACTCACTCTGTAGCCCAGGCTAGCCCTCAACTTTTGACATTCCTACCTCACTCTCCTGAGTAGCTGGTATTGCATGCCTGCGTCACCCTATCTGTCTTTAGAAGGTTTCTTGATAGATTTGGGGGTACAGAAGTTGTGGCCCAGACAGAACAACACATTCGTTTCTCTCATTTACCTTAGGAATTATTACTTCCAGGGCCAGAGTATTAAGAGCTTAAGAAGCTGGGTATGGTAGCTCACACTTTTTTTGGGGGGGGGTTTGTTTGTTTTGTTTTTTTTTAAGGTGGGTTTGTTTTTGTTTTGTTTTGTTTTGGTTTGGTTTTTTTTTTTTTGGTTCTTTTTTTCGGAGCTGGGGACCGAACCCAGGGCCTTGCGCTTCCTAGGTAAGCGCTCTACCACTGAGCTAAATCCCCAGCCGGTAGCTCACACTTTTAATCCCAGCATTTGGAAAGTAGAAAACAGGATAATCAAGAGTTCAAGGCCAGCTTTGACTACATAGCAAGTTTCAAGCCAGCCAGAGATGTTTGGGTCTCTATCTTAACAAACCAGACCAAAAGAACCAAAATCAAAACAAAAACAAATGACAATTTAGACATCTCTCACCCCAGGAAAGTCCTTGTTAAAGCATTTTCTGCAACCTGCAGAGTTCTGTGAGAGGCTAGACCAGCCCTTCCTTGCTACAGGGAACACAGGGCAGCCGGTGTTCCCTCAAGCCATGGTCTGGCACATTGTGCACTGCTGAGAGAGCCTGTTAATGACCGGGCAAGTGGCCAGTCAAGAGCTTCCTGTGGCCTGGCCTCGGAGTGAGAGGACCCTTGCCAACCAGTGCCTTGACTTGGGCTCCTAAATGGAAGGCATCTTCCTCTCAGCTCCCTATGGTTCTGCTGGGACACTAAAGGGATTTCCTCCAGCCCTTTTCAATTCCCTGAGGAACCATGGACTTGGTTTCCTTAGAAACAACTCCCAGAATTCCTGCGAAGGCCAGAGTCCAGCAACAGCCAGAGGCAGCTTGGTGGGGAGAGCTAAGGGTCTGTGCTTACCTGGGTTAAGTGTGCTTCCCAGAGAATCTTTCCCTTTCCCTGGGCCTCAGTTTCCTTATCTGTAGACCAGAGGTTATAAGGGAGAAAAGTGGCTGATCTAAAATACTTAGCACAGTGTCTGGGCACCAGGAGTGCTATATGGCCGATGTCCCTTGAGGTCACCTGATGCCTGTGAGGGGAACTCAGAGTTGATTGGCACAGTGGCTGTCAGACTGTGTTGCCTAGAGACTCCAAAGGTGACTAGCAGACCCAGGGTCACTTTGCGGAAGGGAATGGAGGGAAACTGAGTTACCAAGATGGTGTCTCTCTTCCCCCTCTTTTCCTCAGCCAGACCCTCTCTCCACACTCTCATCTCTGCATAGTGTGGCTCTCACCATACTGAACATAGTGTGGCCATGTTTCCTGAGGATGGTTCAAGTCCAGTGCTCAAAAACCCAAGTCTGTGAAAGACCAGGAGATGGACAGGCAGACAGCCAGGAAGAGGGGCTACAAGTGGATAACAAGGGTGACCAGCTCCCATTTATTCTTACCCTCCTGGCCTGAGACAAAAACAGCTTAAAACAAAGTGGCTTTGCCTCTTGACAGTAGTCCCACCCCCACCCTGCAGCTGATGAACCAGGCCAGCAAGTACAAGACAGGGGGTGGGGGGCATGTTTAGCCCAAAGTGGTGGGTCTGTTAGCCTCTCTGTTTTTGTCCAAACTTACCGACCCTGAGTGGGGGGAGGGGTGCACCTTAAAGACCCTTAAAACCTGAATCCTCATGGAAAAACTGCATTTTAGCCTCCCAAGTCCCTCCCACAACTCTCTCTCTCTCTCTCTCTCTCTCTCTCTCTCTCTCTCTGTGTGTGTGTGTGTGTGTGTGTGTACACGAGTGTTCCTTACCCCTTAAAAAAAAACCCAAACTCCTTTTCCCGATTAACTCTGCTGCCATCAGCTGTGCTTGAGATTTTCCCTGCTGCTACTTGTCCAGCTCAATTTCCCCCCTGCCTTTTAATTCTTTGAGTGGCAGAGAAAATGAACCTAATCAAGGCCCCAAGAATGTAACACTGGGGTCCTGGGAAATCTCTCTAAAGGCCTCAGAAAATACAGCAGACTCAGCTCAGTGAACTAATTCATAGAAGAAACAAAGCAAGTTTGAGAAAAAAGAAGGCTGCTGCTGTGTGTGTGTGTGTGTGTGTGTGTGTGCGTGCATGTTTGTGTGTGTGTGTGTGTGTGTGTGTGTGTGTGTGTGTGTGTATGAGAGAGAGAGAGAGAGAGAGAGAGAGCATTTAACCTTTGCAGCGCCTAAGAGCTCTGTGACCTTAGATAAGTGATCTAACATCTCTGTTCCTCCACTTCTTTAAGTGAATCCGAGGATTAATGAGTGTCTGTAAAAAGGGCACTGGAAAGGATTTGTTATTTTTAGGTAATCCGATGAGCACTAGAATGTTTACCTCCATGCCAGATGTTTCCCCAAGGACTTTGCTAATATCAATCTAATTTCTATGACCATGCACGAAGTAGGTGGTGCAATCTTTCCCATTTTATGGTTGAAGAAACTGAGGCACAGGGAGCCTGTGCTGGCTAGTTTTATGTCAACTCGACACAAGCTAGAATTATCTGAAAGGAGGGAAACTGGACTGAGAAAATGCTTTCAAGTTGTAAGGCATTTTCTTAATTAGTGATGGCTCGGGGAGGACTTAGCCCATTGTGGGTGGTGCCACCCCTGGGCTGCTGGTCCTGGATTCTATAAGAAAGCAGGCTGAGGGGTTGGGGATTTAGCTCAGTGGTAGAGCGCTTGCCTAGGAAGCGCAAGGCCCTGGGTTCGGTCCCCAGCTCCGGAAAAAAAGAACCAAAAAAAAAAAAAAAAAGAAAGCAGGCTGAGCAAGCCATGAGGAGCGATCCAGGAAGCAGCATCCCTTCAGGGCCTCTGCACCAGCTCCTGCCTCCAGGTTCTTGACCTGTCTGAGTTTCTGTCTTGGGTTCCCTCAGTGATGGACTATTTCCTGAAGTATAAGTCAAAATAAACCCATTCCTCCCCAAGTTGCTTTGGTCACAGTGTTTCACCACAGCAACAGTAACCCTGACTAGAAGAAAGCTAACAGATGTGCTCCCAGCTTGGGCTCTGAATCTCAGCCGTTTTGGTAGATTCACATCACCATTAACAGGTCACACATAAAAAGCGATTGTGATTTCCGGCAGAAATTGGCTGACAGCAGGAGCATACCTCCGTCTGCCTCTGGGACTCGCTGCTTCTTCCTTAACTTCCTGGAGCCCGGTGGATTTGTACGTAAGATGTGATTTGTATGCATGAGGTACCAGTGTAAGAGCAGACAAGACAGTCATCTGCCAGCACCTACAGCGGCTTCGAGGTCCTATGCGCTCATGGCAGTGGCAGGGATCCACTCTCTTCCAGAAGCTTCTCTGGGGCGTTAGCATGTTCACACTAGTCCCTGACTCAGGGCAGACCTTCTGAGCACTGGGATGACTAATCTTCGCAGTCAACTCAACTGGAATTGAAATCGCCACAGTAACACACCGCTGGGTGTGTCCCTGAGGATGTTTCCAGAAAGATTTCACTGAGAAGACCCGCCCCATAGGCTGGGGTCCTGACTCCATAGAAGGAGAGTGAACCGAATACCTTCGAATACCTTCTGCCCTCTGCTTCCTGACTGGATACAATGTGACCAGCTACCAGACGCTCCTGCCAGCCTGCCTTCTTTGCTGTCTCCCATGAACTACCCTCAAACCACCAAGTGGAGTAAATTCTTCCTTCCTTCTGCTTCCTATGGCAGGAAGTTTGTCCCAGTAAATGAGACAATGGCTAAAACAACACCACTAAGTATCAGGCCACACCTGGGTGCCTAGAACAGTGGTAGGAAGGACAGGTGGCTTCATATTTTCCTGACGGAGAGGGCCCCAAGCGGCAAGCATAGTTAGTTGGGAGTCACTGGGTACCAAGAGTGGGAGGGAGGGACAAGGGCAGGGGCAGGGGCAGGGGCAGGGGCAGGGGCAGGGGCAGGGGCAGGGGCAGGGGCAGGGGCAGGGGCAGGGGCAGGGGCAGGGGCAGGGGCAGGGGCAGGGGCAGGTGCAGGGAGTTGGGCTTTAAGGAACATGACCTCAGTCTCTGAGAAATCAAGACCTGAAGATCTAGGACTCAGATTACAGTGAAAGGTTGGTCATTAGAGAAGGTCCTGGAGTGGAAATGAGTCTGATGGGGCTGAGCAAGAGGCCACTGAACCTCCAGGAGAAGGAAAGAGGAGGTACGGACACTGGCAGGAGGGAGGCAGGGGCCGGACGTGTATGGCTCCATGTAGAGGCCCAGGGAGGCCTCCGGTCCAGCGCTGATGTATATGGGTGTTTAGCATATGCTTTGCAGCAGGTTGCCTGAGGAAGTCTTGCTATGGCTTCTCAGGAAGCCTCATGCCTGGGCCCACCTATCCTCCACCCAGGCATCCTCAAGCCTTGGGCAGCCTGATGCAGCCTGGTGAAGGACCTGGACAGGGCCCGGAAGCCAAGAGGTGTCACAAGCTTCCTGGTGGCTCCTGGAAGATTATGCCACCTAGGGACAGAGGCTGGGGTGAGGGGCAGCTAGCAGACAAAGGCTTCACTGAATGGAAACCCTGGCAGACTGCCTAGCACTGGTCTCCCAGCATGCACTATGGCTCTGCATCCCAGCCCCCCACTCAGTGCCTCTCCACCAATCCCCAGCTTGGGGAATCCTCTGGGGTATAGGGTATCTGGCAGCTCCTGCCCCAGGCCCAGGCTGTGCCAGTCACTGTAGGAACATGCGCCTTAGCCACTAAATTGTGTAAGCCTGAGTCTCCCCATTCCCCTCCGCTGGCCCTTTCTCTAATGTCCAATCCAAATAGCAAACCACATCGAGCCGGGTCCTAAGTACTGTCTCACCTTATAACACTAGTTATAGCAAGTGGCTGCCCAGTCATCATTCCCATTTTCCAGATGGGGAAATTGAGACCAAGAAGATTTAGTAACTTGACCAAGTAACACAGAAGAAAATTTGTGATTCGAATGGAGACACTCTAGCCCCACTGCATGGTCTGATCCTCTAAACCTGGACAATATGCTACTTCCTCCCAAGTAAGCCTTCCCAAGTAGTGTGAGAAGTACACCTTCCCATTTCAGAGACATCCTTACCCGGAAGTGGAGCTGATCCTCGAGTGCTAGATCTGACCCCTGGCTAAGCAAATGGTGTTGGATATTGGTTCCTTTTGTCTTTAAAATGAGGACAGCAGCTGAGATCATACCTCAGATGCATGATGTCCTGGGTTTGATCCCTAGTACTGCATAGAACAGACATGCCTGTAATCCCAGAATTTGGGAGGTGGAGGCTGGGGATGGGAGGACCAGGAGTTCAAGGTCATCCTTGGCTATGTAGCAAATTTGTTGCCAGACATGGCCACTTGAAATCTCGTCTCAATGGACTGGAGTGGAATGGGATGAGATGGACTGGAGTAGACTGGGATAGGAGATGGGCTGGGCTGGGCTAGGAGAGCAGCTGTGAGTCAGGGGTTTTCTGAAGACAATGAGTAACTGCTTGGAAAGCCCCTCCATCTGGCATCCAAGCTCTCTAGAGGGTGCAGTGAAGCTTCTGGACCTCAGAGCCAAGTTCAGTTTGGGTCACTGCTCCTCCGCATGGCTCCTGGAGACTTAATTATCCACTGCCTCACTTTTCCTATCTGTAAAATGGGGATAGAAATATTGCTCCCTTCCTAGGGCCAGGATTAAATGAGATGATGCCTCAGTTACACTGCTGACCTTGACCTCTCAGGAGAACAAGCATGACGCTGAGAGTAGACAAGCTGGAAACTGCTCCTGGGAGCTTCACTACCTGAGGGGTGTCTACCCTGCTCCCAACCTGCCTCTGAGCTCGGAATCTCAGGAGCCACAATGTTATACATTGTTATTAAGTCTCCATACCTTACCAGAATGAGTTTCTATTTCCTAAACTTGATGTGCCCAGGAGAACATATTTTAGCCTGTTCTGATCTTGTGACCCCGTGATGTATGACCACCCTTACCTTGCTGAGAACTCACGGACCCAGGGTCACCCTTTTTGCCTGACACAAAAACACATTTTCAAGGTATCTTGATCAATACCCATGACCACCTACCTGATGATATATGATCACCCCATAAAAGGGACCCCACAGAGCCAGTGAGGAGCTGCTCACTGAAATCTTGACTTGGGGTGAGACCACCAGCTGGCCAGTCCCGGGCACAACTCTTAAATAAAGCTGGCTTCAATTAGACAGCCATGGAGTTGGTCTTTCTTCTCACACATTTGGGTTTGGCAGAAATCATTGAGAATGGTGATTAATATCTAACATTCGTCTCACTGGGGTCAAGGCCACAGATTTTGGCATTAGGCTGCCTGAATTTGAATCCCACCTCCTTAGCCATGTGACCTTAGGTACCTCACTTCACCTCTCTGTGTCCGGATTTCTTGCACTGAGTGGGAGTGACAGCAGCATCTGCCTCAAAGGTTTATGGGAGGTCTCCCTAGGGTCTTATGTCAGAAGTGGAGTGACTCGTGCTCTGGGTCACCCCAAGACTGGTGCTAGCCTTTCTGCACACCTATCATGGGATCCCAGGGGCTGCCTCAGACCTCACCCCCCTTTCTCATCTCCAGGCACTGAAGGTAAACCCACAGGCTAGAAATCCAGGGTGGTCCTAACTTGGGGAGCAGGGCCTGGCTGTCTCCTTACTTGTTCCCTGGAGCTGCGGTAGGAAACTGGCCATAGCTTCCAGACCTATTCAGCAGCAGGCCCCAAACACGACTTCTCCTGGGCCCACAGTCTTCACAGATCCTGGGCTTGCAACATGCAGGCCTCCTGGGCTGTAGGACTCCCACTTCCTTTCCACAGTCCCAACTCCTCCTAAGCCTGAAGCCTCCATCCTTCCCTGGCTGCTCCCTGGCCACAGGGGCCCCTCCTCCCTGGCCAGGCCTGGTTCCCTCAGCTGCTCTTTCACAACCCCCACTCCTGCCTGGCCAGAGCCTCCACTCTCTCCATGCTCAGCAGCCCTCTCCTTCCTCCCTGCACCCCCTGCTCCTCCCTGGCCACAGTCCTCCCTCTGCTCCACTACCCTCAAGTCACCCGGGCTCTCACCTCACAGCCTTTGGCCATGGCAAAGCCACCTCCCAGGAGAAGGATGATATTCCAGGGCACTGTCTCCTGGGCTTTCTTCCAGCTCAGCAGGGGCTCTGTCTCCGAGTTGGGAGCTAGGTAGAGAAAAGGACCCAGTTGGCTTTGGCTCGGAGGCTGCTTGGCTGGGGGATGCCAGCCCCGGAACCTCATCTTTGTGGGGACTTTCAGGGACCCCAGGAAGCCGTGTCTACTTCTAACATCTGCGTTGGGGATTTAGGGAGAGCCCCAACACCTCCTTCTAATCAGAATGGACGTAATTTTTAAGGCTGCTACAGTTAAGAACATTCTGGACCCTGGCTCTCCACATACCCCATTTAAAGTCTCACCAGCCTTCCTGGCTAAGGGCTATTTTTATTCCCATTTACAAGATAAAATGCCTTTCTTTCTCTGTGTTTGAATGTGGGGACTGTGGACCCAGGACAAGTGGTTTTGGCACTTTGGTTTTGAATACCCATTCTCCACGGAAAGAGCAGGTCTCTGTACAGCTCCCTGTGTCCCAGACTGCAGCCCAGGGCGTATGGGTGCTGCAGCCCCAGGGTCTGTGAGGACTGTGGACCCAAGAGAAGTGGTGGATTTGGCCTTTTGGGTTAGAATGCTCATACCCCAAAACAAAGGGCAAAAAGAAGAAGGAGACAGAAAAATAGACACCAGGGTTCTTGAGCCCAGTGCACTGTGGGGTGGCTGCTATTTCCTGGAAAGTGGTACCGAACAGCAGTGACTGCAGTGGGCACGGGCAGCCAACAGCTGGCCCTGGGGTTGGAGGGAGATGAGTGGGGCTCTGCAGGCCAGGCCTGTGGTTGAGAGAAAACTGCAGTGTGGGACAAAGGCAGGTGACAGCCAGACTTGGGGCACCAAGTTAGCATCCCCCATAAGTGGGTGCCTTGGTCCAGTGACTCGACCTCTGTGAGGACTCGAGACTGTGAGAGGGTCACACCGAGCCTGGGTTCTTTGTCTGACGAATGTACCCCACATGTCCGCCACATGCTTAATTCTCTTCTTCACATCCCAAATGCAGAACGTTGTATGGAGACCAACTCTTTCCCCAGAGAACAGACATTCCCCAGGGATGACATATAATAAATACAGCTCAGCATTGGGGAATATCATGTGCTATAAGGAACAACTAAATAAGTAACAGAACAGAGAGAGATGGTGCATTCGGGGAGGGCTTCTCTGGGGAGGTGGCATTTGGGAAAAGCTCTGAATGATGCAGCTGAATAAGCCAGGCGGACACCTGGAGGAAGAGCTGGTTGGGCAGGAGAGTAATGAGTTATCCTTGCCATCATCCTTACCACCACCACCACCACCACCATCATTGTCCTCACTACCATCACCACCACCACCACCACCACCACCATCATCATCCTCACCACCATAATCATCACCATCACTGTCACCACCACCACCAGTACCACCATCACCATCATCCTCACCATCACCATCACTATCATCACCATCACCATCATCACCAACACCACTATCACCATCACCACCATCACCACCATCACCCTCACCACCAGCAGCAGGAGTAGCATCACTGTGATCTTAAGAACCATCATCATCATCCACTTATCAACCACAGCACAGTGCCCAGATACCAAGGCCTTAGTCTAATACTGACGATTGAAGAGAGATTCGTCAGTGTCACTCAGACCCATGATCAGGATACCCATATGGCCTGGTTTCTATAGCTTATGTCTTTTTAACTAGGTCTGCGATCCTTACCGGGTGACTTCTTCCCAGGGAAACCCAGTGGCCCCTAGCCAAGGCTCCAGGGTTCCTGCTTCATGGAGGAACACTACTAAGATGTCGCCTCAGTCACTTCTGTGCAAGCCAACTGGTAGCCCACGGATGGCCATGCACAGAATCCCTGTCCCTGCCCACACTCTAACACCAGAGACTCCATCCTGACCGTGCTCAGCAGAGGGGGCATGGTGACTCCCTGGACTTGACTGGTCACACTGAATGATTTTATGCTACTGTTACGGCCTCATGTGTTGGCTTTGCAATTTGAGTTACTGGACAATATCTAAAACGGGGGGGGGGTGTGTTTCATGCAGAAATCGAGATTCTTTGATTCTCTTGAAAAAAAAATCAGAACCTTTTAGTGGAAACTAGTTCTGGTTTTCTGCAATGAAAAAGAATGACATCTTCCCTCAAAAAGCAGAATTTCCAGGTGTGAGTGTGAACGGACCTGACATGCCCAGGGATGGAGGCCCTACCATTATGATTACTCTGTGAGGATTAATCTTATTGTCAGCTTGACTGGTATCACCATGGCAACGCACCTTTGGGCATGTCTATGAGGGTGTTTCCAGAGACGTTTAACTAAAGAGGGATGACCCACCCTGAATGTGGGCAGGGCAGCACCATCCCATGGGGCGGGGTGTGAGAATAGATATAAAAGAGAAGGTTTGCTGGACGTTGTCTTCATCTCTCTCAGCTTCCTGACTGCTGATGTGATCTCGCCAGTGGCCTCCAAATCCTGTCGCCATGCCTTCCCCCGCCATGATGGACTGTTTCCCCTCATACTGGGACAAAGCGATCTAGTTCCATTCATTCTGTTGCTGTGATGAAGCACCCTGACAGAAAGTATTTGAGGGGGGAAGGGTTTGCTCAGATCATGATTCCGGGTCACAGTCCACCATTGTGGGGAGTCGAGATTGTAGGAACTTAAGTTGCCAGGACAGCCAGAGCCAAGAGCCGAGGGAGGATGAGCGCACACTAGCTCACTGCTTAATTCCTCAACAGTTCAGGACCTGAACCCAGAAATGGTTCTGTCCACTTTTAAACGGGTTCATTCAAAACCAATGGACATAATCAGGCATCCCCCACAGGCAAGCCCACAGGCCAGACACATCCAGACCATCCTTCATTGCAACTATCTTGCCCGCTGATTCCAGAAGATTACCATCAAATCTTTTCCAAGGTGCTTCTTGTCAGGTAATCACAATTCTGAGAATAGTAATGAGCTCGCCCTCTGCTGCTGAGTCCTTATGGAAGGG
The DNA here is from genome assembly GCF_021556685.1 of Rattus norvegicus. NCBI lineage: Eukaryota > Metazoa > Chordata > Mammalia > Rodentia > Muridae > Rattus > Rattus norvegicus. The sequence goes on from NC_141536.1 coordinate 153,950,329, forward strand.
AAACTGTCCTTTGTTTCGAAGATGGGACAAGGCAATGGATCCGGAAGCCGTGTGTCCTGTAAGCTACACCTTCCTGCTACCACTCAGCTGAACTTAGATGCTCTCTCTAGAGGCACTGGAATTCTCAAGCCATATCATCCATCAAATCACCAACGCTAGAGGCAAGGCATCCGTAGGACCCCTGGCTGTGTAAATGAGAACCAGGCCCAGAGAATCTGGGGCCTTAGTGGAGGCCACGAAGCAAGGTGGAAAGAGAATGGGGTAGTGGTCCAATGTGGTGCCTCTCTGCAGTGCAGAATGCAGGGGACAGATCCTAGACTGAGAGCCAATAGGTCAAAGACTTCTCAGGAGTCCATGTTGCTACAAGGGGACTCCTGGGAGACACTGCCTAAGTAAGAACTCCATACTCCAAGGTCCTTAATCTGGAAGCATGGATGGGGACCGGAGAACCAGAAGAACAGGGAAGACTCCAGAGAATGTGGCTGTGTGCTACAGGTGGGGAGGGAGTAGGCTGGAGTCCCGTGAAGAAGATAGGGAGGAAGATGAAAACGGGGGGGGGGTGTTGGGGGGTGGGATGGGGAAAGCAGAGTTCCCAGGAAGGAGATGGGGGGGAGGCTGAGGCTTCAAAACAGGGAACAAGAACCCTGAGAGGGGAGAACCTCTGAGGGGAGGGAGACCCCAAGGGGAGGGAGACCCTGAGGGAGGGATAGAGACCCCAAGGGGAGGGAGACCCTGAGGGAAGGAGATGCTAACAGAACACTTCATGGCTTTTAGAAAACCTCACTGGATGTCTTTAGGTGGTTTGCCTCCCCAGTGTCTATTCAGTTTATGTCTAGCTCAACTTTGGTTTTTCGTGCATCTGAGGTGAAACTCCTATGCTGAGCAGGAGTTTTCTATAAAAGAGTCAGAAGTAAATACTCTGGCTTTGCGGGTCAAGAGATCAAACTGAGGTCATTGCCTTTTCACTCACATAACTAAAAACACACAGCTTCCAAGGTCCACAGGAGAATAACGAAGCTTATTTTTTTTTCCCTTTAGTTTTGTTTTGTTCCAGACAGGGTTTCTCTGTGTAGCCCTGGCTTTCCTGGAACTCGCTCTATGGACCAGACTGGACTTGAACTCACTGAGCTCCACCTGCCTCTCCCTCCGAGTGCTGGGATTAAAGTCACGTGCCTCTCCACCACATGCTAAGCCTTTTTAAAGAACCCTGGAAACAAGTTCACCCACCAGTTGTATATTTTTTTTTTTTGGCTTTTTTCCAGTCATTTGAAAATGTGACAAGCATCCTTAGCTCATGAGTTGTTGGGGGTGGGGGGTGCAGCTGCTGGATCTTGCCCAGGGACCGCAACTGTTAATACCTGTCCTAGCCAGTCACATGGGTCAGTCCTCAAACAGGGCAGCACACCGAGCTTGTGGTTAGCAGCACTGAGACCTGCTCCCTGATTCCCAAGCCCCCTGTCCAGTCCTTATCAAGCTCCAGACTCCAGCTGTGGCATCTTACCTTTGAAGTCAAACCACCACTTGAGTGAGGGCTTCTGGGAAGGGAAGAAGAACAGGATGGTGACAATGGCCACACCGGTGACAGCATCTGAAACAAACCTGCAGGGAGAAGACCACAAGCATGTAACTCTGGCTCCTGACAGGCCATGGACTGGCAGACTTCTGCTTTGTGCCCAGGTCAGATGTGGCTACCAAGGCAGGCCCAAGCTGTTACCCAGGATGCCCTAGGGAATTTTACTGCTACCAAACAAAAGCTTGTTCTCCTGATCAAAGGACCTAGAACAGGGACTCTCCAAAGACAGGGATTTGAAAGGCAAAGGATATTAGGGTCCATAGGGATCACCTCACTTGGACCTCATAGGCACCCCGAATGTGTGCGTTTAGCTTCGGCTTGGGTTCTTCCTGGCACAGACAGCTCAGCACCAGAGAGGCAGCCATCCACACCTGCCAAGCTGGGGTCCACCGGCCTCACAGCTCCTCCAAACCCAGCTTTCACGTTTTAAGAACTCACACAGTGTCTTTGTGGGAGCTTGGTGGACACGAGGCCTTCAAGGTAGGCTTTAGGGGCATTCAGAAAGCGGAAATGACTTGCCTCAGACCAGACCATGGTCTGTGGAGGGGGTGGGCTCGAACCCTGATTTTCCCAGCTCTGAGCTCAGGGACACCCACAGCCCATTGCTAACTCTTATAGCTCACACCCGAATGCTTGAAATTGCCAAGAGGATGGAGGGGGCTGAGCCAATTCCACACCATACGTGGGGCCTCTTTTCTGCCACCTTCCCGGGGAACAAACCTGGTGTGGGCATTGGGAACACTTGAGTAGTGAGATAATCCGGGGTTAACCTCAGGGAGGGTAGGTAATGAGTAGTGTGCTCACCCTTCCATGTGGCCCCTCCCCCACCCACATTCCTGGCCTTGAGTTCTTTCCAGAACCGTTCCACTTCCCAGCCCATTGTTTTACAGTACAGCGCGTTCACTTCTTCAGTGCACCCAGTCTAAGCTGCACTCCCTCGATCGTCTAGTACCTGCTCTGGTTTGTGCCCATGGCAACCGTCCCACGTTCAGCACGTGACACATTCTCCATCAGTGATGGTACACTGAGTCTGAGTCACGCAGTTCATAAAGGTTGAACTAGGATTCTAACCCCGTTTTTGTCTGAGCGATTGTTGCCTGAGAAACCAAGAGTTAGCATCCGCCTAAGCTCTTCCAGGAGGGAGGGACTTCTACCCATCCAGCTCTACATTGCTCACCCCAGGATCCTCCCACAGAGCCCTGCCCTGCCCTGCGGGTCTGCCCAATCTCACCCAGGGGCGAAGAGGCTGGCCCAGCCAGGGATAAACTTCGGGTCCCGGGAGAAGAGGAGGATGGCAAACAAGCAGAACAAGATGAAGACAGCCTGTTCAGCAAACCTGTGGAGCAGAGACACAGGCCCGCTGGGGACTCGGGCTCACACGGGTGCTGGCTTGACCGGTGGCCCTGACCTGCTTCGGAGAAAGCTGAGAGGGACTAATTACTCTCCGGGAAGCCTAGAGAGAGGGTGCCCCAGGAAGTGATTCACACTTGCTCAGAGTCCCCAAAGGGGTCTATCATTGTTAAGGGAATTGTTCAGGATCCTACAGAAAAACCAGACAGACAGACAGACAGACAGACAGACAGAGCAAGAGAAGGGCAGAAAAGCAAAGAGAAAGGGAAACAAAAGTGAAGAGGGCCAGGCCAGGCATGGTGGCACACACCTTCACTCACAGCACTCAGGAGGCAGAGGCAGGTGGATCTCTATGAGTTCAAGTCCAGCCTGAAATCTATGGTGAGTTCCAGGACAGCCAGAGAGCTACATAACAGAGAGATCCTGTCAAAAAAGGGGGTAGGGGACCCACACACAGAGAAACGGTCATACAGACTGACAAACATACGCAGAAACTGACATACTTCAAGAGGGGCATACACAGGGAGAGACATGGCCAGACACACAGAGGAGGTACATAGGTCTGGAAAGACAGACTCTCAAGTCTGGAGGAAACAGCCGACAGTGTGTGGAGTCCACAGACTGAGGAATGGAGTCTTAAGGCACCCAGGGAACAATGGCCAAACCAATCCTTGAATTTGGGCTTGCTGGGGTCGCCTTGATTTCACCACATGGGAAGCATGCATTAAGCCAGGCCCACAGCTCCGGGAGGTCAGAAGGAGAAGGTATCTTAGGTGGGACAGAGAAGATGCTCAACACAGTCCACCCTGAGCCCAGCACCAGGGCAAGGCAAGAGCCACCTTCTGCTGTCTCTCATGGCCAGGATCAGCCACTGGGCCTGAGGCACACCTAGGACTCAGCCATGCTTGAAGTAACTCCCCTGAAACCCTCACTCCCACCCCAGCACCCCCTCGTACTTGATGGGCCCTAGGTTCTGGAACTCCTCCTGAATCACAGCTTTAGCCTTATCCTCTGCAACGTCTTGTAACTTCGAGTTCTTCTTTCTCCAGCCCCTGCGCAGGAAAGAGCAAGATTGGGAGTGGTGGATGGGGGGAGGGTGCTTTATGCTTTAAAATTAGAATTCCCTGAAAGTGTCCTGGTATACGTGGAGGTCAGGGGACAAATTGCAGTAGGCGGTTGTCTCCTGCCACGTGAGTTCTGGGGATTGAGCTCAGGTTGTCAGGCTTAGTTCCAAGGGCCTGAGCCATCCTGATGATCAAAGGTAATTAACTTCTCACCTACCTTCCCTGTCCCCTCTCTGGCCCAGCCACAGCATCCCCATTCTGAAGGTGCTGACTTCCTAAAACTTAGGTTCAGGTTGGCTTTTTAAAAGTGTGAAATGTCATTGGCTATGTGGGCTTTAAAGCCTTTCACAAGTCACACACATACGCGGATAGTCAAAAAGTCAGTAGAACAAAACAGAAATAGGCTTCAGTCATGGGGAAAGCTATCTAGTGAGACCATCTTAAAAAGAAGAAGGCATATAGCTCAAGGACAGAGCTCTTTCCTGGCACGTGCAAGGCCCTGGGCCTGATTTTAGGAGCCATGAACAGAAAAACAGACAACAATGAATGTAAATATCTACCTTCATATCATACTCGTAATTGAAAGATAAAAGTCTGGGGCTGGGAGATGGCTCTGCGGGAAGTTCTTGCCTTGACAGCACAGGAGGACCTGAGTTTGTGCTGTGTGATTTGAATAGCAACACTAAGGATGCAAAGACAAGCTAATCCCAGGGTTCATTGGTCAGCCCATCTAGCCTACTTAGTGAGTTTCAGGCCAGTGAGGGAATATATATATATATTACACACACACACACACACACACACACACACACACACACACACACACACACACACACAGCCATCACCCTAAGCAAAAAGAAGCCATAATGGTAAATAAGACATATGATTATGTCTTGGTTCAACACCATCAACTAACTGGTCCAAGCTATCCTAAAAAGCAGAGTCTCTTTCTCTTTGTTCAAAGGGTAACAGGTGGGGCTTGTCAAGGAAGCCTGGGCTTTTCTACCAGCCCTCTAGAAGGTTCCACATACCTCCAGCTCATTCCACCGTAGAGGAAAGAGATCCAGAGCCAGCCCACCAGTAGGAACAGCAGCATGAGAGGGAAGGCGAAGATGAACCAGGAGCCAAAATTTACCACATCACACTGTGGAAAGAAACTGGGGAGCAGAGGAAAGGGAGGACAGCCATCAGACAGGACCATCAGGGCTGACAGAGGAAAGGGAGGGCAGCCATCAGACAGGACCATCAGGGCCAAGACAGGAGGCCTCCAATGGGGTCAAGGCAGAGACTCAAGGGCCCTGGGACTACAGGAAGGGAAGACCCCTTCCCTTTGACAGAAGGTACTTTACCTTCTTGTGGGGAGGCAGGTTCTGACTCAGTGGAACCTCAGATGCTCAGTGTCCCCCAGGGACCCTACAGCGATGTGGGGAGGTTGTACCATGGCAAACTCAAGGCCCAGGTCAGCAGTCACGAGATGGTATGCTCAACCCAGCAAGGCCCAGGTCAGCAGTCACGAGATGGTATGCTCAACCCAGCTCTGAGCCTCACTCGGAATTATGTGGGGTCACCACTCATGGGACCGACCATGCCAGCCCAGTACTGAGCCTCATGTGGAATTACGCTGTGTTTAGGAGCTGGCATCCCCTTCAAATGTTTCTTGTGAATCTTCCCACACCTTGGGTGGGACCTAGAAGTGAACATCTTTAATCCTAACACTCAGGAGGCAGAGGCAGGTGGATATCTGTGAGTTCAAGGCTAGCCTGGTCTACACAGTGATTTCCAGGCCAGCCAGAGCTACATAGTGAGACACTGTCACAAACAGAAATGAGAAAGAAAGAAAGGAAAGGAAAGGAAAGGAAAGGAAGGAAGGAAGACCAAAACCCAAAACAAAAATGTACTATTAGATTGGAAAGAAAAAATGTTATAAAATGATGCAGATAAAAGAATATGGACACAGGGCTACTATCAGCCAGTTGTAAATAAATAAACAAGACAACAAAACAAAACAAAACAAAACAAAACAGTGGTAGCCATTGTCTAGCAAACTGATAGAAATATCCGTAACCAGAGAGTGGGATCCCGAGAGGATTTCACGTCTTTGGTTTTCCTTATCGGACTTCCTACAATAGAAACATATGCGCTGTAATCAGGCAAGAGAAGGAGCAAAATAGTTGAGCATCTGTTAAAGCCTTAGCAGATATGGACCAAGTTACATAAATTCCTAATATCAAAATAATACTAAAAGGAAATAATCAAGATGTCACAATCAATTAAGTACAATGCCCAGGTTGGGATCATTTCTAGCCCTTAGAAATGTATATTTTTTAAACATTATTTTTATGATTTTTATCTATAATGATAAAATCGGGCTATACAAGTGGGCAAACAATATGGCAATATGGCAAAAAATTAAATAGAAACATATACACATACACACATATATACATACATATACACGTATACACACAGATAGACACACGTACATAGAAAGGACTAGAAGGAAGCCTGCTGTCAGTGAGACTCAAAGTGTTTAATTTTTCAAATTTTTCTATATTTTCTAAGAGTTCACAGTGTGCATGATTCATTTTGTCACTAGAAAAAAAAAACAGTGAAGGTTGCTTGTGTTAAAAACAGCTCACCATACCATTCTAATTTCCCAGGTGCCTGTGGGGGCTCGGTGAGCCCGAGGGACCCTCCCGTGTCTGCCTCCCAGTGCGATGACGCCATCACATGTGGAGTTTTACCTGGGGGCTGAGAACCTAACTTGTGTCCTCATGCTTGGACAGAGAGCATTGTACGGTGCTGGTGATGCCTAGGTATCCCTTCAGGATCATGACTGCGTGTGAGAAATGACCAGCAGCTCCCTGGCCACAATCACCGCCTGCCTCTCAGGGCTGGGCTCTGCTTGAGCCCTGGGTGTAGCTGGTGGGCAGCCTTAGGAGCCATGCTGAGTTACCAGGTCCTTTTTAGTGCTGTTTGCCAAATGTTCACACTTTGCATTTGTGCAAATCACACAAATAGACAGTTTGGGAGGGGGGTTGGGGGGAGGGCAAAACAGAGAAACTCCAGGGACCCAGCCGCTTGGAATCCTGGGATCTGAAAATCATAGAGAATCCTGAAATAAGATTTACACACCAGAGCCTGGGCCCTTGGAGCGAAGCAACCACTGTAGCCCTTCTCTCCTGTTCTCCAGCCTGGGGCCAGCCATTGGTCAGTGTTTAGAGACCCTCCCTGCTCGCAGAAGGACTTCCCTGAAGGGGCCTGCTCAGAGCTGGAAGCCTCCTCCAGGCTCCTTCTTGCCTTGCCATCAATGCCTCCAGCTCGGATCTGAGTTTTACATCCCGATGCCCTGGTGTCTCGGGGTCTCACTGTCTTACTTGTTGGGGTTCACGTGCTATGCTTGGAACCCAACATCCCCCTATTCTTTTCAAAAATCGCTTGCTTGTTTGTTTTTGAGATGATGTCTTGCTAGTGTCTAACTTGTGAGCTACCCTAATCCTCAGACTACAGGGGTACCCTACCCGCTCTCCCTGGTCTTGCCGTTTCCCCAAGATGCCCAAGGGCAGTCACACCTCAGGGCCACTGCTCCTTCTGAAGCTCTCTTTCAGCTTTGAGCTCACAGGCTCGCCCTAGAGCTCCCATGCCACCTCAGCAAACGGGTGTCCCCGACTGACGTATAGACACAGGGCCCTGGTCTTGTCACCCCTGCACCCCGACTTGTTTTATTTCTACCCCATGCGTAGCATACATTCATTGGCCTCTGTTTTGTGTTTTGAGACAGGGTCTCAAGGAGCCCAGGCTGGCCTCAAACTCTCCGTGAGGATGACCCTGAACCTCTGATCCTCCCCGTCCTTGACTCCTGATTAGGACGGAAGCCGAGCCATCCCACCCAGCCTTCATTTGCTCCTTGTTCATTGCCTGTCTGTCCCCCTGAATGCTGGTTCTTCAAAGATGGAGGTTTGATTTGTTTCTGTGTCCTCAGAGCTAGGTCAAGAGAGACACGTTTTCACCATCCTTGGCTGGGAAATAAGTAAGGGAGGAGGAGAAGGATGGACCCTTGGCCCACAGGGGACATTGTGTTTAATTGTGTGTGTGTGCGTGCGTGCGTGCATGCGTGCGTGCGTGCGTGTGTGTGTGTGTGTGTGCGTGCGTGCGTGCGTGCGTGCGTGTGTGTGTGTGTGTGTGCGTGTGTGTGTGTGCTTGTGCGTGTGTGTATTGTGTGCATTGTGTGGCCATGCAATGTCAATGCTGAGTGCCCTCCTCAGTTACTCTCCACCTTACTTTTGAGGCAGGGTCTCGATGAGCCTGGAGCTCATTGACTCAACTCTACTGGTCAGTGAGTCAGTCCCCAGGTGTCCATCTGTCTCTGCCTCACCAGAGCTGAGGTCAAGACATATGTCACCACGCCTCCCTCTTAGGTGGGTGCTGGGGATCCAAACTCAAGTCCTCAGTGCTTTACCCACCGAGCCCTCTCCCCAGCCCCGCACTTACCTCTTGAGCTGGCCGAGCAGGATGAGGTTGGGGGCTGTGCCTGTGAGGGTGGCGGTGCCCCCGATGCTGGCTGAGTAGGGAATGGAAATGAGGAAGCCCTTCCAGATGTTCCTGCGATGTTCCTCCTCCTTGGAGTCATCAGGCAACTCCAGTGGGGCCTCCACATCCTCAGCGTGGCCTCTGTGGGAAAGGACCCAGGGAGAAGCAACTCAGAGTGATCCTCCGGCCCCAGGAGGAGACAGCCATCCGAGGCTCTGCAGCTTCAGGATTCTTCCTAGAGCCAAACCTGGCATGGACCCTGAAAACCTTTAGCTCAGATGCTCTACTCAAAGAACTTACCTCAAGGAAACATTGAGACAAACAGCTCACTGGGTAGCAGGGTGAACAAAAGCATTCAATATTATTTCACTCAAAAACGACCTAACTGTTCATCCAAGGGAAGAAATCCGGTACATGCAGAGTCTCTTTCTGGATGGGACAACTATGAGGCTGTTAAAAACATGTCATTTGGGGGGTAGTGAGAAGGCTCAGCAGGTTAAAGGCCCCTGGACCTGACATGGTGGCAGGAGAGACCTGACTCCTGCAAGTTGCTCTCTGACCTCCACACGTGTGTGCAGCATGCACACTCATACATGCGTACACACAAATTCAGGCAAAATTAAAATGTAAGAATGTAATTTAAAAAGTAAAATAAAAATGAAATGGGCGACTTGGGAGGAATCTGTTAAGCATCTGTATGAGCAATCACATCAGAGACATTTGCTATCGTTCTGTTGTAAAAACGTCCCCGTAACTCTCTGTCTCAGGGATGTACAAGGGCTCCAGCCTCCCATGTTACACGCAAACTTGCCTCACTTCCTTGCCCAGGAACGGAACTATCGTGTTCCCCCACTTTTATTTCTTTTTCTTTTTTCCCTGTACAACTTGGCAAAAAATGAAGCCAGTAGTTACTAGTTGCTTCTTGGAGAGATTGTGAGGAAGTCAGAGACGACATAGCCTTCAATTTCCATGCTCTGGAGCCTGAGGCTGAGGCTAAAGGGTCCTGATTTTGAGGTGAGCTCCCCATTTTCTCTCTCTCTCCCTCCCTCCCTCCCTCCCTTCCTCCCTCCCTCCCTCCCTTCCCCCCCCCCTCTCTTTCTTTTCTGGACTCTGGGATCAAATTCATCCTTGTGTTTATAAGCCAAGCATTTACTGACCTGACAGCTACCTCCCCGGCCCCATGAATGCCTTTTAGTTTGATATAATTAAAAGTTTTGAGATAGCATCTTGCTGTGTGTCTCAGGCTAACCTCCAACTCCATCCTTCCTTAGTCTCCAAATGGCTATGATTATAGGTGTGTGCATCTACACATGGCTACTGTCTGCTTTTTAAAAAGGAGGGCCTCAGCTGAGCCACAGGGGTGAAGGGGAAACACTTGGACTCTGTATCATCTGGAGAGAACTTGGGGCTGGTGCCACACCCAGTCCTTGTCAATCACCCCCTTGAATCTGTCTCAGGATTCCCCGGGATTGAGACCAGAGTTTACTTACCCTTCTGAACTGGCGAGAAACTGCATCTCCGTGGGCACTGTTCGAAGTCCATTTCCCCGCACAGCAGCTGCGAGAAAAGAGCAGGTGCATTGGTGAAGGCAAAGGGGACTAATGGGAAGTTTCCCGTTCTTGTGCAGCCAGTCAGGAGCAAGATTGCACTGTCAAGATGCTATTCACTGAAGAAAAAAATGAGGCAGGTCAAGACACAGCAAGGGGGTGGGGGAGGAAGGGAGGGAGGAAGGAAGGAGAAAGCAATAGAGGGACATGGGAGGAGGGAGGTAAAGGTCATGACTCTTCATTCCACCCTTCACCGCAGTATCGACATTTGGAGGTGGTGCCACTGCCAGGCTGACTGACAACCCCTAACACAAACCAAGGCTGGCCTGAGGGACCATTGCTGCTACCTGGAAAACGAGCAATGTGAGCAATGACATTCATCCATTCATTCACTCACTCACTCATTCATTCACTCACTCATCCATTGATTCATTCATTCACTCACTCATTCATTCGCTCACTCATCCATTGATTCATTCATTCACTCACTCATTCATTGATTCATTCATTCATTGATTCATTCATTCACTCACTCACTCATTCATTCACTCACTCATTTATTGATTCATTCATTCATTTATTCATTCATTCATTCACTCACTCACTCATTTATTCATTCATTCATTATCTGTTCATCCAAAACATAGACACTGACCCTGTGTAGAGCACAGACTGAGGCCCCTGCTCCAGGAGACTGTATTCTAGAATAGAAGACAGACAAGAGTATAATAATGACAATTTCAGGTGGCAATGAAAGTTATAGAGGAACTATAACCAGGCTAGGGAAGAGCAAGTGACAGTCAAGTGCCACTGAAGTCATGTCACTAGAGCTGATGACATTCCCTCGAGCCTCCGGTGCAACAGTGGCCAGCTCTAGACGCTCCCTAACAAAGGCCCCAGGAGTAGGAGCATCAAGTGCAAAGGCCCTGTAGTAGGAGAAGCTGGCAGAGCTGAGGAAGCTGATCATGCTGGGACAGTGGTGAGTTGGGAAGGGTTAAGGGTACGGAAAGCCAGAGGTGACAAAAACGCTCTGTGGAGTTAGATTCTGCAGGTAGAGGCTTAGATGGACTCATTAAGTAAGGGGATGGCGGCTGAGACACTGAGGTTGACCAAACTGTGTTGAAATCAAGACCTCACCTCTCCTGGGAGTGGAGGGCTGAAAGCATGCAGATTTTACAAAATGGGGCAAGCGCAAGATCTCTTTGTGTCTCTTGTGTGCCCAGAAATCACTGATGAGGCAAGAGACCCACCATGGGTACTGCCACCCAGCACAAGATAAACAATCATAGTATGTCCCATGGGTGGGTGTCACAGGGAAAGAAGGAGCCATCATCCTGAAGAGAGTGGCTGTTGTGAGCCTAGATGGGAGGGAACGTTGTCACCTCGGAGTGATGTGAGGGAGGTCCTGAGAAGGAAAGTGCTATGTGGCAAGGTAATGGAGGTGCTCTCCTCCTCCTGTGTCCCCCCCCCCAACCCCTGCACGGACACAGCCACATCCTGAACATGTACATCCGATTACCATTTGGGTTTTTGTCTACGGCCATACCACCCTGAACGCGCCTGATCTCGTCTGATCTTGGAAGCTAAGCAGGGTCGGGCCTGGTTAGTACTTGGATGGGAGACCATTTGGGTTTTTTTCACATGGAATTTCTTTCTGAGTATCAGGCAATACAGTCAGCCCTGTGCATTGGGAGGAAGGTTCTGAACTCTTCTTGCCTTGGCCTCTCTCAGGCTTCCCCGAACCCCGGACACACACACACACACACACACACACACACACACACACACACACACACCTGGGGACACCCTTCTGTTGTCTTGGTGGCACCAAAGGAGAACAAGACCGCATCCCTTCTGCTGTGTCCTTGGGGTGCCCCTTCCCTGTTGAGCACAGCAAGGGTCTCAGGTGAAAGGGGGGTCCACTCCCCCTAGACTGTTAAACAGCTCACATCTAGGGCAATGGGACACGTGCCCACATGCAGCGCACGAGGCCAGGGCACTGAAGCAGGAAGTAAAAGGCAGTTAATAATACACAGATGGGGTTGGGGGAGGATGAAAGGAGTCACTCCCCAGAGGATGACCTCTGACCCAGTGACCCTTAGCCCTCAACATCTCAAGCTTGCCCTGTATCTTTCCCACTGGGCCCCCCGTGGCTGGGGCAGCATCAGACATTGGTGGAACCTGCCAGTACCTGGGGTAGGATTCCCCAGCCTCAGGGACTCCCTTGGGTGTGAGTCCTACCCAGAGGGTAGGGGCTCTGTAGTGGGCGGAGCCTCAGGAGTTTTGACAAGCCTGGCGGGAGATGCTTTTGTGTAGTTGGGGTCGAGAGCAGCAAGTCCGAAGTGACAGAAGGGAAACTGAGTGGTGGTGGGAACGTATACCTGAGTGGGTCTCATGTGGAGCCAGGATGCACCCATGTGAGACTGTGTGTGGTTCTAGGCATAAGGGATCACTGTGTGCACCAGTGTGTGGGTAGGGGTAGGGATTCATATTGGTGTTAAAATGTTCTATATTGGGCACTAATTTTGATGATGATGATGACGATGGAAAACAGGAAAGCCAAGGTGAACTCCCAATTAATTCATCCTGGCTGTCCCACAGCGTCCCTGTGACCCACGTAGCTTTGGAGACGGAATGGAAACAAGTCTATGGAGCAAAGTCTCTAGGGTGCCTTTGCTTGGTCCTGGAGCCACAGGTCAGCCCAGAGTGGGGTGCTTATGTAAGGGTTACACAGACAAGCCTTGAGCGTATGCTGTGTGGAAGGGTCTGGAATCTGCATGCACGTGGCTACCACACAGTCCCCAGCAGCCACCAAGTTAGTCATTCTCTGCAAGGTTGTGGACAAGGGAACCCCGTGGGTTAGTGGCTGAGCCAGGCCTATACAGCAACCAGGACTGACGACTTACCCAGAAATGCCAACCCCCAATATCACTCCCACCATGCGTCCAGGGCACTCACCCAACACATAGTAGGTCTGACACAGAACTAATGAATATTCCAACTTCTCTGTCCAACCTCTTGGATTTGCCTCAGGAAAGAGTTAGCCTGTTGAGTTAGTCAGAGAGCACCCTGTGGAGGGCCAGACACCCTCACATTAGGCAGTTTAGTAAATACAACTCATTCCGCACATCCCATAGCTGTAAGTATTGCTTCCTCCATTGGATGAAGAGGGAAATAGATGGTTAACACAGATGCTAACTGGTCCATTCGTTTACTTACTCATTATCTATGTGCATTTATTGAGCACCTACTATGTGCCAGGTGAGACACAAGACTGCACCAGCAAATGTCATTCCCATGATGAATGAGAGTGACCTAATCCTTCTTGAGCTTGGAGACAGACAGATGGTGGACAGCAGGCAGATGGCTGCATGAACCCTTTCCCAGGATGGGATGGGAACATGAAGAAAAGCCTTGCTGCCTACCCTGCCAATTTATAGAAAGTGCTTTTGCTGCTGATGCCTTTGGGATCTCTGTGTGTGTGCATGTTCATCTGTGTGCACATGCTTAGAGACTAGAACTGACTCTGAGTGTCTAGATCACGACCCACCTTAGGTTTCTGAGACAGTCTCTCCCTAAACCTGAAGCTCTGGCTGGCTTTGTCATGCAACTCCGGGGACCCTGCTGTCCTCACCTTCCCAGCAACAGGAACATAGGGGGGTGCCACTCGCCTGACTTTACACCAGGGTGCTGTGGATCCGAACTGAACCATCTCTCCAGCCTGGTGGTGTTTTTTGGTTTTGTTTTTATTTTCGTTTTTGAGACAGGATCTTGCCATGTAGCCCTGGCTGCCTTTGCACCCGATATGTCCCTTTCTTGGCCTTTTCAACATTGGGATTACAGGCGTGAGCCATCGTAAGTGCTGCACACCAGCCCCTCCCTCCGTCCCAGACTCCTGTTTCACGCATGTCACAGGCCGTGTGCGAGAAAGTCCTGACTTTCAAGATTCGAGAATCCCCGGAAGCAACTGGCAAGCAGTGAGTGAAGGGGAGAGCCCAGTTCCTCAACCTGAACGGCTGCTTCGACTACAACTGTGTGGGTGGCTTCTTCCAGGCAGAGAAAAGACAGAAGAGTTCAGGCTCAAAGCTAGGCAAACCCCCTGCTGGTTGAGGGGTTCAGGTGAAGCACAACCCTGAGAGACTCTCCTCAGCTGAAGCCTGGGTTAGAACAGCGCTCCCTCATTAGTAATGACAAAATGCTCCAGAACCGTTCAGACAACAGTAACAACGTTGGAAGGAGAGGTGGCAGGCACTCCCCTCGAGGCAGAGGACCTCTTGGGGTCTTGCCATCTGTTCATGTGCTCAGAGCTCTGCCTCTTGCTTACCACATTCCTTTGGGCAAAACGTTTTGCCTTTGCGAGTCTCCAGCTCCCCATCTATGAAATGGGCACCATAATCATCAAACGGGCTACTGAGAAATTGGGCCAAGTTACCACTCAGGGTCTTTAGAAAAGGGAAGTTTATGTTGGCATGGTTGTTGACCTGGCCGTTGGTGACCCTTATGAACCTGGAGCCTCTGACAAACTCCTTGTTCAAATTGGAGTTCACCAGCACAACCGCACACGTCCTCCCTCCTGTCTAGCACACAGAAACTGAGTGGAAAGAGCCCCTCTCTTTGTCCTGAAGTTAACGCTTTCCTGAGCCTCTGAGGCTGATCATTAACCTGCAGGCCTCTGATCCTGCAGCCTGAAGGCAGATGTCTGGCCTGGGCACCAGGGTCTGGGTCTCCTCAAAGTCTGCAGAACAGGTAGAATGGCTTTAATAGGAAGAGTGACTTTAGGCTTCTTTTCCTAATTATCCCTGTCTATGACCTCAGGCTAAGTCCCCTCTCCTTTAAAGGTGAGTTTTTGTTTTTGTAAGGGATTGGATGTTCAAACATCCACGTGGCCACCTTGTGGGAGGCAGGAGAATGATGGAAGGAATACAGCCCCAGAGTCAGCCAGGCCAACTCAGACAAGTCACGTTGCCATGGTAACCGCTGAGGACTTCTCCATCTTCTCCTTATTTCTTCCTCAATTTCTGTGTATCCAAATGATGTCGACGAGATCCCATCTCATTCAGACACGGACCCTCAGAAGGGTTTGAATGCAGTAAGTACTCAGTGAGCTTGGTTCTTCCGCAGATGCATCAGGAAAAACAGACACATCAGGAAAAACAGATACATCAGGTAATAGGTTCCTGAGGTTGAAATGAATGAAGGGGTATGACCATGAGGCCATCCTCTCAGAGCCCCACAAGGTGGGAAGGGAACAGTTTCAAGGCCAGTAAGACAGAATCATAGGGTGGGCTCAGCAGCCCTTGTTTGGAGCCTGAATGTAACTCCCAGCCCACCTTGTCTGAGTTGATTTGCCAGTTAAGAACAGTTCTTACAATTTTTAAACAGTTCAAAATATCCAGAGCTCAGTCAGCGAGGCCCTTGATGTATAAGTGTGAGGCTCTCAGTTTCATTCCAAGTACCCAATACAAGCCTAGTGTTAGGGCTGGAGAGATGACTCAGCAGTTAAGAGCAGTGGCTGCTCTACCAGAGGACCTGGGTTCAAATCCCAGCACCTACATGGCAGCTCACAACTGACTGTCTGTAACTCCCAGTTCCACGGGACCCGACACACATGCAGGCAGAACACTGCGGCATTAAAGTAAAAATTAATAAATCTTTTTTTTTTGGTTCTTTTTTTCGGAGCTGGGGACCGAACCCAGGGCCTTGCGCTTCCTAGGCAAGCGCTCTACCACTGAGCTAAATCCCCAGCCCCATTTTTAGAAAGCCAAATGGAGTATGTGTCTATGATCCCAGAGCTGGGGAAAAGGAGACAGCAGGATCCTGGTTGGAGCTGGCTGGGGCTGAGTCAGTGAGATCCAGGTTCATTGAGAGACCCCGCTGCAAAAGATGTGCGGCATGTGCTCCCCAATGGTGGAGAACACTGCAGTAACAAGCACCACATCGCTCTCCTTGCCAGTCTGCTGGAGAGTTCTCTGAGTATTTGCGTCTGGGAAAGAAACTGTAAATATTCGTGTAACTTGATTAAGTTCTTGCAGAATGCCCTTAAGAAGGGCTAGCCTGGACTAAGCTCTCTGCACACAGAAACACACAAGAACCACAGAAGAACAACATGTGGAGATGACACAATTACAGGAAAACTTAACTTTGGCTCCCACGTATGACTGTAGCCAGCCGTCGGCACCCTGCCGCCTTCTTCAAAGGCAGGGCTGGGAAGTTGCGACAGAGTGACCCACAAAGTCTAAAATGTTTACTGTCTGGTTATTTACAGGGAACAAGTGCCAACTCAACTACCTGGCAAATGTCCCATGTTACCTGGAAAACTGTGTCCTGTGACAATACCTCTCTGCTGCTTCACTAATGGGAACATTCTAGAAGTGTCACTCCGTCTCTCCAAACTGTGAAGTGCTCCTAAACCATTTCGACTTTTAGTGACATGCATGATGAGTATATATCCACATTTGTCAGACATGGGCAGTCTGTAGATGGCGTGTGGATCAATGTGTTTTGTGTATATATGTGTGTATATGCAGTGTACATATGTATGCAGGCATGCATGTGTCCATGTCTGTACAGTATGCATGTGTGTACAGGTATGCATGTATATGTGGTGTACATGTGTGTGCATGTATGCATGGAACATGTACATGCATAGGTGTGCATGTGTGCTCGTGTATATGCGTGCCTGTGTATGCAATATGCATGTGCAAAATGAGTATGCATGTATACATGTGTATGCAGTATATATATATGTCTGTACATGTGTGCACATGTGTGATGTGTGTGTGTATGCAGTAAACATGTGTGCAGGTATGAATGTGTATGCAGTATATATATGTGTGCAGGTGTGCATGAGTTTGGATGTATGCATGAGTGTGCATGTGTACATGTGTGTGCAGTGTATATGTGTGTGCAGGTATCCCATGTATATGCAGTGTACACGTGTGTACAGGTGTACATGTGTGCATTTGTATGCAATGTACATGTTCTGTAGGTATGTCCATGTGCATGCATATTCAGGTGTGTATATGTATACATATGTGCATGTATATGCAGTAGACACGAGTGTATACAAAGATACATGTGTGTATACATATATGTGTGCAGTCATGTTTGTGCATATAAAAGTGAACCTCAGGTATTTTTCAGGTGTCATCCTTCTTTCTTTTCTGGACATATGTCATGACAACTGGCCTGGCTCTCATTATGTCCACCAGGTTGACCTTGAACTCACAGAGGTGCACTTGCCTCTGCCATTCGAGTCTTGGGATCAAAAGCATGCCTGGTATCTTGGGGTTTTTTGGGGGGGGAGGGTTGGGGACAAGGGCACTGGCCTAGAACTCACCAATTTGGCTAGGCTGACTGGCCAGCAAGCTCCAGGGATCCACCTGCATTCACCTCCCCAGACTAGGGTTACAAGCACGTGCCACATGGCTTTTTGCCACATGCCATACATTGGCTTTTAAACATAGGTTCTGAGGACAGAACTCAGGTCTTCATACTTGTAACACAAGTCTGTTCTGGAATAAGCATGCTTACACACATTTTCAAAGAACACGGTTAGCATGGCTTCAAGGCTAATGCTGCATTCATTGGCCTAACTGTCACCTCTGTGGGAGTGGTCAGCCATTTTTGTCAAGGTTTTGGTTTCACCTCTCTTCCCTGGTGGCATGTCCTGCTCTCACCTCGTGACTTGCCGCATCCACTCAACAGGGGGTACAGACTGGGAAGGGCAGAACCACAGGGGACCCATATTTCCACTAAATTCTCACAGACCAGACTTAGACACCTGACTACCTAATATGCAAGTGAAGTTGGAAAGCTAAGCCATCCTCAGCACAGCGTGTGCTATGTAGGGTCTGTGAGCGAGGAAGAAACAAAGCCGGAGATGAGAGGGCACTTCTGGCCCTTGCAAGGATGGATTTAGACATCTCTTAAAAGTATACGGACATCGGGGCTGGGGATTTAGCTCAGTGGTAGAGCGCTTACCTAGGAAGCGCAAGGCCCTGGGTTCGGTCCCCAGCTCCAAAAAAAAAAAAAAAAAAGAACCAAAAAAAAAAAAAAAGTATACGGACATCAATAAAAAGTGGGACATTTTAAAGTAGAGGTGATGTGGCAGCCACCTTGTCACCATGGGGTGGGTGTGGGTGTATGTGAATCCCTGTGTTGCCAATGGAAATTCTCGATGTCCGTGTGCCTCCAAAGTGACCTCACAATGCCTTCCCCTGATTTCCTCATGTCTGAAGAAAAGAACTTCCCATGTTTTAAGCGACTTGAAGGCAGACGTACTTTCTATTGCTGCCCAAAGAATTTTCACTGACATAGCCTGTTTCTGGCCACACTGCCTAGGTTTAAAGTCAGGCTTAGCCACCTTCCCTCTGTGTGATCTAAGGCAGTGGCTTACACCTGAGCTCCACATGGCTATGTGCAAACATCTGCCAGACCCCTCGGGTCGGTGCAGTCTGTGACAAGAGCTCTCCTAGCATTGTTAGCGCCCTCCTGCCAACTCCTACCCTAAGACAGGATTTCTCTATGTGGCTCTGGATGACTTAGAACTCGCTCTGTAGACCAGGCTGGCCTGAAACTCACTGAGATCAGCCTGCCTCTGCCTCCTGAGCTGGGACTACAGACATGCTCCACCGCTACCCTCTGCATCCCTCCTCCCATCCTGGAGAACACTGCAGTAACAAGCACCACGTGCTTCTCCTTGCCAGTCGGCTGGAGAGTTCTTCGACTGTTTGCGTCTGGGAAAGAAACTACAAACATTCCTGTAACCTGATTAAGTTCTTGCAGAATGCCCTTAAGAAGGGCTAGCCTGGACTAAGCTCTCTCTCGAAGTGCCTGCTGAGAATTTGCCGAGCTCCTGTTCCCACCTGCACCTGTACTTGCCCATCTGATGCTTGCAGGTCTCATTGTTTCCAGGGGTGCTTCTCTGGGGCTCTGTGTTTATGGGCACCTGTTCAAATGCTTTGCAACAAAGTTAAGGCCAGCACCTGCTTTCAAATGTACAGGAAGGGTGCTCAATCCATTGCTTACCATACAATGGATGCAAGGCTAAAATGTCCAGGGATCCATGGTTTGGTGTGTCCAATTCTAATTAACTGTCATCATTAAAGCACTCAGCCCACAGCGTGTGTCCAGCACATGAGTGTGCCCTTGGTCTTCCCCAGTGGCCTCTAGGCCCCCAGTGCCCATTCCCTGGCAGCGGTATGGGCTCTGGCACCCATCCGGCCTCACCTGTGCTGTCCTCGCCTTCCCGGGGAAGGTCCTTCCGAGTGTCGCGCTGGCCAAAGAGGCTCTTGAGGATGGCACTGGCGATGGGCAGCATCATTGCGGTGGAAGCCGTGTTGCTCAGCCACATAGACAGGAATGACGTGGTCACCATCATCCCCAGGATGAGCCTGGAGGGCAGAAAGAGTTCGGGCTGGGTCTAGAATTCAGGGTCCCAGGGGAACTATGGTCTAGTCCCTGGGGAGTCTAAGCATGAGTTTTACAGGAGGGAAGTCGGGGTCCGGAGAAGGCAGATGAGCAGCAAACATAGAAGCAACTGGCTAGACTTATCTTGTTTGATTTGGAGTGTGTGAGCGACGGAGCTCCATCAGTTCTCCCCTTTCACCTCTGCGTGGATTGTAGGGACCTAAGTCAGGTCACTGAGCTGGAGCAGCAAGTGCTTTAGCCCACTGAGCACCCCTGGCTGCCCCAGGCTTGCTTTAGGTCCAAGGACAACTTGGCTTACTGTGCTTAAAGAACTCGACCAGTGAAGTCAGTTCAAGCCTAGCGTTTCCCTGCCTTGCCCCCAGATCCTGAATGGTGTCCATTCCAGAAAGAAGTAATCGACCGGGCACTAGACTCTGTCACCTCACCCCTCCCCCTTCCGCTCTCACACCCGCCGGCTCCTACCGCTCACTAACGTGGGCTTCTCACCAGCACAAAGCCAACCTGGATGCTTCTGTTCCAGTCTCCATCTGGTGCGCCCCCGCCAGCACGATCTGAGTGTTAGGGACTTTCACGGGAAGCTCATTTAACTACATAATCAGTATTACGCAGGAGGTGAATGGAGGCGTCACCATAGATGAAGCCAAGGACCCCAGCTCCTGTCAAGTTCCCTATGACCACAACAGCTTCTGGATTCTTCATCCATTTCTGTGTCCTCTGAAACCTGTCTCTTCCCAGCTCCCTTGCTGCATCTCCAGTGGGCATTTCTTGGCTTTTCTGTCCATTCTGCCCAGGTGAGCTCAGAAGCTCTCTCCTCCAGGAAGTCCCCTTCCCTCTCCCCTGGGACTTCATTTGGCATTAAACAGGCTTGTGACCTTGCCCCACAAGTGGTCCCTGATTGGTGAATAAAGATGTGCCCAGCCTATAGCTGGGCAGAATTGAGATAGGCGGGGCTTGGGGTTCCTGGGCTTGGCATTGGAGGAGAACCACAAGGAGAGGGAGAAGGAAGACCCCATGAGTTAGGTGAGTCATGAAAATACTGCTACGGTGGTTGGGGATTTAGCTCAGTGGTAGAGCGCTTGCCTAGGAAGCGCAAGGCCCTGGGTTCGGTCCCCAGCTCCGAAAAAAAGAACCAAAAAAAAAAAAATACTGCTACGAAGGCTGGCCAATTAAAGAGCAGACCAGATGGAACATGGCGAGTTATAATTCAGGGTCATTAATGGGGAAATAGAATTTAATAGCTTAGAAGGTAAATATCTGCTCAGCTCTAGTGCTGAGTGAGGCTTTTTTTTTTTTTTTTTTTTTTTTTTTGGTTCTTTTTTTCGGAGCTGGGGACCGAACCCAAGAGGCTTATTATTAATAATAAAAGTTGTGTGTCTTTTATCCTTACACCGAATCATCAAAGGCAGGGTAGAAGCCCCCGATTAAGGTTAAACATTATGACAACACACTTCTACCCATCACGTTGGCAACAATCAAAGATGGTGGCTAGCAGTCAGCTTCATCACTCCAGTCCGTGTGACCCCTTGAACTTGCCCAGTTAATCCACAAGGACTTCATGAGACCTGGCTACAACAGCTGGCAGAGGCAGGCGCTCCCATGAAGATGGCTGTTGCCAAATCAGCTCTACACTGCACATATCAGGAATGCATCAAATTGACACAAAGCCAGGAAGTCAAACATGTGGGAAACCACAGTTTCTTGGTTCAACGCCAAAAGGAAGAGCTTTGCCTTCTGCCCACCCCACCTTTCCCTGTAGATTGGTCTTACCTTGCAGGCTGGACCCCAACCAGCATGAGGACCTTGAGGGCGATTCTCCGGTGCAAGTTCCGTTCCTCAATGGCACTGGCCATGATCAGGCCGCTGAGGAAGAGGAAGTTGGTGTCGAGGAAGTACTGGGGACAGACCTTGCTGGAGGGTAGAATACCCATGAAGGGGAAGAGGATGATGGGCAGAAGAGCCGTCACTGACAGGGGCAGGGCCTCTGTGCACCAATACACCGCCATGAGCAAGATGACATACAGGCAACGGCCTTCCTGTGTGTGGAGCAGGGGGATGAACACTCGGTCAGTGGCTTAGGCATCAGGCCAGAGGCGATGGGGGGAGGGGCGCCAAGGCTCAAGGGCAGGGAAGTAGTGGTCAGTATCATCTCGCTCAGCTCTAAGATGAGAAAGCTGTCTGCACCGCAGACGTTGTTGGAAGTATATGAAAACATTTCCCCCTCACACCATTATCTCTGTGAGAAACCCTAATGCTGAGAATGTTAAAAGTTTACTTCTAGAGAATTCAAGAAAGTTCTGGAAAGGCAGAGGGGGAGCGAAACAAAAGAAACCAATCAAGGGTCCTTAGAAGGTTCCCCCAGGGACACCGAAAGCACCATTCTTGTGGGGAACCTGAAGGTGGCGCTATAGATGTGTCCAGCCTTTCGATGTTAGGAAAGATGCCATCTAAAAGGCTGTCCTTGAAAGTTACGTAGTCCAGTTACAAAAGAAGGAAAGAAGGGGCTGGAGAGATGGCTCAGCGGGTAAGAGCACTAACTGCTCTTCCAAAGGTCCTGAGTTCAATTCCCAGCAACCACATGGTGGCTCACAATCATCTGTAATGAGATCTGGGGTCATCTTCTGGCCTGCAGATGCACATGCAGACAGAAAGCTGTATGATGTATACATAATAAATAAATATTTTTTGGGGGGCTGGAGAGATGGCTCAGTGGTTGAGAGCACTGACTGCTCTTCCAGAGGTCCTGAGTTCAAATCCCAGCAACCACATGGTGGCTCACAACCATCTGTAATAGGATCCGATGCCCTCTTCTGGTGTGTCTGAAGACAGCTACAGTGTACTTACATATAATAAATAAATAAATCTTTAAAAAAATAAATAAATAAATAAAATTTTTTAAAAAGAAGGAAGGAAAGAAAAAAGAAAGGAAGGAAAGGAAGAAGAAAGAAGGAAGGAAAGAAAGAAGAAAGGAAAGGAAGAAGGAGGAAAAGGCAGGCAGGCAGGCAGGCAGGCAGGCAAGCATCTTCTAAAGTTTTAAGTAAATTTAGGAAATGGCATAGCGATGGACTGATGGCAGTCCTCAGCAGTTCTATGCTGTAGAACATGTCCTGAAGTGTTATCTGAAATGTAGGACATCCTAGGTCCCTTGCTATTCCTGCCTGAGGATTGTTCCTGGGAACAACAGCTCCCAGCACTCCCAGAAGCCCCAGCAGCAGACTGAACATGCCCCTCCAGCCAGGCAAGCTCACCATGGGGACAGGCAGGTGCCATTGGTGTGAGTGGGATTGGCCAGCACTGATGGCAACTGCCACCCCTACAGGACACTCTTGATATTGATGGAAAGAGCCAACACTCACTGTTCCCTGCCACTTGCCCTGTTCTGTACATCACCTGACAAGACGTCGGTCGGTTTGGGTCCAGACATGTCTGGGTGTAACGTCAGTAACTCTTGGATCCCCTTGGACCACCTTACACCACGTGTATAAGATCGCTCACTTTTACCTTGGGTCCAGTGTAAGACATTCAGACCACTAGACGGCAGCAGATCCTCCAACATGCTGTCTGTGTTGGTCCCCTGCTACCCCTGGGTCCCCAGCTTCCCTTCTCCAGGAACACCTCCCCAGGGAGTTAAGGTTTAAGGCAGAATTGGATCTGATGGGCTGTGGGGATATGAGGGTGGGGGCTGAGTGTGGAAAGGGCAGATGCTAGTGTCTGAATGAGTGCGTCACCCCCCTTCTCTTGTTGATACTCAGTCTTTATGGGTGTGATGAGAAGAGGTGGGCTCCTTAGAAGTGGGACTGGTACCCTTGTGAGAGGCCTCAGGGTCTTTCTTCTGCTCCGTGAGGACTCTGAAGAAAGAGCACCTTTCTGAGGCTGAGTGCTGCCTCCCTAATCAGCCAACATCTCCACCTTGGATGTGTGCTGCCCTCCTAACCAGAAGCTTGGAGGTTCCCTGCCTTCGGGGCTGTGAGCAGTAAACCTGTGTTGTTTACAAACTACCTAGGCTCAGGTGTTTTGTTACAGAGGTCAAAAGGACTGAGACACTCCTCCTGCCCAGCTTGGCACCGTCATTCTGGCTCAGACGTGAACGTGCAGCTTCTGGCTTTAGATGCACAGTTGACCGAGACTTCCAAGGAAACATTTTGGAACCAGTTCCCATTGGGAAATCTGGCGGCCTCTCTAACGAGATGAATGAGGTGAATTGCACGACATCTCCTAAGCTTCCTACAGAGAGCCCATCATCCTTGCCCTAACTTCTTCATCCTGGGTTACTGTCATGGCTGGATTTCAAATCCTGTCTCTGGGCCCTTTGGTGGATGACTCATTCAAAGGATGGCTCCTGCTTTCCAGGAGAGGGTGGTAGCTTTCTGAACTGAAGTTCAGGGGTCTCTAGCAAAGAAAAGGAGAGTGGGTGCCTTCTGCCCATGATGGAAGCTTCTTTTGTGTGTGACTCAAAAGGGAGTTGCGCTCTCCAGCTGGACCCAGAGCCTGTCTAAGGCAAACCCAGCTAACAAGGGTTAACATTGTTTACCCAGCATCCACCTGCTGCGCTCTGAGGCGGGCAGATGGGAACTTAGGCTGTTCTGTTGTGGCTTAGTTTTTGGTTTTGTGAAGTAGGAGGAATGGAACCTAGGACTTTGCACATGCTGGGCCATCCTCTAACTCTGAGCTGTGTCTCCAGCGAGGTTTTCACTTTGTACATTTTAAGACAGAATTTCACTAGGTGCCCATGTTGGCCTTGAACATATGTCATAGCCTAGGCTGACCTTGAACTTGTAATCCCTCTCTCTCAGCCTCTCAAGTATCTAGGGTTGCCTGTCTGAGTTACCATTTCTGGTGGGAAATATGTATTTCTTTTTTAAATGCGTGTGCTCACGTGCACACGTGTGCATGCATGTGCATATGCATGTGCATATTGGTGTGTGTAGAGGCTGGCCTCAGGAATCATCCCTGGATATGTTGTCTCCCTCCTTTGCACCAGGGTTTCTCATTGACTGCAGCTCATTGGCTAGGCTAAACTGGCTGGCTATTGCGCTCTGAGGCCTTCCTCTCTTGCCTCCCCATTATGAGCAGAAGCCTCCACACCAGCGTTCTGAGTGTGTTCTGAAGATTTAACTCAGGTCCTGATGTTTGCAAGGGAAGCAGTTCCCCAACTGGGCTATCTGTATTCCCAGTCACAGTTCATGAGTAGACACACACGTTCGTGTGCTTCAGAATGAAAGGAGATGTCACACCACGCTCGGAAAGTGTGCAGTGTGCTCTGCATAGGCAGAACCACCATGAAGGGGGATTTGCCAGGGGCTGATCAGGTTTTATGTAATCTCTATCAGATGCCCAGACATGCCATCTAAGGTCATGTAAGATATTCACAAGGAGGGTTCCAAGGCCAGGGAAGTTTCAAACAACTGTTCTCTTTGGCACCCATCCATGATAGATACATTGGATGCTGATGGGTTACAGAGTCATATCTACATCGGTTTAATACAGATTCTCAAGATGCAGTCATCCATGGTACTCCTTAGATATGCCTGGCTGGTACTCTGTGGACATGGTTAGAAAATCAGCCTGACTGCATGTAATCTCATTCAACGAGAGTTCCTTAAGCTGAGGGTCCATGAGAAGGGGTTCCGTGTTTGCTGTGTCTCCTTCTCTTTTGTGTTCTAGAGCCTAATGCAGCCTTCAACATACTTAGTGCTGGTGTCTGCAGTGGAGAATGGGTAAGTAAACATGAGTGAGTGGTTGACAGATGAATGGGTGTATGTATGTGTGTGTGTGTGTGTGTGTATGTATGTATGAATACATGTATTGTATGGATGAATGGATGATGGATGAGTGGATGAATGGACAGATGGATGGATGAGTAGGTGGATGGATAAATGAATGTATTGATGGTTGAATGACTAGATGGATGGATAGATGGATGGATGAATTGATGGATGGATAAGTGGATGAATGGATAGATGGATGGATGAGTGGGTGAATGGACAAATGGATGGATGGGTGGATGGATAGATGAGTAAGTAGATATATGGATGAGTGGGTGGATGGATGATGGATGATTAAGTATATTGATGGATGGATGATTGGGTGAATGGACAGATGGATGGATGACTGGGTGGGTGGACGAACGGATGAATGGATGGGTGAGTAGAGTTGTTGATAGATGGATGAGTCAATAGATGGGGGGAATCAGTGGGTGAATAGATGAGAGCATGAGTGGGTAAGAGACAGATGGATGGTTGGATGAGTGGGTGGGTGGAAGGTGAGTGTGGGTACTCTTGGCTAGGCCCTAGAGTGTAAACATCTCTCCTAGCTGCAGTAGGGCAGATAGCTGCCGTCATGACTATAGTGATGGCGTACAGCCGCAGTACAAAGCGGTGTACTCAGTGGTAGGTGTGGCCCTAGGTCCTGTTTGAGGTTCCAGAGGAATAATTAGCTACAGGCTAAACAGGGAAAGCTGGGTGACCTTCCAGGAGGAGCTCTCAGCTTCATCTCAGATAATGCACACTTCCACGGAGTCCGAAGGTCAGGCCCTCCTCCGCTGTCCTGCAGCCTTTGTGTATTTGTTTCTCAAGGGGCACTCAGATCCCAGAGGAGACTTGTGGGGCCATAGAGGAATCCTGCAGATCGGACCCTCTGACTAATCGGAAGTTGGTGTGTTTGGGGACGGTGCACACATAAATACCCAGCCTAAAACTCAGGCAATAATGCAGTTTCTTGGCTAGTAGCACTCAGGCTGAAACTCATCAGACAAAAACCTAGAGGAGGCCTCACAGGGACAAGAGCATCCGAGGAGTGACAAAGAGAAACTGAATGCCTTAAGAGAAACAAATATCTTAAAAAATGTAACTCACTCAGCTCCAAGAATAGAACTAGAAAAATGAAATATTCCAATATTAAGAAATCGAACCAATCATTGAACCTCCCTCCCCCTTCTTCCTCCCTCTGCCCTGCTGGTTTCAGTCTTTACTCTGCTGAACGGAAGTGGAATTGGCAGGGTTTGTGCCTTGCACACCGCTCTTTGAGAAGAGACAAGGAGGGCGTTTGCTGTTTCATTCAGTCTATGGGCTCAGGATAACCCAGGCTGCCTAGACAAGGATGCCACGAGAAAGTAGAATGGAATACTTGTGAGGCAAGACAGGGTGCGTGGAATTACCTGAAAACAGTCATCTGAGAGACCGAGTCCTGTGTCCCTCTGTATCCTGACTCCTGTCACCAGGTAGATGTGTCGTGGCCATAGCAATGACACCCAGAACATTTCCAGAATATTCCCCGAGTCCCAGGCCTCTCACACACATAGGCTCAATTAATGTTCCCCGACAACTCCTCTGGGGCTGCTATTCCCTCCCGACTCTCTTCAGAGGGAGCTGCAGAAAGCCATCAATTTCAGTCATGCCCAGCAAGCCAAGGCCTGATGCAGCTCCTGGGCCTTCTCCCCGACAGACTCCACCTGTACAGACCTCCTCCCTGGAAGCTTTGACCCTGACAGGAAGCCGGGAAGGTGGCGGGCCTTGGGCAGCACATGGGTCAGGAGTGTGCTTCGTTATTTTTCTGGTTAGCATTTGGAATGCTGCTGGTGACCCCAAATATCTCCCCTTCCCTAGCTGAGCATCCTATGTCCAACAGATTCAGATTTGCTGGGGCACTGATAAGGGCCACTGCCCCTTACCTCGTCCCAACCATGCTGGGTCTGGGGTAGAGAACTGATTCAGAGCAAAGCTCTTGAACACTTAATGATAGCAGGATTAGTAGGTGAGAGGCCCGTGGGTATGGGTTAGCAAAATAAAGTCTTTTCTACTGTGGTCACCTTGCTGGGGCAATCGGAGATCAGTCACAAAAAGGGACAAAGTAGAACAAGATGCCATCTTTGATGATGAGAGAAAAGGGCAAAGTTCGCCCACAGGTGTGAAGAAGAAGCCGCCGCAGTGGGATTAGGACTTAGCATCAGGAGGACCCTTGTGTTGGTAGATGTGTCCTCAGAGAAGCTCCGTACCTTGGTTTCTGGAACGCAATGCTGTCTTTACTGTTCGTGCAACCTGGGGAAGGGAGTGTCCGGAGCTACGTGACAGTACAGAGTCCAGGCTAGCTGACAGTAGAGGCACCGGGACCCCTGACAGGGAGCAGGTTGTCTGTGACAGGTGCAGGGCAATGATGGTCACACAGCACTGGGACTGAGGACTCAGTGCTCTGGTGGTCACTGATTTTAGTTGTTTCAAGGTTTAGGAATTAAAGATAGGGTTTAAAATCACTGTGTACCCCAGGTTGACCTCTGACTCAGCATCTCAAGTCACCTCAGAATACTGGGATGACAGGAGCATGTTACCACGCCCAGCCTGGTATGCGCTCTGACTAAGAGAGACATAAGAGCCCAAACCTAGCCCAACCATGTGACACTCTTCCCAGCCGTACAGCACGGGCACTGTCCCCACACTTTCCTCCAAGACTTTGTTCTAAAAGAATGGCCCTAAGGACACGGTGAGCAGCCAGGTGACCTGCACAGCGCGCTGCCATGAGAAGTAATAGAGGACGAAATGGGGAGAGAATAATGAACCCAGGAAGAAATGTTCTACGGAGGAGGAGCCACGGGGCAAATGTTCCTCTGTGAAGGGTTAAAGCCGAGGTGATGGCCTCCTGGAAACACCTCCAAATCTGAAACAGAAGCCCCAGACAAGGTGCCACAAGCTCACAATCCCAGTACTGGGCAATCTGAGGCAGGGGGGATTAGCATTAGGTCAGTGTGGACCATGCTGCAAGCTCTAGGCCAGCAAGGTGAGACATTGTCTCAAAAATAAATAAATAAAATGATAAAATGTGAATTAACAAATGGGTCTAAAAACAGACATTGGGTAGAGGGTGGTGGAGTCTGGGGCTCAGTAGTAGATGCCCACATAAAGCCTTCTAGAGAGAGGGAGCGAGGGAAGTATTCAAAACAGACCAAAGACAAGAACATTCAACAAAAGCAGAGTGGCATGTGACAAATGGTATACACCTGTAATCCCAGAGGCAGGAGGATCACTGTGAGTTCAAGTCCAGCTTGGACTACATAGCTAGAACCCATCTCAAATAAATTCACATGTATACACCCCCCAACTAACAAGTACTTACATCACACATGCACATGCACACACATGCACATACACATGCACATGCATGCACATGCCCATGTGCACACATGTGTATGCACACACATTTGCCCACGCACGCACACAAACGCCCGTGTTAGCTGTGGAGATTTACAAGAACAGAGCACGAAGGACAGTTTTTCTGTGATCTTAGGGATGACCCTGAGATAATTCCCCATCAATGACACATTTCAATGTGCATTCCCAGGCCCTTATCCCCAGAGGCTGCTACGGAAGGCAGACATCTAGGAATCGTGATTCCCAGTTTTCAGAGGAACAAACTGAGGCTCAGTGTGTTCTGGGGAATTCCACCACACCCTGCCTCTGGCCTCCAGACCCGGGATAGCAATTCCACCCACAGTAACTTTCCTTAGCAATGGACTCCTTCAGTGCCTTCCCCTAGTGAGCAGTGAGCACCTGAAACGTTGTTAGTGCCACTGAGAAACAAGAATTCTAAATTTCACTTCTTTAAGTAAGCTTGTGACATGGGGTTCTGGTGTTTGGATAGCATGCAGTAGAGACTTCTTTTTTCTTCCTATGCTCACGAACACTTCCCACTTCAATTACTTCCCGGGTCCCATCTGTATCAACCTCTTCCTGGCCCTGGCTGGTAAGCCATTCTTGGTGTGGCACCTGGCTTCTCAGGCTGCCATTTCCCCCAGGCCTCAATCTCAGGGTCCTCCGTGTCAGTGGCTTTTTTGGGTTTTCATTTTGTTTTGTCTTTTTTCCTCCCCAAGTCATCTGATCCTCCAGAAAACTCAGGAGGAAGAGCCTCTGGGCAGAACCAAAGCAGGAAGCCAAAGGAGTTACCCAGAGTGGGCCAGAAAGGAAGCGAAGAAGATCCGGTGCTTTCTCAGGGACCTCCGAGCAAATGCAAAGGGACCTTGCTACAGCCGCGGCCACAACCTGCCTCGAGGGGTGAAGGAAGCTGGCACTTTGCAGATGTGGCTGGCAGATGGTGGTGTGGCCACGTGGCTGGCCTGAGATCGGGAACCAAGGGCGCCCCCCCCCCGAGGCAGGAGTGGAATGGCTTTGCTGAGAGATGCAGTGGAGACCCTGTGGATTCCCTACCTTGGCCCACTATTTCACGGGTGGCCAGGACACAAGCACAGGGGGCCTGGTGTGCTCTCCATGGTCCTGAAAAATTCCCAGCCTCTCCAGGCCTCAGCTTTGGCATCTGTAAGTTGGGGGTTTTAAGACAGCAGGCCGTTTTAGCACACAGTCCTGGAACCCTTTCGAATCCAACCCTCTGGTGACATCACTGTCAGAGTTGGAAGTGTGAGCAACCCTTTCTCAAAAAGCAAACAAATGAAACTAATATCCCAAAGAGGCAGGTTTCCTGGCTCACCGTTTCCTTTTGATGAGCGAATCTTTTTTTTTTTTTTTTATTAACTTGAGTATTTCTTATATACATTTCAAGTGTTATTCCCTTTCCCGGTATCCGGGCAAACATCCCCCTCCCCCCTCCCCTTCCTTATGGGTGTTCCCCTCCCACCCCTCCCCCCATTGCCACCCTCCCCCCATAGACTAGTTCACTGGGGGTTCAGTCTTAGCAGGACCCAGGGCTTCCCCTTCCACTGGTGCTCTTACTAGGATATTCATTGCTACCTATGAGGTCAGAGTCCAGGGTCAGTCCATGTATAGTCTTTAGGTAGTGGCTTAGTCCCTGGAAGCTCTGGTTGCTTGGCATTGTTGTACATATGGGGTCTCGAGCCCCTTCAAGCTCTTCCAGTTCTTTCTCTGATTCCTTCAACGGGGGACCTATTCTCAGTTCAGTGGTTTGCTGCTGGCATTCGCCTCTGTATTTGCTGTATTCTGGCTGTGTCTCTCAGGAGCGATCTACATCCGGCTCCTGTCGGTCTGCACTTCTTTGCTTCATCCATCTTGTCCAATTGGGTGGCTGTATATGTATGGGCCACCTGTGGGGCAGGCTCTGAATGGGTGTTCCTTCAGTCTCTGTTTTAATCTTTGCCTCTCCCTTCCCAGCCAAGGGTATTCTTTTTCCTCATTTAAAGAAGGAGTGAAGCATTCACATTTTTTTTTACAGGTATGAATCACTACATCTAGCTATTTTTTTTTTATTAACTTGAGTATTTCTTATATACATTTCGAGTGTTATTCCCTTTCCCGGTTTCCGGACAAACATCCCCGTCCCCCCTCCCCTTCCTTATGGGTGTTCCCCTCCCAACCCCCCCCATTGCCACCCTCCACCCAACAGTCTAGTTCACTGGGGGTTCAGTCTTAGCAGGACTCAGGGCTTCCCCTTCCACTGGTGCTCTTACTAGGATATTCATTGCTACCTATGAGGTCAGAGTCCAGGGTCAGTCCATGTATAGTCTTTGGGTAGGGGCTTAGTCCCTGGAAGCTCTGGTTGCTTGACATTGTTGTTCATATGGGGTCTCGAGCCCCTTCAAGCTCTTCCAGTTCTTTCTCTGATTCCTTCAACGGGGGTCCCGTTCTCAGTTCAGTGGTTTGCTGCTGGCATTCGCCTCTGTGTTTGCTGTATTCTGGCTGTGTCTCTCAGGAGCGATCTACATCCGGCTCCTGTCGGTCTGCACTTCTTTGCTTCATCCATCTTGTCTAATTGGGTGGCTGTATATGAGCGAATCTTTTAATACCGTGAAATTCCACATAAAAGCATTTTGCAGTGTCTCTTGGGATTCAGGTGCCGGTGGGCACAGGGCGAGTGGGTCACATCCTCACTACACAGTACAGAGTTGACAGCAGCACTTTCTGTCCCTAAGGGCCTGAGCTCCCCACCCCTTTACTCTCACCTCTACCCTTTCCTATGGCCCTTGAGACGCTGGGGTCTTGGCTCTAAGCTACCCTCTGTTCCCCCTACAAAGAATGTTCTTCCTCCATAACCACAATCACAGAAGCACGTCTGATCTTTGCAGGGATTGTGGCTTTTCTTGTGCTGACCCCACCATTCACTGTGCCCTGCCCGTGAGTGCCTGCATGGCCTGGTTTAAAGCATTCCTTCATCCCTGCAGCTGGTATCTACTGATACCATACCCGATACCTGAGCGCAGAGACAAGCAAAGCCAGACAGAGCTCTGCCTGCACGGACCTTGGGGCTGGAGGGAGGACGGATTATGGACAGCAAACCAGCAATCCACTCCAGCTGGTGAGAAAGAATCCCGATGACAGCTCACCTGGTGGATTGGTTGACTTTCTGAGCCAAGAGTCTTGTGTAGCCCAGGCTGGCCCCAAACTTCCTCTGGAGTCATTAGTGGCCTTGGATTCCTAATCCCCCTGCCTCTTCTTCTCTGGGATCCCAGGCATACAACTCTGTGTACTAGAGCACAAATGTTGCCCCTGCCCCTGCCTGGCAGCCCCTTCCTCAATCTGCTCTTCAGGGTATCCTGGGCTAACCCTTATCCTAGCCTGATTAGGAAGAAGGGCAGAGTTGTCAATTGGTTATTGTCCTTGATTCGGCCAAAGTCATGCCAGGGCTACTCTGACATACTCTGCACGCAGGATCTGGCCTTCCCACAGGAAGCATTGTAACCCCTTAACTGAAGAAAACCCGACTTCTGAGCTTAGGCCGCACCTCGCCAGCCACAGAGATTAAAGTCTTCAGACGAAGCATGCAGGGGGAGGGGAGAAAATGCCGTGTCAGGAGGTTAATTTTTGAGCTGGGGAATGATTTCCAGGCAGCCCCAGGTGACTTTTCCCCCTTGCTCCAGGCTGGCCCCTCTGCCCGTGAAGGAAGAGAAGGAAATGGCCAAGGGCGGGAGATTACGGGACACTGAACCCCACTAAGATCTCCTTTCCCCTCACCAGCTTCCCCCTAGGCCACAGCAGGGACCTCTGTCAGGGTGTGTGTGGACAGTGACCGGGGTGGTGGTAGAGAGCCGGGCAAGCCTTGGGGACCAGCTGCCCATGGTGGCACCTGCTTCTTTGGGGCTTCCTTAGGCTCTGGGAAGGCACAGCCACTGGGAGGCCCTCAACTTGGGGCTCCAGCAGGGAAGGAGCCAACACAGGGTTTGAAGTGTCAGGCTGAGGTGCTCTGACTGTGGGGTGGAACCTTGGCCGAACCTGAGCCTGTTTGCAAACAGATGGGTAGGAATAAGGACATCTTACTTCCATACAGAGGAGTCTGCCGGGAAGACAGGTACTCCCCCATGAAGCAAGTGTGGGACCGTGGAGACAGCTGTAGGTGTGGAACTGAGACAGAGAGTGAGACACAGGAACCTGAGCTTATAGGGTGGTATCCAGTGCCATGGTGCCTGGGTTCAAATCTTGCCTCTGTTACTTAACTCTTTCCTAAAGAATTTCGACCTCCTGGCTCCACTGTTGTAAGCCGAGCATAGCCCAGAGTCAGCGACCTTTGCACATTACAAATGTGGCACCACTTCCTACAGAATGGCCCTGGCTCTGGGTTTGCATTTCTTGCCTTTTGCACTGCATTTTCCCAACCCGGTGGACCACACCTACAGTTCCAATACTCTGGGGCTGAAGCAGTAAGGTGCCAAGTTTGAGGCCAGCCTAGGCTATGTAATGAGACTCCTGTCTGAAACAAAGCCAAACAAAAGAAGGCCTCAGGCTTTTCCTTCAGAGATCCCCAAGAGACATGGGGTCTTTTCTGAGGGGTGATGGTGACAGCCATTCAGACACAGGGACTGAGGGGGAAGGGAGTTTGGCCCTTCATTGGCCTGGGGACAGGTCCTAGCCTAGGAACACAAACAAGAACGTAATGGAAACGTGGTCCACAAAGCCAAGAAGCATGCTAGACAGAGGCTTCCACTTGTAAACAAGGGGCCTGTGAAGGCCTCAGAGGCCCAGAGACAAGGCCAGGAGGCTTCACTCAGCCCTAGGCACAGACTCTGTGCCACAGCTCCCAGCCTTCAAGAGCTTTGGGGCAAGCATTTGTCCCTTCTGAGCCTCCCCGTGTCTGTCTATGAATGAGAGTATGCAGGAAGCTGCTGTCAGAGTACCAGCAACTGGGTAGTCTACGCGGGTTCTCAATCTCTGACTTAGAGGACCCCAGAAAGCAGCTAGGCCTCGCTGGGATCGCAACAGGGGAGCCTGGAGGGGGGCTGCAGAGCTGATTTTGCGGATGGTGCCCCTGCCCCCACCCAGCACAACGCTGACCCCTAGACTCATTAACAGATGTCCTGACAAGTTAAAGCTCCCAGAGCCATTCATTAAAAGTACTCCGGGGGCATCTCACACTCTCCGGCTGCCCAGGCTTCACTAATCATTCACAAGCCGGCAGGCAGGCAGGCTCCACTCAGGAATGGCCCCAGATCAGGAGCCCCCAGCAGCCTGACTCAACCCTAGAGCACACTTCTGTGTCCCTCTGGGAAAAGAAGCTGACTCACTATATGACCTTGGGCAGTTCCTCCCCTGGTTGTGCCTTAGTCTCCCCAACTGTCCTGCAATTCCGTCCACTCTAAACATGGGACCAGAAGAGGCATCTACATTTGGCAGCCCGAACCTGTCAGGAGACCTTCTCTGGCCTGGGTGGAACCCTGCCTAAGGTATTGGTTGGATGAGGTTCAAATCCATCTAGACTGTCCTATTCTGTTACTGGGGTTCCAGTGGGTCGGAGGCAGAAAGGCTAGATGATCAAACTCATCCTCAGCTACATAGGAAGTTCGAGACTAGCCTGGGATACATGGGACCCTATCTCAGACAACCTCTCCTACTCATAAACCCCCCTCCCCTTCTAGGGCCCTGGGCTTTGAGCCAAAGAAAAGAAGGACAAGGGGCTAGCCACTGAGGTTTTTCTCAGCAAGACAGCTCTTTGACCTTCCAGACACCCCACTAGGGCAGACGAGCCTTATTCCAGCTTAGAGGGAAATAAAGGGGTGGCCTCAAGAACCCAGGGCCTTAGCAAAGAGAAGAGGAAAGGCCAGAGGGTTCAGGGAGGATGAGTCCCAGGTTCCATTAAAGCCCCCTCCAGGACGCCAGGCACTGGCTTAGTGGGACTCAAATATCCAGACTAGTCCTCAGTACCACAGATGGCGGCCCAGGCACCTCTAATGCGCCTTGCTCTTTCGGATTCTTAACACAAACCAAGCTTCCCCTCATCCCTGCGAGCTCCTTCCCAGCAGTCTTTTCATTTCATGTAGGAGGAAACTACAGCATAGGGAAACTGAGGCACTTTCCCAAATTCAAACATCCAGAAAACAGAAGAACAGGATTGCCACGAACCACCATGCCACCTGCTGCTGGAGCCCATATCTACCCTGGAAGTGATTCTACAGGGCCGGAAATGATTCTACAGGATGCACCAGTTCATGGGAGGCAGGGTCCTGCTCAGTCCACAGTACAACACCTTCAGCAGAAAAGGTTCAACGTGCCCTTTCATTTCCTTTCCGGATGGCAGCAGGATCAGCAGAGGTGTCTACACGTTCCCTCATGCTAAAGGGGAGACTGAGGCATGGAGGGCTAGGCCAGAGACAGCATACAGGGTGATTATCACAGCCATGACAGCACAGTCAAGTAGCTGGGCTGGATTCAACCCCAGCCAGGGGCTCTGGAATCTGTCCTCAGTTCGACTGTGTGAATCCTGGAAAGATGGGTCCATTATGTTGATGAGCAGACTAAGGCTCAGAGTAGTGTTTCTTATCCATTACCTGGAGGTACGGTTTCAATCTAGCTCTAGATGGCTGCACTGGAAGATGCTGTGAAAGGGGGATTTGTGCTGGACAGGGCAGGGACACAGAAGACTCCTGCCCCGGGGAATGATTGACACTCCAAGCTAGGACTCTGGAAGTCTCTGGGGTTCTCCAGAAGCAAGGTATTATGAAGACCAGAACTGACATAGGTAGGCAGTCAGAGGTGGAGAAGGGAGCTTAGGCTTGGCAGTTGGGTTTAAGTGCCGGGTTTTAAGCCAGCTGTATAATGTGGAACATCTCTGTACCTTAGATGGCCATGTCTGCTGATGAGTGCAGGGTGGCCCCAGTGCCTGCCCGGAGCCCTGGGGGAACAGCCCTGCCACACATGTTAGTTCTTTGATCTCCTAGGAAGTCTAGCTTTGTCATTAGGAAAACGGCCTAGTGGGAGTAGCAGGCCTTGGGTGACTCATGGCCCAGAGGATCATGGGAAGGGAAGGGCTGTGAAGTAGAGCCATCCCAGCACTCCTTGCCCTGATCATCTCCAGGCTCAAGCCCTCTGCCTTCTGGGTTCCTGGGAGCTAGATGGTGCCTCCCTTGAAGTGGAGTAGAAAACAAAGGAAAGCCTGTTCCACCTTCTACCACCCAGCTATGCTCTCTCTCTCTCTCTCTCTCTCTCTCTCTCTCTCTCTCTCTCTCTCTCCCTCCCTCCCTCCCTGTCCTCCCTCTCTCCCCACTCCCTCCTCCTTCTCCCTCTCCCTCTCCTGAAAGCTGTTAGTTGTTGGTCTGGGGAGCTAGGGGTAAAAGGATGGGAGCTTTCTCCACTCCCTTTAACTCCTTCCCCTTTGTGGAACCAGAAGCAACCAAGAAAATCTCTCAGGCACTGAGACAGGCACTCAAGAGAAACCATAGTGGCCTCCTGAGCCACTACCCACTCTGTTGGTGACTTCTGGGCCTGAACCTGCATTCAGCTCTGCTGACCCTCCAAGCAGAGCCACCCAGGGAGGAAGTGCCCATAGAACCCTTTCTGCTGAGGGTCATCCTCTCATTTCCTCTACCAGACCCTCCCAGTGTGAGGAGTCAAAGGCACCGACTGCAGAGGGCTTTACCCAGCATTGCACATAGGGCGGCCGAACCCACCTCGGAGGCCTGAAGCCCGTGGGTATAGACCATGAGCTTCAGCCACAGCTCTATCTTATGTTGACCGTACCTGTGGACAGAGGAGGTGCTGAACTTGCCCTGTGTCTCAGTTTACCCATTTCTGAACAGAGCTGCCGTGGCGAGTGAGGGAGGCTAAAGAGTAGCTTGGGGTCTTGGCGTGTGATGTGTCCCCAAAAGATAGTGGTCTCGTTCTCCCCACCCACACTTCTCCAGGAAGACAGTGACCCCCCCACCCCCAGTTCTTCATGAGTGACACTGAGCTGCTGTAAACCGAGGCTGTGACTCAGAGCTTTAATAGAGGAATCCACAGACCCGAGGCTGGCACAGGTGACCTTGCAGCAGTTGTGTGGCACTGAGGTGACAAGGGACAGCTGAGGTAGGCTGAGGGGGAAATGTTCCCTGTGTCACATGTTGCCCAGGCAGGGCCACATTCCCTACATATTATCTCTCCTGTGCTCTTGGAGGAAGAAACTAGGGAAGACATCCCATTCCAAGTAGGTCCCCCCATTGAGGATGTAGCTTGGCCCGTTGCATCTATTGTAATGCTGACTTCTGTACCTGAAGGTCTAGGCCTAGGAGTGAATTCTCACGTTTATCAGCCTTTGCCGTGCAAGCCTTGTTCCTTAATTTAAAACTCTTGTAGTTGGGTCTGTATTGTAACACTAAATGCTGGCCCTTGTTGCCTCAGGAATGAGAAGATCCTCACATACACCAAGTGATGCTATGAAACTTTGCCCTTCAAGTTATCCCCGACTGGTCAACAAAGATGCCTAAAGCCTGTGTCTGAGCAGAAAAGAGATAGGTAGGGCTTCAGTTTGGGAGCTTGGGGGCTGAGGCAGGAGACTACAAGAGAGGAGAGAGAGGGTGAAGAGAGAGGAAAGAGGCCATAGTGTAGGTGAGTCATGACAACATGGCCATGAGGGATGGCTAATTGGAGTTAAGAGTGGCCCAGAAGGGACATGTCGAGTTATAACTCGGGGGTATTGATAGAGAAGTAGATTCTAATAGCTTAGAGGGTAGACATCTGCCCAGCTGTAGTACTTTATAGGCCTACTATAAATGAATATAAACGTTTTCATGTCCTTTATCTGGGAACTGAATGATCGAAGGTGAGGTAGAAAGCCCTGACTGAGTTTAAATATTTACTACAAAGGAAGAAACTGGGAAAATATCCCTTTCAAAGACAGATCCCCTCCAAACGTTAGCACCTGTGAGCAAAGATGAGAGAGACCTCCATAGTGCAAACTGTCCAGTCACCGAGAAAGGAATCACAGAAGATGCTAGAGAATGGGAAGACGACCCAGGCACCTGGATTGGCAGAATTTATATTGTAGAAATGGCTATGCTAATAAAGCTTATGTGTAGATGGAAACACGCATCACAAAATTCTGATGTCACATCTCACCGATCTAGAAACACACATACACACACCCAAAATTTGTATAGAACCACAAACAGCCAAAGCAGGCCTAAGGGGTGGACATGGCTGGAAGGTCTACCACACCTTTACTACAGAGCGACAGTGATAAAGACTTCCTGGTGCTACATGAGATCAGACAGGGACCGGGACAGAATTAGGAACACGGAAATAAACCTACTAAGCTACGATGCCTGCTTTTTGACAAAGAAGGTAAAACCATACATTGGGAAAAGGATAGCCTGTTCGACCAGGGGTGACAAAACTAGGCATCCACCTGCGGGAGACAGAAATTAGATTCGTATCTTTCACCTTGCCTCAAAATCAATTTGAGGTGGATTAAAGACCTTGATTTTAAGTTCTGAATGCTGAAACTTCTAGACACTAGCCAAGGGAAACCTTCTCAAAGCAGCAGAGTCAGCAAGAAGTTTCTGACCAGAGCACCTGCAGTCTGCGAGCCAGCCCCAAGTAGCCATAGCTGGGACTCTGTGGAAATAACAGTCAGTTCAGAGAAGGAAACAACACAGGGAGTTTCCTGGAATAGGCTGCCATCTTTACCAGCTTTGCTCCAGACAGGCTAACATCAGAATTTACAAAGAATTGCAGAAATTAAATAGTAAGGAAACAGAATTGCCAACCAGCGAGAATGGGCAAAGAAACTGAATAGACAGATTTTTAAAAAAAGAAAAGAAAAAAGAAACTGCCATGAATAGCCAATCCCTAATTTTATAAGTGTTCAATATCCCTATCCATCAGCCAAATGCAAATGGCAGGAATGGGGTTTTCTGGGTTTTCCCCAGGAGCAGAATAGCTGTCTAATGTTCATTCTTTTTAAAATGCCTTTGAGGAACTTCCAAACATGTTTCTACGATGGGCCTATGAATTTGTACACCCATCAGCAGTAGATAAATGTTCCTCTTTCACCCTCTCCAACACTTTCGCCAGATTTCTTTAATATTTTTAATATTTATTTATGCAATTGTAGTGAGCACTCTTAACCACTGAGGCAGCTCTCCAGCCCACAGGTTGTCAGATTTCCTGATGATAGCCGTCGTGACTGGAGTGAGGCCTACCTCAAAGTAGTTTTAACTTGCCACCAACTATCCAGGGAAGTTCAGTGGGATGCCTGGTGCTTTGTGTGCTACACACACATGCACATGCGTGCACATGCACACACATGCACACACACCACACACAAGCACATACACACATACACACAGGTGCACACACACAAACAGGTGTGTGTGTACACAAATAGACATGCTCACACAGACACACACACTAGACAGACAGACATTCAGACAGACACACACACACACACACACACACACACACACACACACACACACACACACACTGGAGCTGCCCTGAACATCTCTGAGCTGGCATGTGAATCCTGAGCTGTAGTTCTTTTTTTGTTTGTTTTTTTGTTTTTCAAGACAGGGTTTCTGCCTGGCTATTCTGAAACTCACTCTGTAGACCAGGCTGGCCTCAAACTCACAGATCTGCCTCCACCTCAGCCTTGAGTGCTGGGATTAAAGTCATGTGCCACCCCCACTACTCTGTGCTGTGGCTCTTAAAGGACTTCTGGGGAATGGGAAAAGATCCCTCCCTGCAGCCTCCAGGGTGCTTGCATTTCCCTGCAAAGGAAGCCTGACACACTGAACACAGAGGCCCCTCTCAGCCCTGTGAATTAAGGCCTCCTCAGGAAACTGTGGGTCCCCACTGGTCTGGGTGGCAAGGGTATGGTGGCCTGGAGGGGCCTTCTCCAGTGTCTTTATCTTTTGGGCTGCTGCCGCACCTGATGTGGGTTTCTGAGACACAGGCCACAGACACTGGACCCTCACTCTGCCTTTACCAGGCACCTGTGGAGCACCAGGCGTTTCCTTTTCCTAGCAAGTGGGTCTCACAGAGCCACTTGGCTGAGGAGGAAAACAGCCAAGAGGATGAGCGGCCACGTGTGTCTCCTCCCAAGACCCTGGTGCACCTGCATGGGAGGCAGCAGCTTGGCACTGGTCTGTGGACTGTGTCTTCAGAGTCTGGGGGTATCAGAACCCCCAGCTCATCAGTGTAGAGGGCACCGTCCTGTAGGGCTGGGTCAGGACACTCGATCTAGCTCCCTGCCGAGCCACCGGGAACCATGCCGGCCTGTTTACACACCTGGCAGAAGTGGGAGGCTGGTCAGGCCTCAGAGGACTATGGCTGAGGCCCAGAGCTAGGGGTGCCCATAAGGGATGAGCAGCCGGCCACCTAGCCAGGAGGACTCTTAGGATGTTCTGGGGGTCCCTGTGGGAAGACCAGGATGGCTTCCCTCTGTCTCCTGACCTCAGTCTCCCAGCTAAAGAATCAGAGGCTGCTGTTCTCTGCTCAAATGTGCCACAGTTCAGAGGTGACCAGGGGTTTTAAGAGGCATACACACTCTGAAACCAGGGCCTGTGTTTAAACCCAAGCCTGCCCACTCTGCTGTTGCCAAGTGTCCCTCATGTCTCAGGCTAAGTTCTAGACCTTAGGGATACAGGGGGAACTGTAGCAAACAAGGCTTTGCCCTGATGTTGCCCACAGCCCAGAGTGAGGTGTGGGTACTGAATAAAACAACAGACTGTGCACGGCGCTGTGCAGACAATGAAGTGGTGTAGCCTTAGAGAGGTTCTATGGGGTGAGAGGAACAAGATCTTTAAAGTGGTCATCCAGGAGGACTCCTCGGAGGCGGTGCCCTTGGGCCTAAGCCGTCAATAACCACAGCCTTCCAGCTGCAGCTGATTAGGGCAAGAGAGTTCCAGAGGCAATGCAGGTGCCGAGGTCCTGAGGCAGACACAGCAGGGCAGGTGTGAAGCCGGCTTGTAAGCCGGAAGAGAGCAAAGAAGTGAGGGCAGGAGAGAGTTCTGATTGCTATCTTCTAGTTTCGTCGATTCCTAGAGAGAAGCCTACACCATCGCTCGCCCAGTAAAGTCACCACTGCCAAGCTCACTCCAGCCATCTGCTCCGAGGGACTCCACTTCAAGCTGCTATTCGCCTCCCCAAATCACCCAGGGCCAGACACCATCTGGGGACAGCCCTGAGTCCCAGAGCTCACTGAGATCTGACCAGCGGTCAGTCTTGACCTGCAGCCCTGTCCCAGCTTTCATCCCTCCATGCCTCTGCCTCCTGCAGGCCCTGGGCTTCCTGGGTACTTACTGCATGGCAGCCTGCTCCTGTTTCCAGGCACCTTGAGTGTGAGGACCTTATTCCTCCATGACAGTCACCCTGTGGCTAAGAGCTCACTGACCAATCCCAGCACCACGAGGAGAGGTGGTGGGCAGGTGACAGACAGTGCAGGGCAGGACTGGACCTGGAAGTGACTTGAGGCCTCTGCAAATGTCCAAGTTGCTCTGCTGCCTTGGGCCCAGGAGGCTGCCTTGCCCAGTATCGTATGACCGGTTCCATTGAATATAATGTGCCACGCACGTAGTAGGCTCTCAGCCAGACTCAGAGTACGTTTTCAGCTAGCGTGGCTTCTGTCTGTTCCTGCCCTCTGGGGTCAGGGTTCCCTGAAGCTTAGGGTGGGGTAGAGGGAGGCCCAATTTCCTGC
Organism: Rattus norvegicus; assembly: GCF_021556685.1. Taxonomy (NCBI): domain Eukaryota; kingdom Metazoa; phylum Chordata; class Mammalia; order Rodentia; family Muridae; genus Rattus; species Rattus norvegicus. The sequence goes on from NC_141536.1 coordinate 153,991,656, forward strand.
CTCTCCTAGAACAGCCAGCAGTGTCCTGCCCTCCTCCCCACCCCTACTCCATCCAGGCCAGAAACGATCCACAGGGCAGATGCCTTCTGGCTTGCCAGGCTGACCCTAGGTAAAAGCTTGTCTGTCCCTGTCACCCAAACACTATGGTAAACAAGGCAAAAGACCTGGGGACAAGCAAGACTTTGGTCTCAGCCCAGGAAGCATCCTACGACAGTCATCCACCAGAACTCACAGAGCTGGGTCTGATCCGCATGGGGTGTGCAGAGAGGACCATGGGAGCTCCTCACTAGGGTCACGGGAGGATTTGTGAGAAGCGCACCGCTAGAGCTTGGCTGGCGACCAGCATTCCTTTGTTCTCTTATGCAACATGGACTTGCTGAGTGTCTACTACACAACAGGCCCTATGCTGGCCGAAGACACCGAGGTAGGGACAGAGAACCCTGCCCTCCTGGAGCTGACCTCACTCCAGGGAATGTGGATGGCATGCCGACAGATACATCGCTTAATATGTGACGGATTGCCGGCTGGTGATAAAGGTTGTCGGGGGAAAGGGACAGAGAAGACAGTAGGGTGTAGAGATCTTTCATTTTCCCTTTTAGACGGTAGACCTGAAGGTGGTGGTGGGCAAGGCCTTGGAGGTGATGTGAACCACATAGGTAAACCGAGGAACCCACCCTTGCATGGACAGGCACTGGGGTGGTGCTCAGGAGCTGTGTGCTGTCAGGAACATGACTCGTCTTCTCTGTCTCCATCTCCTCATCGGATGAGGACGGCCACCATACTTCCTTCTTAAGACCACTGTGGGGGTGAAATGAGCTGAGGTGTGATAGCCAAGCTCGGGGTGGGGAAGGGGCAAGGCGCTGGTCGTTGTAATGGCAACAACTGCCCAAGCCCTGTGTTGCCCTTTGCTTTGTCAGAATGCACAGCCTTTGGGATGGGGAGCCGTTGCTTACCAAGGAGGAAAGAGGGGCTCAGAAACTCAGCCTTCAAGCCCAGAGACAGCCCCCCCATTCCCTCATCTTAGGGCCCCTGTTCATCCATCACTAAGGGTCTCCGAGCCTCAGTTTTCCTTATCTGACAATGTGAGCGCTACCATTCTTCAATATTGAGTTAAAAGGTCACAAAGCCCCCACGTGTCCATGGTTATTGTATCATGGGACCCCCCCCCAAAATAACCAGACAGCATCTCAGCTATGTTGAGAGAGCAGCCCAGAGGAACTGGTGACTTGTCTGGATCACAGAGAAGGCCTGTGGGGGTGAGAATCCAGTCCTGATCTCAAATCCCCACAAACGGGGAAAGTAAAGCCTTCTTGTGGCCACCCACTGGCAAGAGGACGAGCCAAACAAAAAAAAAAAAAAAGGGTAACGCTGGACTTGCAGATGAACTACCACCCCCTAAAAAGATCACTGCCCCCCACCCCAGGTCAAGCCTTTCCAGAGGACACCTATGGGCAAATTCAGAAGCAGGGGGCTTCCGTAGGAGGATCCAACTGCTCCCTAAGATTCAATCCAGCCCCAACTGCAGCTTGCTCAGTGCACCACCTGTGCATCATTCTGTAGTTGTCCCACCTGCAACGTCCCCAGCCACCCTTCCTCAGAGCAGCCTCAGAGTCACCCGGTGGTGAAGAACTCAGTGGCCAGGGGGCAGACCAACTGTTTGTTCCTTGTGGAATCAGAGGGAGGGAAGCCGTCCTGCAAGCAGACAGGCTGGTATGAACTTGAAAGCATGTTCCCGAGATCCCAGCCACACCCACTAGCCATCCCGGCCACTCATGCCCTTCCATCTCCAGAGACAGTCTTTGGTGGAAAACAGCTCCTGACTCCTATTCAGAGTTGCTGGCAACCCTGGGGTGATGGAAAAAGATCCCCTGAGGACTGGGACTTCTAGGCTTGGCTTGTACTTTCCCTCCCAGCTCATACCTTGAATCACAGTATATGCTAGGAGCCACCTTTCCACAATGAACCAGCTCCTTCTGGACTAGTGACTCACAGAACATCAGACAGAGCATGTGGCCTAGAGGGAATCACTGAGATAGAAAGCCAGGGCTGCACCGGGGTAGCCCTCATTACTCCTCATAACATACCAAATGGCAGATGCCCTGGTCCTCCGAGTTTCTCCCCCTGTCTGGTACCTGCCACTCTCAAGGATTTCCAGGCCATGTTTGTCCAATGCCACATGTTTAGTGACCATGGCATATGGTTCCTATGCATCCACTGTCTCTATCCAGACTTCCGTGGGCCACAAGACCAATGTCCTGGCTTGACCTTCTACCTTTTCCCCCCAAGCCCATCACACTGGCTCCAACCAACTTCAGCACCGATTCCCAAAGGCAAAGAGACGACCATCTCATTTTAAAGTCAAGGAAAGTGAGACCTGGAAAAGGAAGGGAGCCTGGGAGCCCCCAGGCCAGTGATTCACTCAGGGCCCCAACGGCCTTGGCGAGGGTGACCTACTACTTCTGAGGTCATTTCTTTGCTCTCTTCAATGTCAACAGAGTCTGATGGGCTAGATAACTGAGCACTAAAGGACTCGCTGTGCATGGCCAGCCTGGGGTCACCACTCCTTGTCAGGCACACAGGAGGCTTTCTGCGGCAGGCAGCTCTCTGGGGCTCGGCTGCCCGCTCTTGGGTGTCACATATTAAGTGACACCACTACCTCTCCTTTATTTTGTGAGCATTGGCTAGCTCACTCAGTACTGTAGGGGTATGGCCAAGCCCATTCTGGAAGAAGCCACTTAGTGTGACAGGCCTCATGCCCTTCTGGGACTCCTGATGGGCTAAGCACAGGTGCTGGAGTCCCTAGGAACTCACGCCAGCCTTCTCTCTGACAGCACTGGACTCTGGAAACAGCAAAGGCTCTCAGATGTGAGCACCCCGGGGGAGAGGGGTTCCCATCGGGAGTCAACCATGAGAGTGTCCCCTGCTGTCTCCAAGCCTTAGTTGTCCCAGTTTGAGTGAAGAGAGGGTGCTCTGAAGGGAATTTTTTTCAGAGGTGACACAGGACAGGTGACACTTCCTCTAGGACGTGCTCAGGAAGGTGTAGTTTTCCAAACATTGAACAACTGCTACAGAGCAAAAGCAGCTAGCACACATTAGGCGCTCACTACATACCAGGCTTAGTTCTAAGACACCGACATATATTGACTCCTTTATATTCACGATGAGCCTATGTTGCCTTATCACATTCCCTCTTTCTGGGTAGGGGCACATAAACCAAAGTTCAGAGAGGTTAAGTGACCAACGACAGGTCACACAGTTGTCCTTCGCAAAGACCGTGAAGGGCTATACCCCAGTAGCACCAAGCAAGCGGTCAGAGCGCAAACTTTAGAAGTGGGGAAGAGTCGCAGGAGAGGCAGACCAGAGAGAGTCAAGAAAGGGAGAAGGGGAGCCAGCGGGTGCTCCTAGAGGGAGGCAGGCTCAAGGCGGGAGGGTCTCGACCCGGGGCCACCGTACCTTGGGCGGCAGGGCGAAGAGAATGGGCAGCAGAGCCAGCGGCACCAGCAGCAGCACCAGCAGGCGCCGCGCGCTCCACACCTTCTTGGCCAGCGCCGCCAGCGCCGCCATCCGCGCGATCGCCGGAGACCGGGCGGCCCGACTGCCCCTCAGCGGCCGGCCAGCAAGGACCTAAATCCCGAGGGGCGGGGAGGAGCCACGTGGAACCGCCCCGGCCGCGCCTCCTGGGCCGGGGAGAGTCCAGGGCAAGGAGTAGGGAAGCCCCCACTCCTCTCCGAGTACCCCCTCCCCGCCCTCGGGCCCCACTCTGGACTCACGTGGGATTTGAGGCAAAGCCCAGATGGGGCTAAAGGCCTCAGCATTGTCACCCCAGTTCAGACCCTGTAGGGACAGACCACGCTGCTGTGACCTCTAGTGAACGTGGTTGCAGCCTGTTCCAGACTTGGAGGTTGGTGGGGGAGTTTGAATGAGATAGAACTTCGTGCAAAGAGCCCAGTCACCTGTGGGTAGGAGTTTTCCCTTCCTAGTGACAGATGCCACTACCTGTTTGATTGTGTTGGGACAGGGTGTCATTTAGCCCAAGCTGGCCTGTATCTATGTAGCTGAGGACGACCTTTAACTCCCATCTTCCTGCCTCTACTTTCTGAGCGTTGGTATTATGGAAGTGTGCCGACGCCCCCGGTTTCATATGGGCAGCTGCTAGGTCAGCTTATAATCCAACCTCCACTATTTTAAGAAAACAGGGACTCTCCGCTCTTACACTGCACTTTTTACATTCCCGCCAGCATCCGGTGCCAGCCTGGCTTCTCCACACCCTCCATGAACTGCTGAGCAGCGATGGATCAGCCGGACTCTTCTGTTTCCCAGAGAGGCCGGGAAGGAGCCCAAGACCTTGGCCATGCAAAGCATGAGGCACGAAGCCTGACTCTGCGTTCTGCCCTGAGTGGGTCCTCCACCCTCGTTGGGAGTGTGACAAGTTTCCACAGTGGCTACTCATCCTGGCTACTGGGTCCTGACTGGTTTCTGTGGAGAAAGGGCCTTGTTGGGAGGTTTCTTGCTTTTTGACATTTTTTTTGTGGGGGATTTTGGCCCAGGACATGGCATACACACAGCTTGTAATCTATAGGCACTGCCATCTTACCAGTTCTGTAAAACATAAAAGCCTCGTTGACCCATGTGTCCCTTTTGCTGTGTGTCCATTCCTGACACTGCTGTTGCTCTGCAAACATTCGGAATCATGGCCACGCTACGGTCTTTGTCTCAACTTCAGACGTAGGAAACCCAAGATCTTGTTAACATGGCTGACTTCAGTACAGCCACAGTAATTTAATACCCTCTCAAACAAGACGGAATCCGATGACCAACGCGGTCTTCCCACAACGCGTGCCCACACTCTCACATGTCTGTACACATACACACGCATGTCATGCACATATACGGGGATCAAAAATACAGAAGAGGGGGCCGGTGAGATGGCTCGGCAGGAGATGGCAACTCCAAGCCTGGTGACCTGAGTTTGGTCCCTGGGAGCCACCGTAGAAGGAGAGCAATGATTCCTGCAAATTGTTCTCTGATCACCACATACAAGTGCTCTCTCTCTCTCTCTCTCTCTCTCTCTCTCTCTCTCTCTCTCTGGTAATAAAATAAAAATATACCCAAGAAAGAGGGGAAAAGGGAAATGAGAAGCAGGGAGAAAGGGAGGGAGCCATCGTGCTTACGTCAACCACAGTTCCACTAACAAACTCCCATGGTTCCCTGCTGATGATGTCCATCTTAACGCTGGCTATTTGGGAAGATCTCTCAGTGCCATGGCCTTGGTTTGGGTTTGGCTCCGGGTTTCTTTGCATCTGTGTTTTCTGCCAGCTGTGACATGGACCCAACCATCCTCCCTTCAAATGTTTCCTTCGTCCCACGCTTTCTCCTGTCTTTCTAACCACCAGTAACTCTTACATTAGAGAACTGGGCATCAGCATGCAAATTTCAGATTCTTCCACATTTTTCTGCCTTTTCCCTCTGTGTGTCCCAGTCTGAGTACCCTCAATATCCTGCCTTTGGTTTTCTCCTAACTTGGCCTTCACTATATCCACTTGCTGCAGGGCTCAGTCCTTGTTTGTGAGGTCACGCCTTTGACCCTAGCGTCTTCTCCATTGGTCACAGTTTCAAGTCTAAGAGGAATGGCCCCATTTATTTATGAATGCTGCTCTCTCTTTTTTAAAAATTATTTTTGTCCATGTTTTAAGTCCCAGATTTTAAGAACCTAAGTCACCCCCAAGATCTCCTGATTCTGTTGTCACGTTTTCTTAAAAAGCTTTTTTTATTTATGTGTCTCTGTGAGTGTCTGACATGAGAGTGTCCACAGAGCCCAGAAGAGGACATCAGATCCCCTGGAACTGGGGTTACAGGTGGTTTGGTCATGAGTTGCCAGGCGTGGACGCTGAGGACCGAACTCTGATCCTCTGAAAAATTGGTTACTAACAGAGCTAGCTGGCTGGCCCTATGGTCACTTTTGTTTGTTAATCTTTGAACACACCATGGAAATTCTGTGTGAAGGGTCAGCAGAGAACGGTGTTCAACCCACTTCCCTTCAGGAGGAGGCAATCGTTCTTCCTGGGTCTCAGTCTCTGTGTGGCCTTAGTTGTCTCTGGCTTCAAATGCTCTGAGGCAGGAGCAGACACTTCCCGCAGCAGGATAGGACGGGAGCATGGACAAGCTCTTTAGCTTCCAGTATCTGAATTGGGAGCCGTGGCAGGCAGTGCCTCTTTTCTGGAAGGCTGAGTTGCCATAAATTTTATGGCTGTTGGGGGAATTACCTGTTCCCACCAAAGCCTCTCTATAACCTGGGTCTGGAAGAGTCTTCCAGCTAGTACTGTTGTCGTTCATGTGATGGCGGCAGGGTTGTAACCCTGCACATTTGTGAAGGTCTGAAACGCCATGCATGGCTGACCCTTATATATCCCACACCTCACTCAGCCTCTGGGAGCCGCCGTCTGGAGTTCTTGGAAGCGAGGGCACCTCTTAGTTCCTTGGTCTCGTTCCTCTTGTGTTGTAGGTGTATGGATGCCGCCTCAGTCTCCCACACAGAGCTCAGGTCTCATTGCCATCACTCCTGTAGCACCTCGCCTTTGAGGGAGGCCTCTTCCTCCCCCGGGGTACACTCGTTCACTGCGTCCCTTCCCTTTAGTGTCTTGTCACTGTGCATGGGAAACCCCACAATCCCGGGCAGCAGGCAGATGCAGACCTCCTTTGGAAGTGGCGCACACGGCTAGCTCCTCCCTGCTGGAGGTGAGCTCTTGCTCTTGGGCAGTTGCTCTAGAAGTGGAGCAGCAGCAGAGACTTCTCTGTTGCAATGATCTTGCCACTTCTGCTAAAATGTAGCTCCTTGGGTAGCTGGCTCTGTGGATAAGGCATTTGCTATGCAAGCTTGAGAGCCAGAGTTCAGGTCCTCAGAACCCACATAAATGTCAGATGAGTTAGTTCCTGTAACTCCAGAGCTCAGAAGGTGGAGACAGGGGACACCCAGAGCAAGACCAGCCATATGGGTGCTCTCTGGGGTCAAGCAAGAGACCCGGCCTCAGTGAATAAGATGTAGCATAATGGAGGAAGACTCTTAGTGTCAACCTCAGGCCTCCACACACATTCAGATGCGCCCACACACACAGGTTCCCTCACACGAGTGAACACACACATACACCAGCACACAAACTACACACACATACACAAGTGAAAAACCCTCTTTCCTTCAGGCTCCTCTATGTCCTTGGCTCTCTGTGGATTGTTTTCACTGGTTATTCTGCAGCTTGAAAAGCCTCTTGATGGAGCTTTTAAGGGCCAAGCCATCGCTTCAGACCCTGAACAATAGCTTGTAACTTCTAGTATCAACCAGAAGTGTAGCACTACCAAAAGTAACTTTCAATATTGCTGCATAAAAGATAAAGTCTCCAGAGCATCTCTTGTGGTCGGGTAAGACTGCATGAAGAGAAGGAGCCAATCATGGAGGTATGTGCCTACAATCCCAGAACTCGTGAGGCCGAGGGAGAAGATAGGGAGCCCAAGGCCAGCCAGGTCTACCCAGCAAGATCCTGTGTCAGGGTGAACGAGGAGGTACCCTCTTGCTCAGGCTTGACTGATGTGGGAGTACGGGACTAGGCTCAGTCTGGTGGTAGAGGGGTGGGTGGAGGTGTGTGTGTTGTATGTACATGCTCATGTGGGTAATTCAATGTAGGTGCCTGTGCATGTATGTAGAGACGGTTGACACTGATGTCTCCCTCAGTATGACGTCTCAGTAAGGCTAGAATTCATCAGTGGGCTAGCTGCCACTGAGACACTCATCTGTCTCCACCTCTCCAGAGCTGGATGCAAACGCAGGGCCTCGGGCTTTTCTTTTCTTTTTTCTTTCTTTCTTTTTTTTTTTTTTTTTTTGGAGCTGGGGACCGAACCCAGGGCCTTGCGCTTCCTAGGCAAGCACTCTACCACTGAGCTAAATCCCCAACCCCGGCCTCGGGCTTTTCTGACGAGCATTTCTCCAACTAAGCCATCTCCCCAACCCACCATGAGGGCATCTATTTTTTTAAGTGCAGTATCTGAGAAGGGATAAAATTAGAACCTCACAAAGTTCTAACAGGAAATACAGTAAAAGCTGGCTGTTATGTGCACACATACTGGTACTGCCAGCACTTGGAGAGTAGAGCAGGTGGATCAGGAGTTCCAGGGCCGCCTCAGCTACAGGATGAGGTTGAGGCTAGGCTGGGCTACATGACACCCTGTCCCCACCCCTGGCCGAGAGAGAGAGAGAGAGAGAGAGAGAGAGAGAGAGAGAGAGAGAGAGAGAGAGAGAGAGAGGAAGAAGAAGAAGGAGGAAGAGGAGGAGGAGGAGGAGGAGGAGGAGGAGGAGGAGGGGAGGGGGAGGAGGAGGAGAAGGAGGAGGAAGAAAAGAGGAAGAAATGACAAAGTAAAGTTTAGATTATAAATTTGACTCTTGTGCTGTTCAAGGTGTCAGCATATTCACGGGTTTAGCCACAAGAGGATTTTTGTATTTTTAATGGTCAAAGCATATAGCTTTATAGAAACATGTAACTACAGTTTAGGCTGCTGGGAGGAATTGTCGTACTCAGCTTTACATATCAACTTGACACAGCTTACAGACACCTAAGAAGGAGTCTCAGCTGAGAGATTTTTACCAGACCAAATTGTCTTGTGGGTATATTTGTGAGGCATTGTCTTGATTGCTAGTTGATGTAGGAGGACCCAGTCCACTCTGGGCGGCAACATTGCCTAGGCGGATGGTTCTGGGATGTACAAGAAAGCTAGGTGAACATGGGTCAGAGAGCAAGCAGGCTAGCAAGCAGCCTTCTTCTGTGGTTTCTGCTTTCCTCAGTGATGGACTGTGATCTGGAAGTAGAGGATGAAATAAACTCTTTCCTCCCTTAAGTTGCTTTTGGTCAGAGTGTTTCATCAAGGCAACAGGAAGGCAGATAGGAGGGGGATTAATGATGCCTGCGATGGGGCTGGGGATTTAGCACAGTGGTAGAGCGCTTACCTAGGAAGCGCAAGGCCCTGGGTTCGGTCCCCAGCTCCGAAAAAAAGAACCAAAAAAAAAAAAAAAATGATGCCTGCGATTCCTGTGATGTATTCCTGAGTGTCAAGTTCAATCCTTCTTACTCATGAATACCAGCAGCCAGCACTCCCTGGATGGTTATGTGGAGCCTGCCTCAGTCCCAATAGCATGGCAGGCATTAAGCCATTGAGAGTTCAACCCTACAAACTTGTCCTCAGATGCTTCATTTTGCTGAAGGGGGACCAGATACAAAGCGCTCAACGAACTTAGTCAAGGACACAAAATGGGAACTCGAACCACAGTAATACAGCGTCAGTTCACAGGCCAATTGTCCATGACCCACAGTGTGGCTGGCCCCCAAGAGCTGGTGACTTCCCAGGTCTATCACCCATCCTGAAGCAATTATTCCAAACAGAAACCTGTTCTGAACATACACAGTTTTTTCTTCTTGTTGCTTTCTAGAAGTTACAGTGTAACAACCAACTGCTTAGCTTATGTTACCTTGGGCTCATTAGTAACAGGGCTGAAAGAAACTGTGGGGGAGGGGGTGCAAACAGAATGTGAAATAGCATGGTCCACAAGGCAGCTGAAGCCTTGTGCTTAACGATATCCTTTGGGTGTTCTAGAACCACAGACACCAAGAGACAGCTACATGTGCCTTTCTTAGGTATGAGATCACTGATGTTAGTGATGACATGGGACAGCCAGTCTGGGTCTCTCCATCCCAGGTGCTTGCCGATACTTCGAACTTCAACATGTGTGTGCTCACTCTCCAGGCTGATCCCCACCTTCAGTACCCCTGAATTGTCCAGCATGGTGGTTCCCAACCTTGGCTGCATGGGGAACCCCTGGGAGATTTAGGGAGGCTTGTGTTCCCCCAACCCCATGAAGCTCCACACAGTGAATAGTCACCCCGCAGGCAGGCCCTGGCAACTGAGGACCTACGTCCCATTTCTATAGAGTTCCTCTTGTTCTGAGTGGCTGCATTCATGGAATCAGATAGTGCGGGCCCTTTGGTGTATGTGTTCCCCACTCGATGTATTTTTTATATGTATCCCTGTCCTAGCATGACAAGGGCACACAATGTGTATGTGTATTTGTCTGTGTGTGACTGTGTGTGCCTGTGTATGTGTGTGTGTCTGTGTGTGTGTCTGTGTGTGTGACTGTGTGTGTCTGTGTGTGTGACTGTGTGTGTCTCTGTGTATGTGTGTGTGGTGTGTATCTGTGTGTGTGTCTGTGTGTGTGTGCGTGTAGTGTGTGTATGTGGTATGGTATGTGTGTGTGGTGTGTGTGTGTCTGTGTGTGCGTGCATGCATGTGTGTCTATGTGTGTATCTGTGGGTGTGTCTGTGTGTCTGTGTTTATCTATGTGTGTGTGTGTGGTGTATGTGGTATGATATATGTGTGTGGTGTGTGTGTGTCTGTATGTGTGTCTGTGTTTATCTCTGTGTGTGTGTATGTAGTGTGTGTATGTGTGTGGTGTGTGTATGTGGTATGGTATGTGTGTACGGTGTGTATGTGTCTGTGTGTGTATATCTGTGTGTGTCTGTGTGTGTTTATCTGTGTGTGTCTGTGTGTCTGTGTGTGAATCTGTGTGTCTGTGTGTATCTGTGTGTGTATCTGTGTGTCTGTGTGTGTATCTGTGTGTGTTTATCTATGTGTGTGTGTGTGTCTGTGTGTGTATGTGGTATGGTATGTGTGTGTGTGTGTGGTGTGTATGTGGTATGGTATGTGTGTGTGGTGTGTGTGTGGTGTATGTGTGTCTGTCTGTGTCTGTGTGTGTTTATCTGTGTGTGTGTGTCTGTGTGTATCTGTGTGTGTCTGTGTGTGTTTATCTGTGTGTGTCTGTGTGTCTGTGTGTGAATCTGTGTGTCTGTGTGTATCTGTGTGTGTATCTGTGTGTCTGTGTGTGTATCTGTGTGTGTGTTTATCTATGTGTGTGTGTGTGTCTGTGTGTGTATGTGGTATGGTATGTGTGTGTGTGTGGTGTGTATGTGGTATGGTATGTGTGTGTGGTGTGTGTGTGGTGTATGTGTGTCTGTCTGTGTCTGTGTGTGTTTATCTGTGTGTGTGTGTCTGTGTGTATCTGTGTGTGTCTGTGTGTGTATGTGTGTGTTTGGGTGTGTGTGTGTATCTGTGTGTGTCTGTGTGTGTTTGTGTGTGTGTGTATCTGTGTGTGTCTGTGTGTGTTTGTGTGTGTATGTATCTGTGTGTGTCTGTGTGTGTTTGTGTTTGTGTGTGTGTGTGTGTGTCTGTGTGTGAATCTGTGTGTGTCAGTTTGTGCTAGGAAACAAATTCAGGCTTCACCTTTACATTGGCAGAGACTTTACTGAGACTTGTAGATCAGGGTGGCCTTGAATTTATGGCAATCCTCCTGCCTTGGGCTCTTTAGAACTGGAATTACAGACGTGGGTTGAGAATGTAGACTTGGGTCTCTTGCCAGAATCAGATGGTACTGCGGTACGTTCATTCATTCTTAGAGTTATCTTTGACCTTAGACAAATGAAGTTTGAAAGCTTTATTCCACCTGTGACTTTTAAAAGCCCCCTTTTAACTAAAACTTTACTTAAGTCTACAGTGTCAAGTGATATTAAGGAAGAGACCAAGTGGTACTGTGCAGAGAGAGCAGTCACGGTGAACGTGTGGGTCTGGGAAGCCTTGAGAGGGAGAAGCCCGATGCGAGATCCCAGGCTCACCCCCCAACCCAGCACAGCACAGCATTCCTGTAAACCCCAAGGGCAAGTGACTTCCGGGTGGACCTGTCCCAGGCTGTGATGAAACCTCCTCCCATGACCCTAAGCTGGCCCAGCTCGGCATCATCAAAGGGAACAGACAACCTCGAGTGTGGACCAGGCCTGCAAAGGGCACTGTGGATCTTCAGGCGTGGTGGGTGGGAGACGCAAACTGGCCCACCCTCTAAGGCCCAAGTGCAGGTAGCTGGGACCAGAGAGTACTGGAAGGAACCCTGAGTGGGCCCCCCTGTTCCAGAACAAGTTAAGCACTTAGAACAGGATGCCTGACCCTAGAATAGAGGTTTCTGTCCTGTGGTTCAAATGTAACAAGAGTAACTTTATAGTAGTGATCCCAGGAGCCTATTCCAGTGCCAGCCTGCGGCTGACTGAGGGACACACAGAGCCAGCCTGCCACTGGGGGAGACCTCTTGCCTCCCTGTCTTCCCTCTTAAGGTGGTTAGGAGGTAAGTCAAGCCCTCCCAGCTCTTGTCCTGTCTAGTGCTGGGCTCAGTACTGCTGGACTCCTGTCCTTTTGTGTCCACAGCCTCCCAGGTGGCTTCAATTGCCTTCCTCCCAAAGAAGAGACAGAAGCCCAGAGATGTTGGTTGTGGCTCAGGCCACACCATTTACCCTCAGCCACAGTGTCCCAAGAGGCCTCTTGAGCCAGTTTGGGCTGGCCCCAAGACACGCAGGCAAACCAGATGTGACTCCAGGTATCTTTTGTGCTGCCAGGCTATTAAAGTCGGAGGGATTTCTGGTGGGACTCTGTCTGCCATGGAAGGACTTGTGTCTCAAGGATGATGAAGAACTTTATATAGAATGATGCCAGAGTTATAGGGCAGCACCTGGAGAACTGAGGCAGGAGAATCAAGGGTTTGAGACTAGCCTGGGCTACATAGACCCTGCCTCAAAGAGAGTGAGAGAAGAATGGGAAAAGAGAGAGAAAGACAGACCTGGGACCGTGCAGCAAGCTCCACAGTGCTTAATGCTGCAAAGAAACTGAGAGGAAGGAGGGCGGGGGCACCAGCAACCTCTTCAGCTTTTCCTTCCCAGGATGATGGCTCCTCCCTGCTCCTCTCCTGGGCCACTGTCAGCATCTCCCAGTGTGACACTGCTTGGAAGCTCCAAGAGCAATATTGGCTTTGAGACAGGTCCCAGCAGAGCTCTCAGGTGGAGGCTGGGGTTAGTAGCCCCCCTAGAGGCTTAGAGGCCCAGCAGCTCATCCTTGGGACTTTCCTTCCTATGGCGAGGGCTGTACTCTGGCTCCTGGCAATGGGGGAGGCTGCACACAGTGGCCTTTGATGGAATCAGACCCCCAACATTCTCATTGTTTTTTGTTCCAAATCCCAGGCCAGGATTATTTTCTGCTTTGTTTCCAGCAGGGAAGTTGGTGGGTAGGTGGGGCCTGTGTTTGTGTGTGGCTCTCTGTGTATTTGTATATATGTTTGAGGGTATGTGGTGTGTATGTGTTTATATGTGTCTGCATGTGATGTATTTGTGTATTTATGTGTGTGTATATATATGTACACGTATGTGTATGTATGTTTGTGTGTATATGTATATATATGTATGTGAATGTGCTTGTATATGCATGCATGTGTGGTTAGGTGTGTATGTAACTATATGTATGTGACTATGTGTGTGTATATATATGCATATGTGTATCTGTATTAAGTGGACTGTGTATTTGCATGTATATGTGTGTGTGTGTGTGTCTTTATGTGGTTGCATGTGTGTGTTCTGGGTAGTGGGAGGAAGGCTCATATCAATTCTTGATGCTCTCCAATAAGCAACAGTAGGTCCTGTTTAACTCCTCACAAGTTTTGGCAGCAGAATAACAGAAAGAGCATGTGTGGTCTATGGCCGATCATCACCAAGTGAAACAGAAAACAGAACCTACCCATCCTTCCAGGAGCAGCCAAGTCACCATCGTTCCTAAGCTGCCAGGACTTGCTGCTGGTCTGTGCTCTGGGCTGAAGACAGTCACAGGAGCACTACCCTGTTTCATTTCTCTTGTTGGCAAAACATGCTGACAAACAGCAGCTTCGGGGAGAGTGGCCTCACTTTAGCTATAATTCCAGGTTCTAGTCTGTTATTTCAGGGAATTCACAGTGGCAGGAGCTCGAGGCAGTGTTTGCATCACACCCACAGTCAACAGCAGAGAGAAAGGTACACATGTGTGTTTGCTTCCTTTTGTGTGCTCAACTGGATTTCTCCATTCTTATTTAGTACCTGGCCCCTGCCAAGGGAATGGTGCTGCCCACAGTGGGCCGAGCCTTCCCACATCAATTAACTATGACAAACCCCAGCCCAGACATTCCCACAGGCTCACCCAATGTGGGCAACTGTCACTGAGATTTTTTTTCCAACTGATACTAGGCTGACAACTCTTTCCCTCACAAGGGCCCAGGGTGTGGGCTGCCATGCTGAGTGTTTGTGGAGACAAAGAAAAAGTATGGAACTGTGGGTGGCTTGAGACGTAAGTTAGAGGTACCTAGGAAACCTTCCCAGGAAGGCTTGTAGATTGTCTTCTCTGGGACTCTCAAAGGCTCTTGGGGGAATAACATGCAGATGAAGAGGTCTGAGATGGGGAGGTTTTCCTCCCGTGGTCTGTATGGCAGGAATGTTGGGCCCAGAAGCAGCCTGAGTGCAGGACAGTGAGGAGGGGTGGAACAGGGTGAGAGGAGCACACAGTCCCCTCAAAAATGGGAGAGAGAGAACAGGCCCATGAGGCTCTCTCCGTTTCCACAGGAGTCAGCTCCCTGGATTTCTGTAACCAGCCAACTGTTCAACATTGGCAGCTGAAGACAGCGTGGCTCCAGCCAGGAGGAGGCTTATAGGAGCAGCAATGTCTGACCCACACCAAGGGCTTCACCTTACCAGTGGGGAAACTGAGGCCCAAGGAAACCTGGAGTTTCCAAGCTCACGGAAGCAGCTATAGATTGGCCAGGCCTTGAGTGGAAATGATCTGAGTCCAGGAAGGGTCTGGAACAGTCTTCCACTCCCCCCGCCTTGAGCGAAGTGGACAAGATCATGTTTCCTGAAGTCCCCACACAACTAAGCAAGGCAGCAGGTGCTGGAGATGAGTGCGTCCCCCGAGGCCTGCAAGCTCTCTGCTTGGGTTCACATTCTTTGGACTTCAGGTAACCAAAAACCTATTGACAGTGGCCTTCAGGCAAGTATTAAGTAGATGCCTACTTGTGTGTGCTGTGAGACAGGGAATGGGACCAGGGTAAAGCCAAATGGCAGAGAACAAGTTCCCTCTCCATCTGCCTCTGCACACCCTCGTTTTCCTCTTCTTGACCCCTTACCTTTGCTGTGACCTCATGATCTCAAGAAGGGTGCAGTGCTGAGCGCCAGACATCATCATGTTAAAAAAGCAAACACTGTTGCCGGACTTGGTGGCACAGACTTTGGATTTCAGCATTGAGGAGGCAGATCCAGGCAGATCTCTAGGAGTTCAAGGCCAGTGTGGTCTAACATGATGAATGCCAAGACAGCCAGAGCTACATAGTCAGACTCTGTCTCAAACCCTGACCCTCTAAAATAATTAATAGAAGCAGAAATTGTTGAGGGAGATGTGTTGAGAGCTTGGACAGGGAGCAAGTTCTCACTCTACCCTCCTATCAGAACCAAATCTTCCGGGCTGGGGATTTAGCTCAGTGGTAGAGCGCTTACCTAGGAAGCGCAAGGCCCTGGGTTCGGTCCCCAGCTCCAAAAAAAAAAAAAAAAAAAAAAAAAAAAGAACCAAATCTTCCAAAGAAGGCATCTATGCATGGTGCCGCACGTGACGCCCCTTTATCAAGAACTAGCCTGACCCTCCCCTAATGAATTTCTAGACAAGTGGTGTATTGTGCAATAGCAATGGGGTTGGCTCTGAAGGTTGCCAAGAGGAAAGCTGACTCAAATCCGTCATCTGGAAGACGATATCGAAAGCTGTCCCCTGCCCTCCCAGCATGTACTTCTGGTTTTCCTCTTGGCATCCCTTGCTTCTCCTTAGAACTTGTTAGAAATGCAGATTCTCCTGCAGCAAGGGAAGCCTGGCTCCTCCGTCCACAATGGACTATCTTCAGTCTCCATAAACAATACCACTTGAGTGGCTTCATGATAGTGCCTGCTCACTGTGGTGTTCCTAACCTTGTGGCCATGTCCCACTTGAACAGTGACATCGGTGTCTGTAGTACATACTGATGTGTGACTCAGCTCCCCTTCAAGGAGGGACTGGGGTCTCAGGGAGGGAGAGCAGTCAGCTTCTAGCTGTCAAGCATGGTGTTGTGGGTCTCCTGCCTGTGGGCAGATAGTAGCCTTGCCCAAGCTCCTGCCCCACCTCAGGGAGGCCCACAGGAGACTCTGTGATGTAGGATACCGAAGGCCTGGCCGCCCTGTCCTGTGTTGTGACATTTCTGACACCATCTGGCTGCATAGCTTTGGAGCTAGCTTAGGGTTGCTGGTCCACCTCCTGGCTCACCCCCTGCCTCTGCAAGCCTCTCCTCCTGTACAGCGTGACTCAGGGTCTGCCTCCTGGGGACCTGAGATAAGGCTGCTTACAGCAGCACCCAGGGGGGCACCCCAGCCTGCCCTCCTTCCAGATGAGGACACAAGGCCCTGAGGTGCAGGAGGGGTCCAGGCCTGCAGCTATACTCAAGGAGACATGGATGAAAAGCCGGCGAATTTCCAAACGTCAGAGTAGCACAGTTGGGTTGAAAAGGGTCCAGCAAGAAGGCTCTACAGGTTAACGCTCCTACTGCCAAGCCTGAAAACCCACGCTCAGTAGCAAGGACTCGCACAGCGGAAGGGGCGCCAACTCCACAGGCCTATGTGCATTATATTAAAAAAAAAAATAGGCCCCACTCCGCATGTATATTTAAAAAAAAAATCCCAAAAGTGTCCCTTTGCCTGCTGAGTGTGGAGGAATGCAGAGCCAGGCAGCAGGCAGCCACGGGAGAAGTCCTAGTGGTCAGCAGTGGCCAGGGGGCCCAGGACAGTCACTGGGATTTCCCCATTGCTGGGGATGCCCCACAGCCCAGCCAGAGTGCTCACCCAACACCTACTTGAGGGCCAAGTGAAGAAGAGGCTGGGTGAGAGGTTAGGGCAGGAAGAGCCATCTGCCTTGTGTGTGGCACCGAGTGAGTGATCACTCAAGTGTCTGTCAGGGTGGATGTCAGAAGTGGTGTATGCTCACCAGCTCACAGCTGAGCAGGCTCAAGGAGGGCAGAGAATGGCAGGCAGGACCTCTACCTGTCCCAGAGAGATGGTAACAAGCGACCTCTGGTGGCACAAGACAGACACTGTCTTGGAGTCAGATGCCTGGAATCAGACTTTAGCTGGCCAAATCGTGGGTGAGGGGCTGCTCTAGCAGGGCTGAGCGAACAGTAACACCGTGAATGGGAAGGCAGTGAGGGGCTTGCCTGGGTGCGGGGTTCATCAGGCGCTGAAACCCTCACTAGCTAAAACATGTAATTTAAGCTTTAAAAACAAAATTGGGAGCCAGGGACAGTAGCACATGCATTTAACCCAGGCCAGCACATGGGAGACAGAGGCAGGTGGGTTTGCTTTGAGGCCTGAGATACTTAATAACAAGTTCCAAGTCAGATGTATATATCTTATCTTTAAGAAGAATTAAGTTGGCAAAGTATGGCTTATGGCAGCTCTCAGATGCCTGTTTTTGTAAAACCTTACTGGAGCCAGGAGTAGAATCAGCTCTTGCTTTTGACGTCACAGTTCACACACCCTCCTTCCCAAGTGGGGCCTTCCCTGTCCTGTACAGTAGCTCTGTGGGCATGGCCTCTGTACATGCTCTGTGGGCATGGCCTTCTATCTCATTTACCTTTGAAGCACCCAGCACTCCAGGGCCTAAAGGAGCAGCCACTCCTCGTGGCCCCATGGATGGCTTGCAAGTGCAGTTACAGCAGAGGAAGACAGTGGCCGGGGCATGATGAGTGTTGTGTGGTACTTCCCTGGTCCTGCCCAGACTCAGGGACTTTAAGCCCTCTTCATTTCTCTGCGCCTGCTGCCTCCTGTAAGATGCTTTCATAAGTGTAAAGATCTTAGTGATGCTCAACTGGGCCAGTACTGTCAAACCTGGGGTTTGAGTCCCAGGCACTATCTCCAGTGGCCAGGAAAGACTTCAGATGGAGTGGGCTCCACACCAAGTTGCCAGAGCTGTGGACTTATCCTAGCAAAACACTTCTCCCTCCCACATAGACTGAGGACCTGGAGCTGCAAAGGTCCCCTGGGCCCTTTGTGAGACTCTGGGCTAGCTCACCCTCCATCAAAGGTGAGGACTGGGTGCAGATGGGTAACCCCCCTGCTGCGGGTGTTACTGGGCTCATGACCTCTTTGTTGCCCTCAGTGCCGCTGCTACCAACAGGCCACATCTCACCACATACACCCGGACCAAGGAGTTCACTGTATGCCCTCTACTGCTTCCTCCCTAGCCACTGTCAATGGACGGGCAGATGCAGTAGCATCTTGTGGATCCAGTGTCTCACTCCCCACAGCTTTCCGTATGCCAGCAACCAAGGCACCCGCAAAAGGATGAAACTGTCGCCGCTTAAAACCCTAGAGGCTTACAAAGAAAACCATCTTGATAGGGGAGCCCCCATGAACTGGCCTTGCCCAGCCCCCTCACCCATTTTCTGCATGCCAGCCACCCTGGCTTTGTGCCACAGAGATTCTCACAAACTTCCCATGACTGTGCTTCCCTAGAATCCCTCCCTACAGCTTTTCTTCACACCTTCCCCATCACCGAGACCATCATGCCTTCTGTCCTCCTGTCTAGGACCAGCACGGTGAACGCTAGGGGTCTAATGTATGTGTGCAGGAGTCATTTCCTCATGCAACCGCCCTTCCTGTACATGAGGAAACTGAGGACAGCCCTTCTCTGTGATACTGATGGTCACACCAGCTCCTGTGGCTCTTAGAAGTCATTGAAAATGTTATACAGGTCAGTGTCTTAAAAAGTCAGTCATATCTGATGCCTCAGTTCTTGTCAAGTCAGCAGGGAGCCAGGCACGGTGGCTCACACATGCAAACCCAGCACTGGGAGGCTGAGGCTAGCTTGAGAGTTTTAAACCTTATTTCACAAAACCACTAAAACTCTCTGAAAGGAGGCTGGCTCTGGGGTCCAGTGAGGGCGCCTCTTGCTCCCCACGGCACCTAGGCCAGCTCCCTGTACAGCCCAGCACCCACAGTGACATCCCAGTAACTGCTTTACTGTGGGCTATGAAAACTCCTGGCAGAGAACCTAGCATGCAGTGAGCAAAGCAGGTAACATTAATCTGTACTAGTGACATCCACCCACAAGGTTCTGAAGGGACATCTTCATTCTCTCCTGGCCATCTGTGTAGTACATGACACTCAGGAGGTGGCAGCAGCTGTGGTGCTGTTAGAACTGTCTTCAGACTTTGTACACACAGCTTATCAACTTCATCACGAGGTCCCTTGTAGTGGAGTTTTCCCCTAATAAACAAGCATTACAAGAAACCAACCACTTGGCGAGGAGGCGGGACTTCCGGGTTGGAGGAAGCAGGAACGCAGGAAAAAGAAACTTCCTTTTGGACTGCAGACAGCATAGAGGGACAATGAGGATTTCTAACATAGTTTGTAAAATTAGGATGCTAGATTCTGCGCCCAGCGATTGTGTTACTTCTTAACTCTAAACTAAGACTGTGTGGTGTTTTCCTTCACGTGGTGACTCAGGTAACCAGAGTGTGGGGCGGACACGGCCATTGCCAGCCATTGGACTTAGTGAACCAGGTGGAGTGAACCTGGGAGAGGCAGAGCAAGCCTGGGTGAGACAGGACCTGGCTAAAAGGATTAATGTGGTATCCAGCTGGAAACAGACTGAGGCCGCCTGCCGGTGCCTAGGCACCAATAGCGTGGGACTTCTTATATTTCCTGCTACAGTCCCTCACCATCTCTGCTCTGCCTCCCATTGCCTGAGATGTAAACCAGCTCCCTTCTCTACCCACGAGCTTCACAACCTATGGATACAGAGCAGCAAAATATCAGTTACAGGTATCTGAAAACTGTATTTTTTTTTTTAAATTATTTATGTGCATGAGTGCTCTATCTGCATGAACACTGCATGCCAGAAGAGGGTATCAGATCCCATTACAGATGGTTGTGAGCCACCATGTGGTTGCTGGGAATTGAACCTGGGACCTCTAGAAGAGCAGTCACTGCTCTTAACCACTCTTATCCCCCTCGTTTTTGCTGTTAGAAAGCTGTAAGCCTGCTTTCCTATTTAAAAAAAAAAATGAAGTAATTTTTTTCCATCATTTTACAACACTCAAAATAGTTTAAGAACTTCTTCTCGCTATTCTAATTATATGTATATGTTCTGGGGAGGGGCATGTGCACATAAGCACAGGTCCCTGTGGTAGTGGAAGCACGGGGTCCCTCACAGCCTGAGGGCTGTGCATGGGTGCTGGAAACCAAACTGGAGTCCTTTGGAAGGGCAAGTACTCCTAGCTACAAGGCCATCTCTCCAGACCCTCAAAAATATCTTTTATGTCAAACTCCAAACACAGCCATGTAAACATCCACACTTGCAACAAGCTCTGTAGAGCAGTCCACTGCATCCCGGTCAGGGTCGGTTCGCTTTCTCAAAGTGCTGCTTACATCCCACTGAACTGGCTGCAAGCAGTTTTCATACATATAACAAATACCCCGCCAGATTAAAGGGCAGACCAAGAACCACTATCCCAAACTGAGTCCTGCCTTTGTTCTTCTAGGACTACACCACCATTCTCAGCTCAGTGCTGCCTGCTATGCAGGCCCACAGCCATCTGCGGGAAAGCTTGTTTGATCTGAAACACCCAGTTCTAGGGTTGGGACTCAGCTCAGTTGCTGGAATGCTTGCCTAGTATGCCTCAGGCACCACAGAAATCAGATGTGACAGCACACACCTACACCCCAATGAATACAGGAGCATCAGAAGTTCAAAGTTATCCTCAATTACATAGTTTGAAGCCAGCCTGGACTACCCACCCGGTTCTGCCTAAAATAAACCTCATGTACACGAAGCCCCTGAGAACAGTGAGCCAAGGATGGTGGTGTCCCAGCATGATCACAGACCACTTAACAACCCCATGCTTTGCT